>NC_133389.1:176363123-176666153 GCF_047511655.1 Castor canadensis | reverse complement strand
ATAAAGTAGAAAAAACTGCACAAAATAAATAAATAAATAAATAAAAACCCACAAAGTGTCCCAAGTTCAAATGCAATACAATTTCAGTAAGTTTTTTAGCATGCAGGTGTAATTCGGTTGTTTTCTCATCAGAGGTAGGGAGAGAGAGAGAAAAAAAAAGAGTCTGGAGACCGTTCTGTGAATGGCTATCTGCGGCTGTGGCTTGCCTGCCCGCTGCTGTCAGCCTGCTGTTGCTGGAGGCTTTATTTATGCAGATCTCAGGGGTGAGCTTAACACTCACCTGGCCCTGCAGGCTTTGTTTACTCAGAGTTCTCCTGTGCACGAGCCTCTGCTACAAGCTTTCCCCTTTCCAAGCACACTGGGGGAGGTGACACTGCACCCGGTTTCTCAGGCGTGCGTGTTTGTTTACAGCTCACGTGGGAAGTGGGTCTCCCCCCCTCTCCTGTGGAGTTTTCCTCCCTCTGCCACTCTCACAAGCTTTCCTGCTCCTGGTTGCTGGGCACGTGCCCTTCTCCCGCCGGAGCCTTTCCGGCCTGCCCGGCTTGTTTATTTACAGTTCCGGGAAGGATTCCCTTCCCCCAATCTTTGGCACTCAGTGCACCCCACCCTCTTTCCCACATGTCTTTATTGTTCTTATTACTTATTACTCAGTTTCTCTTTTTTCCCTGGGTGGAGGTTGGTCTGTCCAGGGGACTATGCTGCTCTGGCCCAGGGTTGTCTGTGGGAGTACCATGGTACCGCTAAGCTCACCTTGTCTGCGTCTTCCCAAGCTGTCTGGGCATGGGCGACTGGAGGCCTGGGGACCCTCCTGTTTTCTCCATTTAATGTGAATTGGAGATGCTCTGCGCCGGCTGGAGGTGTGGAAGGGTCAAAATTTTGCCTCTTCTTGGTGGTTTTGCCTGCAAGGTGTGTCTCCAGCATCTCTCCAAGATTTCACTATAGGAGGCTCGCTTTCTTCTTCCTCCCTCTAGCCACCATCTTGGAATCCCGTCTCAAAAGGTAGCTTCTTGAAGACAGTGGTTATGGGACAGGAAATAGGTTGTCTTGAAATAGCCACCATGGGAAGAGGCTTAGTCTAATGGTCCCTGCTCAGAGGATGTGGTATCCCAAAGTACATTTGTCCTAAGGGCCAATGTACACCTGCTGACCACCATTTGAAGACGTCAGAGAAAGAATGGCACTTATATTGGATTTGCGTCACTGTGACAAAATGCCTGAGAGAAAGCAACTAAAAGACAGAAAGGTTTATTTTGGCTCACAGTTTCAGGAGCTTCAGTTCATAGTTGACTGACTCCACTGCTTTAGGGCCCAAGGTGAGGCAGGAGATCATGGCACTGAAGCACGTGCAGCAGAGGAAGCCGCTCACCTCATAGCACCCAAGGAGCAAAGAGAAAGGGAATGGAAGGGAGTAGTGACAAAATATCATCCCCAAGGTTACATTCCCAAGGATCCACACTCCCTTCAACTGGGTCTCAAATCCAAAGTTTCCACCTCATCCCAATAATGCCATTAAATTATTAATCTATCAATGAAGTATTCCACTGATGAGGTCAGAGTCTTCATGATCCAATGACTTCCCCCAGACCTATCAGCTGGCACTGACATGGTCTTTGGGGGACATTTCAAATCCAAACCATAGCAAAGCCCTTGCTGGAAAGTGTGGTAGGTGGGAGATGACTGAAACAGAACACCTTGGGCTCTCCCAGGAGAATGAGTTGGGCCTTCTTAGACCATCAATCATAGCTGCTCTGGTTTAGGGGAAACTCCAAAGTCTAAGTTGCTCCCTCCACCCTATCTCCCCAAGGCCATGTGGATCTCTGAAAGTGGTGTGACAGCCCTGTGTAGTTCCTATCTGGTACATGTGTTTCTCACCGGCACAAGCACTGTGTCTGTAAAGCAGGTGGGCATCCTAATAGGCCCCAGAACACTAGAACAGGGAACCACCTGGATCTGGCATGGTCATGAAGTGACCCTGGGAACATGTGGCTTACCCCAGGGCTCCACCATGGCTTCCTGTGTCTCACCTTGCAATGAAGCTTTTCAGGTACAGGTGGCTCCAAAATTGCCAGGTCTGGGAGTTTTTCAGAAACAAGTGGCCCTTAGGGTCTCTTGTAACAATGGTTTTGGGGACAAGACACTTGGCCAGGCTATGCTGGTTCTCAAAACAATGATATCCTCTGAGATCAGATGTCATTTCTACAGCAACTAACCAGTTGAGGATAGTTAGTACACTCAGTCTAATAGTTGACACTCTCCCCTCCAGAGAGAACAGAGACCCCTCTGCTCTCTCCACATATTGTCTGTGGCATATGGTGACGCCATGAATGACTCTAGGGAGTGTTCATTCCATTGAATACAGAGCCATGGTGAATCAGGGGTCAATTTGTATCCAAGGGCTTGGATTCCAAGCCGAGCTATAGTGATGACCATGGTATCAACATGGCCCATGAGAGCCAAGTATTGGATTAAAAATTGGAACCTTAGCCACTGAGATGCTTGGGTAGATGGAGCCTAAATTTACCATTTGTCCCAGAGATAATGGCACAGTACAGGATCCCAGGGGCTATTGTTTGTATTTCCTGAATCAACATGAAGCAAAAACAACCATCCAGTTCCTAAAGACCTTCAGCCCACACAAAACTTTGCAAAACACTTTTAAGAGAAAACATACCCATGACACCAATCCCATTTTCAAAGACTCGGAAAAGTGGCCCAGACCTGGGGAGAGCCAGAAGCTGCAACCACACAAGATTGTGTG
This sequence comes from Castor canadensis, assembly GCF_047511655.1. Classification (NCBI taxonomy): domain Eukaryota; kingdom Metazoa; phylum Chordata; class Mammalia; order Rodentia; family Castoridae; genus Castor; species Castor canadensis. The sequence goes on along the minus strand of NC_133389.1, from coordinate 176,663,395 downwards.
GCTGAGTATTCTTAAGGCTGGGCTCCTGTCGTCTTTCCACCCAGATTCAGGCAATGGTTGATGGGACCTATGTGGAGGGGTGAGGTGGTCAGAAGACTGAACATTGGCCCTACCTCCTGGACAGCTCTGGAAGGATACAATTAAGGGTGTGAGACAAGAATCTCTGCACAGGAGTCACCCTTTCCCTGGTGACATTGGCAGGGTTATCACTACAGCCATCTAGAACACACTGAACTTGTCTGAACCAGTGTAGACTCTTCCAGTCCCACACATCATGGGAGCTCTGGGGGAAACTTGGATGAAACTTTGGGGAGAAAAAAAAAATCTCCAGTTTCCAGGCAGTATAGGAACAGGTGGCTGGCTTCATGTCAGATGAGAAATTGCAGACCAGGGGATCTTAACAGAAGCCCTACTAACAGGTCTGGCCACAACCTGATTGATTATATTGCTCTGCAGAATCTGGGGTCCCATCCCTGTCCAGAATGGTTGGACTTGCAGATGACTGCCAACTCCCACCTGAGTCAGAACAGGAAGGCTTTGTTTTAGCAGGTGGCTTGTGAGGTTATCTGTATCTTGTCTCTGCCCTAAGTTCAGACAGATTTCAGTTTGCCCCAGGCATCAGCCAGAGACTCAAGATGGGTTTGTACACAGAATTTGGACTCATTTCTATGCCTTTCTCTTTTCTGGCATTTTTCTCTCACTCTCCAGAAAGCCTGGTTGCTCTAGACTTTTCCCCTGGCTCTACCAACCAGAATACCTTCTATTGAAGTTTTAGACCATCCTCAACAAGACTGTGACTGCTCTTGAGACCAAGCAAAAGGACACAGGAAGTTGATCCAGTACTGGCTGTTTCATCTGAGTTTTGACACCTTCCTGAAGTCTACCTGCTTTTGTTTACTTTTCAGAGGTCTCAGGCCGTTGTTTTTTGAATAGTGTGCAATGTTTCTGGCTATTACTGCAAGAAGGCCAGCTGGTTAGGAGCCTCCTGAATACTGAAGCAGGTCACCCTGGTCCTCACTGCTCAGCAGCAGACCATCCCTGGCCACTCCCACATCCAGAATGGTCCTGCAAACACTAGTAGGTCAGACAGAGTCCCCTGAACCTCGTACCACCCAAGGAACTGACTGAGGCCTGCACAGCAGCATCTGACAGAAAGCACACCTTTGTGAGAAGACACAACTCAGAGCCACACACCTTTGTGCTTTTGTGCTCACAGGAGTGGCTCTGTTTCAGTAAAGCAAATAACAATGTGACTAAACATGCCCAGGAAAAAGATGGATTATTGTAGAATTTGAGCTGGAGTTAACACACACCATCTAGATAGATAAGGCAAAAGATGCTGCTAGTGAATTGCTTTCTTTGCTAAAGGAGGAGATGAGTGGTGGTATAAGATCTGGTTCTTGGATGGGGGACTTATTTGTTTTCAGGAGATTTGTGCCATAGCCTCCCCTCTGCATGCTTTCTACCTTGCCAACCTTGGGCATCTTTTTTTTTTTCTAAGGAAATAATTCATCTGAATTTATTCTCTTTACTTTGTACAACCAGCCATCATTGCCCCAAATCTACAAATAACTTGATTTTCAACAGAAGATGAGGATAAGTGGGAGGTTATAATATCCACTTGAGGTAACTTCCCAGCATGAATTGAAATGAGAAATTATCTTGAATCTTGAATCCCTTACGGAGATGTTTTATAAGGATGAAATCAGGGAGTCTTTAACCAAGCTGTTTCATTCTTCTTCCAATGATTGTTGGAAAGGATCTAATCTTTGTCTGTTGCCTGAGTGTAATGGCCACAGACTTTTGTACATTTCTGAGTGTTGAAGTCATAGTACTGGATTTCATTGTACCAGGATGAGATGGCTGAAAACTTTTGCAATCTGAGCTAGCACTGGGTCCCAAGTCATGTGTAGCATATTTCTGGCTGCTGGATTCACCTCTGACCGTAACTTGTTATGAACTTGAACACATTCTTTGATGAAATCTTCATTCTTGATATCAGTTTCCAGGTCCTGCTTCTCAATTCTCTCAAAGAAGCCTTTGCTTTCGTTTTGCAATAAACTTTGTTGTCTCTCCAACCTTGGGCATCTAATCAGGAAAGAAACAGCACCCAGCTGAGCAGACGAGAGTTTGGCCTGATAGGAAACACAGTCAAGGTAAGTTCAGTTCCTGGGCTCGAGGCTGCTGTGGCGTCAAACAGGGCACCTCCCAGTTCTGTGACCCAGGGACAACTGGAAGGTTCTCATCTCCTCTCCCAGTAGAAAGCGGGCATCCCCAGCACAGCAGAGCAGTGGCAATGGGAAATTCAGGCAGAGGGGTCATTACCTGACCTTGCAGGTCAGGATGAGAGTGTCAGGTCCTCTAGCAGCTCCTAGGGACACCACAACACACACACACACACACACACACACACACACAGAGTATGAGTCGATGTAAATGTGACTGGCAGGTTTAGTTTCCTTCCTTGTACTTGGTTGTCCAGTAGGGTGGGGTGGACACCTTCCCTTCTAGAACAATGATCAACGAAGCCTGTGCTTCTGCAGCACAGGGCAGACAAACACAATTTACACTGCCACAGCAGACTCAAGGAACTTGGCCCCCAGCTCTGCACCCCTCTGACTGGCCTGGAGTTGTCCTATCACTCTACTGGACAGCAGTGGTCCACCCCTGCTAGTGCCACCAGGTCACTTCCACCAGTCAGCTGTGTTTTCCTTGGCTGCCAGCCTCCATTATCCTCCTTTTCTAACAGTACTCAGTTCCTTCAGGTGAACAACATCTCCACTTTGGGAGGGGAGGAGGACACATTTAAATAATCCCGGCCAGCCAGACTGTCTTGGGGGAGTTGGACTCTGAAGTGAATAGTTGTGAAAAGTTCAAATAAACAACACAACAAGTTTGCAACCATTCACTACCATGTTCAACACGGCTCAGTTGATCCTGGTGTCATGTCCTAGAGCCACTCTGATTCCTGTGCTGGGTTCTGGGCTGTTTGCAGCTCAGCACTCCAGCCTTCCAGCCTTTTCTGTGAGCAGCTGTGAGTTCCATTAGTAAAGACCCCTAGATAAATTGGGTCTCTCCTGATGGCAAAGAGCCCTGACTGACACAGGATGCTTGGGTTAGTTTTACAAGTCAGTTGTCTTGTTTATTATTTCTATATTGCATACAAAATCACACTCTTCCTACATGCATAATAAATACTAACTCATTAACCACACAATTATTGAGCCACATCCGAACCAGAAACTCTGTTATGTAGGCAAAGCCAGTGCAGGGAAGAATAGATAACTTGTTCAAGGTCACACAGCCAGCAGGTGGTTTCTAGCACAAGGGCTAACTTTATTTATTTATTTGTGCATACAAGGCTTGGTTCATTTCTCCCCCCTGCCCCCACCCCCTCCCTTACCACCCACTCCGCCCCCTCCCTCTCCCCCCACCCCCTCAATACCCAGCAGAAACTATTTTGCCCTTATTTCTATAACTTTAGAGCCTTTGCCTGTCCTGCTTCTCAGAACAAAGTCCTATTGTTTCTGACACCACAAAATAACTAAAAGATTCAAGTGTAAATGAGGTTTAATGAAAAGCAAAAGCTGGAACACTTTGACATAGCACTTTATTTACTGACATGTGACAATATCTATTATATATTATTAGATGGATACCCTCTGCTACCCCACCCCCATATAGGGTTTACAAAGCCTATGTCCTCACGTGGAGCACTGGGCTTTCTAGTAGTGAAAGGTGCAAACTGTGAAGAGCTTGGAGCTTTGGAGGGGAGATCCGAGCATGCGCCCAACCACTGGAACCCCACCACCACCACTTGCCTATATGCGGGTCTCTGAATCTTTCTAAGGTTTAACGATTACCACCTGGAATGCCCCTGACTTAACAAGTCATTCAGAATGCTCAGCACTTCTTGTGCATCAGATCCAATGAACACACTGTCATCAATACAGTGAGCAATATGAAGTACTGCAGAATCCAGACGGGCTGTCACAGAAAGCAGAATTCACTTGGCCCTAGGGCAAGACTGCACATGTACACTGTTGTCTCATCCCGCTTCCTGGTGAATATTTGAAAAGTACATTTTCCACATTAATGGTTGCACATCACTTCCCAGAGGCTGTGCCAACATGCTCTAATAAAGATAGCACATCTGGCACAGCAGCTGCAATTAGGGCTCATCCTTGGTAAGTTTCTAGCATCACCTAGTGGTCACCTGCAGAGGGCAGACCAATGGATTAAATGGAGGTATAATATGGATAACAGCCCAAGCCTCCTTCAAGTCTTTGTAGGTGGCACTAATCTTTCCCATTTCCCAGAAATGTAGGAAACACCTCTGAGGATCCAATGGACCCACTGGAGATTGGCAGTACCTGATGCCCCTCCCCCCCACCTCCCCCCCCCCCCCACCACAGCCGCTTCCACAGTCTACTCTAACAGGGGCCATGGTGACAGTGCCTTCCTTGCTGTCCCTTCCAGCTGCAGGTGTGAGGGTCTTTTCCCTTTTGTCTGGTGACTAATAGATCTAAGTCTGTCATTTACTTTTTTGATGTTGTTTAGGTATGTTTATATTTTTATAAACTTTTTTTGGGATATATTCGTTATACAGAGGGGATTCATAGTGACAATGCTGTTTAGACTTATATTGTACATCATTGCCCCCATCATCTCTCCCCGCCACTTAAAGCCTTTGGAAGTGGCTTCTTAGTTCTGTTTCATAAAGGTGTATGAAATCCATCTACCCTATACCATCATCGTAATCTTCTTCCTTTACCCCTCCCCTCTACTACCCCCCCACTGCACCTATTTTAAGGTCCTGTGTTTCATTATTAATATTTAAGTTGATGTTCCAGGGGTGTCTCAATGTATGCCCATTGTGGGTCTGTTCAGTCCCTTCCATGACTCTCCCTTACCCCTTTACCTCCCACCCCCCCATTTTTTGATAGCTTTCAATATACATTCTTGTATCCTCCACCTTCTCATCTGATGCTCTTTCATTCCCTTTTCCTTTCCTTCTTTCCCCAAATTCTATAGAGTGGTTCCATTATTATAAACACGTTCTACATCTGAGCTCGTATATGACCATGCTTGGTTTTGTGTATATGTTTATCTTTGGATCTATCTTCCATGTATGAGAGAAAACATGCTGCTTTTGTGTTTCTGATCCTGGCTGACTTCACTTAACATGATGTCCTCCAACTGCATCCATTTACCTTCAGACCACATGTCATTATTCCTTATAGCTGAGTAATACTCCATTGTGAATATATACCACAATTTCTTGATCCATTCATCAGTTTCAAGGCACCTGGATTGTTTCCAAAGCTTGGCTATTGTGAATAGTGCTGCGGTGAACATCAGTGTACAGGTGTCTGTACAGTATCCTGTCTTACGTTCCTTTGGGTAGATGCCCAGGAGTGGTGCCACTGGATCACACGGCAGTTCTACCTTTAGTTTCTGAGGAATCTCCACACTGCTTTCCAGAATGTTTGCACTAATTTCTGTCACTTACTTTTATCAGTACATTAGTAGCAGTTAGCAATGGCCACCAAACCCCACAGTTCTTACGCTTACTTTTCCTCCCTCTTTAAATGCCAGACAATTCCACTAGCTCATGTATTTGTTCCCCTATAGCTTGTCTTGGCTTTCTTACAGGTGAAAGTTTGGGCAACTGCACTCTAAGAGCTCCCCAAGGACTATTGCTATTCCATTTATCACCAATTGGCTGCACAGTGACCCAATGCCAGAATCCCATCCTTTGTCCCCTTAGGATCATTATCTTAGGGTGGGGTCCCCTAGAAGCAGAGTCTGGGAGGAAGTCTCATGAGTCCATTGTTTATTATGCACTGCTCTCAGGAGAAGGGAGACAAAGGAAGAAACAGGTAATGGTAGAAGCTGAGCCAGCTGGAGGTTAGCTCCAGCCTGGCCCCATGCGAACGGCATCCTACCATGCTATTGCTCCAATTTGAGGCAAGGGAATCAGCCCTCAGGCCAGGAAGTAGTTTTCGTTGTTGTTGTTGTGGTTCTGGGGTTTGAACTCAGAGCTTCACACTTGTTATACAGAGGCTCTACCTCTTAAGCCAAGTCCCTAGCCCCCAGGCCAGGAGGTAGAACCTCTAGCTGAAGCTGGCACCATGTGGTCCATACCAATCTTCTGGGAATGATTGAGTTGGCAGACAGCATTCACTGAGGTTGAAGGTGGGAAGATCTGCTCAGAAGAATGTGCAAGGACACTGATAACACCTGCTCCATTGCTCCGTCAATGATTTTCTTTTCTTTTTTTTTTTTGTGGACTTGAACTCAGGGCCTACACTCCCTACTTTTGGTGATTTTTTTTTCTCACAAACTATTTGCCTGGGCTGGCTTCGAACCAAAATCCTCCTGCTCTCTGCCTCCTGAGTAGCTAGGATTACAAGCGTGAGCCACTGGCACCTGACCTTCAATGATTTTCATTTGTCTCCTGAATAGCAAACACTTCTTTGAAATTTATTTCAAATTCAGCCTCCAGTCTAAGTCCCATTTGGCCAAACTCTTGGTACTGAAAAAAAAAAAATGAAGACAAAAATGAAGATGCTTGTTATCAATGTCATTAGACACCTTGCAATTGAGAATGAGCAGGACTATTGTCCTAAATTACACTAACCAGATTAAACCAAAAAGTCATGCAGCTAAGAGAAACATCTATATCCTACAAGCATGCTTATTGCTTATTAACTAGAAGGAATATGAAATCATTACCACACTAGGGATTATTACTTATTTGGCTTTGGTTGTTTATTTCAGTGAGAGTCAGAAAAGTAATCTCTGTTCTTTGTAACAATTAAAATAGAAGAAGTATATGAGATGACATTAATGTCCTCTTCCTTCTTTTCTCTTCTATCCTTCTCTGATAATCCCTGTGAACTACTTGGTCCATTCACTTGTAAAGGAACCCGGGAGTTTGGGATTTCTGAGAAGTGTGGTTGAGGGAAGATAAGAAACACAAAAATGGCTTTAAGACTAAATTCTCTTCTTTGTATGTGGGGGAGCAGGAAGGCTTGCATGTTCTGTGTGCCAGGAGGAGGGGAGAGGAATGAACTTTGGAGGTGTTGGGACCCTTCTGTTTGCTGAGTCTCCTTATGAGTCACTGTTACATAAATCTTAAACTGGAAACAAAAAGCCACTCGCTTCTAGAACACCTGCTTGTGCAACCTTGTTACAGGAAGATGCAAGAAACTGAACTTTCCAGGTACCGGAAAAGCAACCCAAGGGAAGGAAAAGGAAATGCAAGTAGAAAGCCGCTTACTTTGTATGAGGCCTTGTGGTTGTGAAAGATAAGACGCATGTCCTTCACAAACCCTTTCACTTGGTGGTAACTCTGCGTAGTCAGCTTTTTCTTGATTTTGTCCAACCACATGGGTTCCTTCAGATCTTTAGAAGTCTCCTCAAACTGATGACAAAAAAACCAATGGCAAAACTGCTCAGTATTTATCTTCTTTGGATTCCCGCAAAACCCAATAGAAACAACAAGGTGAAGACCACAGAGCTTGTACTTTGACTCCCAGGGGATTAAATATCACAAGCTTCACAGAGCCCATTTCAGAGTCATGCAACATGGCATTCTGTGATCATGGTTCACTGCTGGTACTTACATAATAATAATATGGAATCTTGGAAAAAAAGGAGCTCTCAGAACAGCAATAGACCTTCAAGAGGAGGAACTCACATTTCTGCAAGAGAGGGAGGCTGTCAATGAAAAGCAGTGAAAAAAGGAGCCCATATGCATGCCCAGGCAGAAGGCACAGCTCATGCCCATTTTCCAGAAGTTTCCCCAAATTATGTGGCTGTTGGAAACAGATGGGCAATAGCTGAACTGTTTTTTCTGAACCCAAGTTTTAGTTTGATATCAGCATGGTGGAAGTGTGGCTTCAAACAATAGGCTCTACCTAGGTATCATTCCCCTGACCCCAGGCCTGTTTGTGCTTCTCAGAACAAGTGAGGAAAGTAGAATACTTGGGGTGTTCAGTGGCTCACCAGCTGTTCCTCAGGCTGCATCAACCTCTCCAGGATCTCAGATTCTGAATGGCTCTGTTGGTTTCCTAAGGACTCTATCCTGCAGAAGATGCAGCTCCACGGGGTCCTGAGAAGTCAGACATATGGTAATCAGAGGGCAAGGCACCTGGAAACAGCCACCATCCCTATGGCTACTGTTGTCCTCTCTTCAGGACTGGACAATAGGCTCAGCTGTGCATAAGGGGAACAAATTCCCAGAGTGCCCAAGACCTTCACATGAGATCTCGGGCTGTTACCTCCCTGATCACCAATGGCAGCAGTGGGGGTCAATCCTTGGAAAGAAGTCTCATGGTGAGTAGTAGGCTCTCTTTTTCCCAGAATTACTGGGAACACAAGGACCCTACCCTGGTGGAAGGAGCTGGGTTTCAACCCCTGCAGACATTGAGCCTCCATCAGCCCAATGAGACCTGGTTAAATGTGGGAACCTGTAATGTTTCCTTCTTTCCTGAATAAGCACAGAACAAAAAAACTGGTGATTCCCATCCCCAAGTCCATGGATTGAGGTAACTGCTTCAAAACTTTGAGAAAAAGACAGTCATAGCAGTTAGGCAAAGGACTCTGGTCACTGGCCTTCACATCCCAGAAGGGATGCTTTTCCTACCATGTTATGTTGCTTCTTTGTCACTCTCCTCTGATTACACTCCATAGTAAACCACGGGATTATGAGACCTCATCTCAGACCATTCTTCTAGGTAATGGTTCTAGAAAACTAACTCTAAGGAAGTCACAAAGAACATGAATCACCGGTTCACAGCATCTTTAAACAGCTGTCTGAATCATACAGCTGGATCTCAGTGTGCATGGCAGAGGGAACTGTCCGTAGGAGAAGAGAGATGGGTACTGTATCTCACTCACATCTCAACTTCCACCGTCTGGATGTGACAGTTCTTGTGGAAGGCTCTGGAGCAAGTATCACAGCAGAACAGAGTTCCTCCATTCCGACACACCTCACATGTGTTTGAGTTCCTCAGCTAGAAAATAAAACAACATCTACATCACTGGGATCAGTGAGACCCACAAGACCACCACTATGGCAATCCAGAACACATGATCTTTGCATGAACCTGCATGGACACATGTGTTTCTTCCTAGGATATCAAGGAACAGCATGGAGTGCATATTTCAGAATAAGATATGCTGGTCTGCAGTAAAGTTCCTGAGAAAGGGGCCATGTATCAGACCAGAAAAGTTTTCCTTATAAAACCAGAGATTCTGACTCAGAGAGACTAGTAATGAAACAAGATGATGATTTTATGGGAGTCTGAATAATTTTATCTTGCAGATAAAACAAGTTCCTGAAATAAAGTGTTAAATCCATTTGCCTGAACAACAATGATGAAATTGTTGTATTTACAACAATTGATGAATTGTTATAAAACACCCATCAGGGGTGCTTTACTGAGAATTTAATTTGATGGACTATTCCATAGTCTTGGCCATAAGCTCCCTATGATTTGAAATAAGATCTTGGGGAGGAGTTCTTGGACTATGGGTCCTGTGCCTAGAGGCCCTGGGCCTGTAGCAATGCCTTTGGTATGGAGGGACCATGGGTACAGATGACCAGGCGGATACCAGGAAGTACAGAACTCAGAGTCTGCTGTGACTCAGCAAAATTGGCATCTGAGGGGAGGAGGTTCCATCTCTAAGCCCAAAGAATGGTCATGGCGAGACCCTTGCCTTATTTTCTGGGGCCATAAAAGAGTTGTAGTTTTGTTGTATAAAAAGAATGGATAAGTGCCCCTCCCCACAATCAAAAGATCATAGATTTTTCACCAGTCTGAATCCATGGGGTCTTCAGCCAAATTTAATTTTCATTTGGAGTAAATTTGACAGTATTTGCATCCCAGTATTATAGAGTATCCCCTATTCATTAAAAACCAACAGAATTTATAGAGAAAATATAGAGATCAATGAATACATATTCACTGCATGATATACAATACACGTGCATTTAAGATGAAGAACTAACTGAGCCCTCTGCTGTGAGAGAGAAAAGTGGTATAAATAGAGTAAGCCTGACATATTCATGGGTTTATCACACCTGGTTTTGACCAAGCATGGTCAAGTAAATAAATTCAAAAGAAATTTCAATAACAAAAATTTAAAATTCCCATGGATGTATCACACAGCTCAGGTGACATGAAGCTCTCTATCAGTCCTGTGTTAGCGTCAGTTGTGTTTAAATCATTGTGTGATTTGCTGAGTCTTCCCTGCCCTTCATTTTGTGAAACTATGCCTTTCAGAAAACAAATTGTGCCCCAAAAGCAAGGTGAAAGTGACTGTGCTTAACCGCAGTGATGAAGTGAGGTTTAGAGCTGTTGGAAGGCAGCTGTCTTTGGTGGAAGTTGGGTGGCGGTGTGGGAAAACGAACCACGCATGGACAGTGCATGCTGAACTCTCCATGAACCTTGAGCAGGTGTGGTTTTTTGTCAACAGCAGTGTTCTAGGAACCACATACCTGTGGACTGTAACTGGTGGTTAAAAGCTGCTTTTGTTGAGGCACACTGATTCCTTACTTGGACCCACAAATTAACTAGTGGCAGGAAATAGTTAAATGATTATGACACCTCTTTTCCATAGAAATGGAAGGAATAAATTGACAGTGGGGAAAATGTAACTGGGAAAAACTTCTGGCGTAGCAAACTTGCATGCTGGCCAGTGTACTCTGCTTATTAATCAAACTGCCATTTCCCTTCCTTTTGTCTACTTGCTTAAGAGCCCAAGATTAACACCCTTTATTCTTCAATTAAACCAGGCAGTCTTCTACCCCTTATCTCTCTCTGACTATCAAAGAAGTAAACCTGTCAGCCAAGACCTACAGCTTTGGAGAAGTGGCACCAGGGCTCCTTGAGAGCCAAGGCCAGCACCTATTCTGGGACGTGTGTTTGGTCATGTACTCCAACTGAGCTCCTGAACTCCCCTTTAAAAGGTGGATATTTCCACTCTTGGGGATATACCCAAAAGACTGTTACTCCAGAGGCACCTGCACATCCATGTTTATTGCGGCACTATTCACAATAGCCAAGTTATGGAAACAGCCAAGATGCCCCAGCACTGACGAATGGATTAAGAAAATGTGGTATCTATACACAATGGAATTTTATGCAGCCATGAAGAAGAACGAAATGTTATCATTCGCTGGTAAATGGATGGAATTGGAGAACATCATTCTGAGTGAGGTTAGCCTGGCCCAAAAGACCAAAAATCGTATGTTCTCCCTCATATGTGGACATTAGATCAAGGGCAAACACAACAAGGGGATTGGACTTTGAGCACATGATAAAAGCAAGAGCACACAAGGAGGGGGTGAGGATAGGTAAGACACCTAAAAAACTAGCTAGCATTTGTTGCCCTTAACGCAGAGAAACTAAAGCAGATACCTTAAAGCAACTGAAGCCAATAGGAAAAGGGGAACAGGTACTAGAGAAAAGGTTAGATCAAAAAGAATTAACCTAGAAGGTAACACCCACGCACAGGAAATCAATGTGAGTCAATGCCCTGTATAGCTATCCTTATCTCAACCAGCAAAACCCCTTGTTCCTTCCTATTATTGCTTATACTCTCTCTACAACAAAATTAGAGATAAGGGCAAAATAGTTTCTGCTGGGTATTGGGGGGGGGAGAGGGAGGGGGCGGAGTGGGTGGTAAGGGAGGGGGCGGGGGCAGGGGGGAGAAATGAACCAAGCCTTGTATGCACATATGAATAATAAAAGAAAAAAAAATAAAAAATAAAAAATAAAAGGTGGATATTTTCTCTCAGAAGGGGGAAGACAGTGCTTTAAGAAGTGCTATCCTCTTCTTCATCTGATGAATAATAAATCTTATTTCCTTTTCCTCAAAACCCTGCTTCTCATTATTTGTGAATTAGCATTGAGGCCAGAGGACTGGTTTCTAGTAACAAGCCTGGGCATTTGGCCAGCCCTGCTGTTTGAAACCTGGACTGCATCTATTTGTCTTGGTTGAGTAAACATTATTGTATATATGAGATAGATTTGTACATTTAAAAAGTGGGGCTATTTGGAGTCACTGGTACTGCCCCCTAACTTGTGGGAAACCTAGGGACTTGATTTTTGTCAGTATTGTACACCTGTTATCTTATCTGTCAAATGATTTAAGGTCTTACTCTGAGAGTAAAAACTAAGTTAATATATGTGTATGATATATGCAAAACTGTGATGTTAACTGTTGCTGGCTCCCTTGTATGTTAAATGTGTTTGTGGTCTCCAAGTATTTAAGTCTTCTAAAATGTAACATTTTAAAAGTGCTGTACAAACTGGTATCCTCCAGATGAAAACTGTTATTGATGGTAGTCTTTTACAGGTTTGTGTGCATGTATTCTTAATGGTAACAAGGAGAGCTTAATAGTGCTGATATAATGCTGTCAATCATGATTTTTATCCTAAAATGCTATATGCAATGAAAATAACTAAGTTATTGTCAATTGCCAAACATTTAAAAATTCTAAGAATGACTATTGTAAGTGCTTTTGTCATCTGCAGTTTGAATCTTTCTCTAAGACATTTATGATCAAACTCATGGAAAATATCTCTTGTAAGTACTTATTTTTCAAGTATGTATTCCTAAAAATATATTTTTTCATCAGTTATTTTTATATTTTCCCTGTAAAACTTTGTACCTTTGTCTTTTCTTCAAAAGTATAACTTTATCTAATAAACTAAGAGCATTTTTAAGACCTACAAAATAGACAAAATTAAACTTAATAGACTTCAGGTAAGCCTAGCCTAGGAACCACTCCTTCTATCCTCTTTGTTGCTTAAATTTGACCAAAAGGGTCTTAATGACACTGATTCTCACCTGACCTGCCTCTCCCTCCCCTCCAGTGTGGAACCAAATCAGACCAACTGGGATCTCTTATCCCAGCCAGGAGGAAAGACCTACTGCAACAGGGTTTATCCCAGAGACGAGGGGTCATTCAAAAACCGACAGTTGTGCAGAAAACAGCCTTTTCTATCAAAGTGTGTCTCCATCTTAGCTGCTCACAATTCTAGGTTCTTGTTCACTGAGCTGTTTTTGTGCCAAAATTACTATCTACCCCACCCGCAAATTCCAAGTGTCACATTAGCCAATTGCAAGCAGATTGTGCACCCAAACTTGATCAATCCGAGTAAGGGGGGTGGAACCCCACCATGTCAGGGATAAAAATGCAGACCTATGGTCTACTCCATGTGCTTGCTGTGGCTATGTGCCTGTGAACCCTTCTGCAGAAGTAAGTTTTGCCTCGCCAAGACAAGACAATTCTCTGTTTCTGTGTCTTCAATTGTGACTCTGGTGGTCTTCGGGGGTCTTATTTCTAACAATTTGGGTGCTCATCCTGGATAATTCCATCCAGGTGAGGGGCTCATTGGCAACACAGGGAGAAAAAGCTTTAGCAGGCACCGCAGCGACCAAGAAATTCTGTGCACAGATGAGGAAGGTAAGAAACGCCATTGACTGGCAAAGTGCTCCTTGGTGGTTGGGGAGGATCGCAGAGGTTGTGTGAGAGAGAATGAAACATGTCTGAGACACAGAGTGAGTGTGGAGTCACAATCCGCAGTTCTGTAGATATCCAGGCCACTACATACAGCTTAATGGCAGTCCACAGGGACCTAGTCAGGGGCTTATACTGACCTGCTTATTGTCAAGTAGCACCACCAACTGGATATTGTCCCACAAGGGAATCGGTCAGAGAGGGGTGAAGTGTGTGGGGTAGTGAGTGAGACACCTCCAGAAAGTTAGGGAGGTTGAGGCATTCTCACCAACTAGGTAGTTTGGGATGGGGAAACATCGCAAGCGAAAAGAGCTCTAAGGAAGGTGAAACTAATCTAAATGGCACATGGCTGAGGTTTGGAGCCACTCCTCTCCTGGATTGTTTCCCACTAATTCTAAGTCTCTAAATCTGTCTAATCTTTCTACCAATGGCTAACTCTTTTAAGTCTTGCTTTCAAGATGGGATACTTGTCCCCGTCACAGACATGTCAAGACCAAGAGAGGGAACGGATCATGCCCAGGTCACTGCAGGTGGCAACCATGGGCTGGCCCATTCATTCTCACAGCCAAGACATCACATGGTTGGGATTATGGACCCATGCCCTTGGCCTCATGTGGAGGGACCAGAGAGGGAATTTCAATTTCCTGTGTTTAAAATTGGGACATTAGTATTCCAGGTTGTTACATTAGCTAAAAGGCAACAAGACAGCCCCCTTCTTGGGTTCTGTTATAGACTCAATAAGGCATTTGAGGTTTTTTGTTGTTGTTTTTTTTTTATGATTATAAGGGACTCCTTCCCTGAAATTAATTCTTGTTAGGCTAATTCATTCTACCTTTTCCGTGTGAACTGAGATAGCCAGACAGCACCACTTTCATTGGAGGTGTAATCCCTTTTCCTTGCCTGACATGCAGATTCTGATTTAAAAAAAAACAAAAACAAAAAAACACCAACAACTAATTTTTGGTGTAAATTAAGAGGCTGGACAAGTGCATCCTGTATCGTTTTTCCAGAGGATATAGAATGCCAGCTTTCCACCCAAACCTAAGCTCCCTAAATTTCCTATAAAAGTTTGACTAATAACAAAGTTGCTTCAGCACAAAGTAAACTATTATTACAGGTTATTTTAAAACTCCCTCTAGGGGTAAATCTGAAGTCTTAAAAGAGGCCATTTTAAGTTAATACCCCACTCTGATCCTAGTCGTGTGTCTCAATGTGCCCAGTAGGGGACCCCTAGAGGATGGGAAAGTCCAGGGACTGAGCAATAGGACTGGGGAGGTGTAGTGATTAAAAAGGGATGCTGCCATAAAAATCATTGCAGGTGTAATTAATCATGCTCATTAAGGTGTAAGGAGCTGTTCATCCTTAAAAGTATAGATTAATTGTTCCGAATAAAGGGAACAGATGCAGATATGCATGGCTCCATTTCTATCTTTTCTTCCTTCTGTCATTCTTCTCCAGGCACAAATTGAGATGGCATAGGAGAAAACGCAGTCCTGATGATTCTCCCTTAGGGTTTCATTAGTGTTGCTTACTATACTAAGGGTACTACTAAATGGGTAAAAATTTTAAAAGGAAGGATTAAAAAATAATAATATATGGCCAAACCGAACATTAAGACACCTCAGAATTGGGCCTTAAAAGACACCAATGGCAACTTTGGTATTTTGAGCTCTTTGTGTTACTTTTAAACTGATTTTGAGTTTCTGTAGTTTGTCTAACAGCGAAATTCAGATTCTGTTTTGGTCTTTAGCAGGGAAGGGATGGTACATATTAAAACAGGAGGTTTAAAGAGATCTATTGTGATTTGCATAAAAATTAAAGGCCCTGAGCTTATCTGTTGCTACCTAAGGAAAATTCTAATTTACACATGGTCTAAAAGGTTTCTCTGTGAGTACACTCTAGTTGTTTTTATGTGTCTTTGTGTGCATGTCTATTAGTCTTGCATTTATGATTGTTCTGGAATTCCAGGTCATCTATTTGTGTTTAAATTGACATTTATGGCATAGCTAATTTAAAACTTTTTTTTGCAGATGTATGTGTTTAAACAACTTTAAAATGATTCTTATTATAGAGTTAATATTAAAGAAATTGCTGATTCTGTTCTCTTCTCTCCTCACCTCTTCTGCTACTACTCTTTAGAAAAACCAGGTTTTCACAGTTTTATTTCAACCAGGGCTAATTAAAATACAGGCATTATTTTATGGGGAATAACCTTGATCTGTTTCTTCCTGTCTTACACTCAACTCTCATAATTGGATGTGCCTTTAAGATACTTGTATAGACAAACAGTTTAAAATTGCCTTTCTTCATGGCTCTATATAGTAAAAATAAGGCTAATTGAAAAGACAATTTTATTTAAATTTGAAATTTTAGCCTGGCCCAAAAGACCAAAAATCGTATGTTCTCCCTCATATGTGGACATTAGATCAAGGGCAAACACAACAAGGGGATTGGACTTTGAGCACATGATAAAAGCGAGAGCACACAAGGGAGATAAGAGGATAGGTAAGACACCTAAAAAATTAGCTAGCATTTGTTGCCCTTAATGCAGAGAAACTAAAGCAGATACCTTAAAAGCAACTGAGGCCAATAGGAAAAGGGGACCAGGAACTAGAGAAAAGGTGAGAGCAAAAAGAATTAACCTAGAAGGTAACACCCACGCACAGGAAATCAATGTGAGTCAATGCCCTGTATAGCTATCCTTATCTCAACCAGCAAAACCCCTTGTTCCTTCCTATTATTGCTTATACTCTCTCTACAACAAAATTAGAAATAAGAGCAAAATAGTTTCTGCTGGGTATTGAGGGGGTGGGGGGGAGAAGGAGGGGGCGGAGTGGGTGGTAAGGGAGGGGGTGGGGGCAGGGGGGAGAAATGACCCAAGCCTTGTATGCACATATGAATAATAAAACAATAAAAAAAGAAAAGAAAGTTATTTTAAAATACAAGTTACAAAGTCAACAAGTAGAAAGAATATCAAAAGGTATTGAGTATGTGTTTGGAAAAAAAGTTAAAGGGAGAAAGAGTGCTTTTCAATGAGAAAGAATTTTTTAAAGAAAGGTTTGTCCTAAAGATTGTTCCAAATAAAGAGGGATAAGGACAAACCATCAGAAGGTTCAGAATGTCGTGTAAAGGTCTTGAATAAATCTTAAAAGTGTATAATAGATGGAGTTTACAAAAGTTTAATTAATTAACTAGTGTGTAATTAAGTTGACTGTAATTTAAGAGTTATCTACAGGATTTCCTAAAGTCAAAATATTGCTTGTGAAACTCATCAGGGTTTTGACTCTTTAGGAAACTGAGTCCTAACTAAGTGTCTTTTCAGTGATTTTAGTACATTTATCATGCTAAAAATGCATGGGCTGTGTGTCTAAATTTCATTTAAATGCTGTACAAAGGTTTATGGAGTTAAAGTCGTAAAAGTTTAAAGTGACCAACACTTGGTCAATTAAAAAAAAAAAGAAACCTAATTCTATCTGGGGGCACTGACACTGTCTCCTTAAGCTTGTAAGGGGTCTACAAGCTTTGCTAAATCTTACTCTAAAGGCAAAAATGCAAATTAACAGCCCCAATAAGAAAAAAAAATAATGCAGTGTATTGCTTCCTGTGGGGAAGCAAAGGTAACTAATTTCAGGGTAAAAGGCATTCAAGACTGTGCAGGCGTTCCTCTTCCTCCAAAGGCCTATTAAGTTTATCCCAGCTGTGAGAAAAAGTATTTAAAAGAGCCATAGTTCAAGAAACATCATTTGCTTATGATAAAGGTAAAAGTTTCAATATATTTGATCGTGAGGCTAGTACTGTAACTTTTTGAAATATAACCTTTGCTATGGATCAGTTTCTCTGAAATTATGAGCTCAGTCTCTCTTCAGTTCTATCATCCCTTAGGCAACAGGGACTGCTAGCCCAGATTCCACCAGATTACATCCTGATCTGAACTTGGAGTGGAGAGAAACTTGAGCCATCCTGGGAGGGACCTCCGCAGGTGTTACTCACTACCAAGATTGCAGTACATACCACTAAGAAGGGCTGGACCCACTACACCCGAATAAAATGAGCTATAAGGAGAAACAATGGACTATGCCTCCAGAGCCTGGCAATACCAAAGTAACTTTAAAAAGACTGTAGTGCAGCTATTTTTCCTTTTTCACTTAGGAAACTGTATTTACCATTGATGTCACCCAAACTTCTCCTTTGACTGCTAAGTTTGATGCATGCCTTATACTCCCCTGTGGTGATCCCCAGCGACAATGTCAACTCCAGGCTAAGACTATATATATGTTCTCATACCTGGCCCCAGAGAGGACTATCGTGATGATTTTGGTAAAAACTTAGATTGGGGGGAGAAATGACCCAAGCTTTGTATGCACATATGAATAATAAAACAATAATAAAAAAAAAAAAACTTAGACGGGCCATGTGGGGAGCTGGTCAGATGTGGGGTGGATTACACAGTGTAAGGGTTGGACCTCATCAATCTATGGGAAGGAAAAGTGGAAACAATGGCAAAGTAAGGTCCAAATTAGCAAAGCTCTCTCTTCCCAATCGCCAACTCTACCAATGCAGCCTCCTTTTGCTGGCCATAGACGAGTCACATACCAGGACCATAGAGCCTTCTAACTTGAGGCAGTATGGATTGGGAGCCAGTTTCTTCAGAAGAGACCTCATAGGTAAGTACATTCCTTTTGAGATTAATTTAAAATACTACAATTACATCATCTCCTGATGATAGGCCCCTATCTCTGACTCCACCCCTCAAACCTAATAGTAACCAAGCCAAGGTAACTGTAGTGGAGGTTAAAGATGTAAAAACAGATTGTTGCTATTAAAACTGGTTATGGAGAAACTGATGCCTCGTTGACTCCCATGTCTACATGGATGCCATTGGGGTCCTACGAGGAGTCCCTAATGAATTCAAAGCAAGGAACCAGATAGCAACAGGATTCAAATCAGCACTATTCTGGTGGTCCACTATATGTGGACTGGATTAACTATATTTATTATAACCAGCAGAGATTTGTCATCTATACTAGGGATTTAGGGAGGGCAACTACTGAACAACTAGGCCCCACCAGTAAGATGGTATGGAAAAACCAAATGACTCTAGACCTGATTCTGGCAGAAGAAGGCAGCAGGCAGAGGGGTATTTATGTGTCCTGATTGGGGATGAATGCTGTACATTCATCCTCAACAATACAGCTCCAGATGGGACCATAACCATGGCTCTCCAAGCCCTGACAGCCCTGTCCAGTGAACTGGCTAAGAACTCAGGGATAAATGACCCCCTTACTAACTGGCTAGAGCAATGGTTTGGGAAATGGAAGCGGGTGGCGACCTCAATCTTAACATCCCTCCTTGTTGTATTTGGGGTGATGACTCTATTGGGTGGTGTGCTATACATTGTATATGGGGACTAATTCTTAGACTCATAGAAACTGCCCTAACTAAACAAACTCACATATCATAACAATTATTGTTGAGTACAGCTGAAATAGAGTCAGATAATATTAAGTGAGTTTGAAGAAAAGAATGGAAAATAAGAAGGGGATGGATCTGAGAGGAAAACATTCTTTTCTATCAAAGCGTGTCACCATCTTAGCTGCTTGCAGTTCTGAGTTCTTGTTCACTGAGCTCTGTTTTCACACTGAAATTACTGCCTACCCCACCTCCAGATTCCAAGTGTAAGTTAGACAATCGAGAGCAGATTGTGCACCCAAACTTGATCAATGCGAGTAAAGGGGGAGGTCCCCACCATGTCAGGGATAAAAATGCAGACCTATGGTCTACTTCATGTGCTTGCAGTGCCCATGTGCCGGGACACCCTTGTGCAGAGGTAAATTTTGCCTTGCCAAGACAATTCTCTGTTTCTGTGTCTTCAACTGTGACCCTGGTGGTCTTCGGGGGTCTTATTTCTGACACAATTTAAAAAACTGTTTAGACAAGAGAGGAAATTGTCAAATTCCAAGTGGAGTCACTCAGGCCTTACCCATCCAAAAGCAATTAAACCTGAGATGTTAACAAAAAATAGCTCATACGCACACTCATGCCTGTCTACCTTCCAACCGGACGGAAGCCAGCACCCTTGCCTTTCTCTCCCCACTGTTTCTATAGCTGTAGGAGAAATACAGATGCTTTTTATAAGCCTTATATTAGTGTTTTAACCAAGTTTGTTTCCTCTTGTCTGCAGGCTACGAAATTACAAATGATACAACTGAAGGGCTAATTCTCCTAAACTCTGACCCTGGCTCCTTCTCCTTAAACACAACTACTGCTGGTTATAATCTTCAAAGGATGTACTCCTTCTTCAGGGCTCCCCTGGATTATCTCTGACTTGGAATTCCCCTTAACCCCATCAACAGACAGCAAGGACAAGAGACTCCTATCCTCATACCAGCAGGAAGTAACCAAAGACTGACTATGACTTCTCATTCCCTAAAAGATTTTAGGGTCCCTGGTTTGTGAGTGGGGAAGGTCAGGTAGCAGTTAGCCATAAGTTGTGAGTAAGGCAGGATAAATAGATGTTGAGACAAGGAAATAATATTATTTTAATAAATATTAAAAGGGCCAAACTCAGATATTAAAATAAGGAAGTAAAAACTAAAAAGCCAGAGCAGCTAGTTCCCCTCCTCTCTCCTTTTAGATGGTAATTTATAAGAACAGAGAGACATAAAGTGGTTCTCTGCATCTGCCTTCCTTTTTGAGATGTTAACAAGCTGCAAGGCTCCTTGGATGGGTAGAGGGACAAAAGGAATAAAAGGCATGTGTAGCAAAGGGAAGTCCTAAAGCACATCTATTGCCCTTTCGTTTTAGGTAAGACTAGATGACATCTCCCTGTGTCACACCCATCTTAGCCACCCAGATCCATTCTCTTAATGATTACAGGTTGCTATGCACCCCCAGCTCAGAAAGTATAAGACTAGAGATGAAGACCAACATTTTGAATCTTTATTCCCATTCCTTACATGGGGAGCAGGAAATATCTCTCCGTTTATCCCCCTTTTCCCCACTTTTATCCATTTACACTAAATTCCTTTCTGAATAAGCTTTGCTATCATTTTCATATCTTGCCTGAATTCTTTTCTTGCCAGATGCTAGGACCAAAGTATATACCAGTGCTAAACTGTCCCATAACAGACACCAAGGGTTTATTGTATAACAGGTACTTAGAAACTGTTTTTGCAAACAAACAAGAAAGACTGAAAAAAAACACTGATTCCTTACTTGGACCTACAAATGTCCAAAGGGTAACTAAAAACAGGATAAAAACTTGCCATTTCTTGTTTCCATTTTGTTGTATCTGCCTTTGCTCTGATCATTCCCTCTGCAATCATCTTGAAATCCAGGAAGGATAGGTTCGATAGATAAATATCCTGGAATTGAACTCAGGGCCTCACGCTTGCTAGGCAGGTACTCTACCACTTGAGCCACTCTGCCAGCCCTGTTGGGTATTTTTCCAGATAGGGTCTCAAGAACTATTTGCCCAAACTGGCTTCGAACTGCAATCGTCCTGATCTCTGCCCCAAGTAGCTAGGATGACAGATGTGAGCCATTGGTGCCTGGCTCTTTCTCTGCCCTTTACCACTACTCATTTCTTTATTTGGTACATCAGGGTGAGCAGTCATCCCTGGAGCTGGGCCTCTGGCCTAGAATGCCAGTGACATAAAGACTAAAATTGGGGCTCAATATTATTTTGCTGCCTGGATAGCTGGTAACATTGGGAGGGCCAAAGTGGCAGTGGTGATACATGCATATAATCCCAGCACTGGGAAGGATGAGGCAGGAGTTCAAGGTCAGCCTAGGCTACAAAGTAAGTCACTGTCTCAGAATTTTAAAAAAATGGGAGACCCTAGAATGACCCGCCTGCTTTGCTCCTGTGGGTAAGGTCCCCTAGCTAAAAACAGTTCTCAAGGGGACCATGTGCAACTTCTGGTTATCCTTGAATAGCTGGTTTCAGTTCCCTGCCAGCCACAGGATTATTCAAACCAGTGAGTCACAACCTCCCTTGGGAGCCAGGGGGTGGGCGGTTGGTGTTTTTCCCCTCGATATTCAGCATTAACGTGTGAGTTAGGGAGTATCTGAGTGAGTGATGTGTGTACAGGAACACATGCTTTTCTAGTTCCATTTTCTGTGACAGAATGGAGATGGCCTGAGTACACAGAGAAATGCTGTCCACTCCATGAGTTGTTGTAAAAATTCCTACCTTCTTGTGTCCATCAGAGAAGACAAATAAGAGATTGGCCTGAGGATTGGCCTGATGAGTGGTGGGTAGCTGGGAACTGGGTAGGTGGAGGCAAGGGTTACAAAAATCAACCACTCTCTACTGTGGACCGTTTCCACCTCTTCAAAAGATGCCTGACCTATGGCATCGTTCCTTTGGGTTCACTCTATCGGCCTCACTGCCACACCCCTTTCCTTTCTCGATCCTCCTCCTCCTCTGAACTTTAAGGGATAAAATTCCCTGGGCTTCCATTCTTGGCCATGGGTCTGCTCCAGATGATCAAAGTCCTCTTAAGCTGCAGTTGCCCCTTTATGTCCTCAGCTCCTAGCTGTCTCTCCTGAACTCACACACATTACTATTCTCACTAACATCTTTCTTCTGGGCTTCCTAAGCACACCTCAAACTCATCCTGTCAAACTTCCTCTAATATTCCTGTCCCAACACTTAGCCCCAACGTGCTCTTCCTCTGGTGCTTCCATTTTATAAAACATCCACCAACCAACACAAGCCCAAGAATCCATCCTGCTTCTATCTTCTCTCTCACCTCCCTAATCCAGCTCATTCCCCCATTCTATGGACACTAATTTTTTAAGCTTCTTTTGAAATTTCCTTTGTCCGTAGACATCCACTAGACACAGGAATGAAGAGAGGACACGAGTGGATGACGCTACCTTAATTGATAAAGAAAAGTGGTCTGCTTATGAGGTCCAAACTATATTGAGGTTAACGACACACAAAGATCAGAAATGGTTTTCCTGAAGTCAATGCACTAAAATAATTTCTCTAAGAATGGAAAGTAATCAAAGATGAAAAGATACAATTAATAATCATTTTGAAATTTGGGGGCTTTTGAGCAAAAACATTTGTTAGGTAAATTGGATTTTGGACATTGTTTTGTCATTTCTAAGAATGGCCAGGGCTGGGGATGTAGCTCAGAGGTAAAGTGCTTGTCTAGCATGTGCAAGGTTCTGGGTTCAATCCCCAGCACTGGCAAAAATGATAAATAAATAAAAATGGCCAGATACAAGTACTGGGTCCCAAGGAACTTCTCACCAAGGGCTCCCATTTGTGCCAATGAGGAATTTCCCATTAGAGACCAAGACTGCTCTGGCATGGAGCCTTCAAACCCACCTATCTGTCTATCTATCTATCTATGTATCACCCTTCCTTCCTTCCTTCCTTCCTGTGGTACTGGGGCTTGAACTCAGGGCCTCATGCTTTCTAGGCAGGCTCCCTATCACTTGAGCCACACCCCCAGTCTTTACACTCATTTTTCTTCTCATCAATGCAGAGATTTGTGGATAATCATCATCACTATCCAGAAAGTGATGACCCCTCTTCCCAGAAGAACAAGCAAATAGCAAAGGAAACAAATGGTTAGGAGTCTTGCCTAATCTTTCGAACAAGAGATTTGTTTTTGGAGCAGTGGAGAGAAGGGAAGAATGACCCAAACCACACGCCATGCATTTCTGCATTCAGTGCCTGTCCCACCACGACCACCATGCCCACGAGAAAGGCTGGAGGCAATGCCAGAGGAGATAAAGCCAAGGTAAAAGACAAGCCACAGAGAAGATCTGCAAGGTAGTCTCCTAAACCTGCTCCTCCATGCTGGACCCAAGCCTGAAAAGGGCCCCAAAGAAGGGAAGGAAGGTCTCCAATGGGAAAAGGGGAAAGCTGATGCTGGCAGGGATGAGAAAAAAAATGCAGAAAATGGAGATAACAAAACAGACCAGGCACAGACAGCCGAAGGTGCTGGAGATGCCAAGGGAATGTGTGCAGTTTTTGATAACTTCGTAATTCTAATGACTGTACAGTTTGAAATACTATTTTTATCGTTTTTTTAAAATGCAGAATTTTGTTTTACTTTTTTTAAGCTATTTGTCAGCACACGGAACATTTCATTGTTTTGGAGGGAAGGAGTATGTGTCACTAACAGAATGTCTCAAAGTTGGATCAGTGTGGGGGAAAACCTCTTTCCCAGCTAGTTTTCAGAGACTTTCTCTTGGTTCCCAGAACACACCCAGCCACCTTGGCACACCCAGTCACCTTGGCACAAAAGCCTTGTGGTGTGGGAAAACCCAAATTCATTTTTATGTCCTCTTCCTCTCCATCATCAACTTGGACTTAACTCCCTTATACCAGAGCCCTACTGAGCCCTGAACTCCCAAAATTGTCGTGTGTGTGTGTGTGTGTGTGTGTGTGTGTGTGTGTGTGTGTGTGTTACTGGGGTTTGAACTCAGGGCTTCATGATTGCTGGGCAATCATTCTACCACCTGACCCCAAAAATGGTTTTTCCAGTATGTTAGGCAATGCAGATGTTTCAACAACATCATTGAGATGGAGTTCCTCAAATGAGCAATGCTTCCTTTTCTACACTGTGGACCGTCACACTGATACCTCTGCCATTTTCATTTCATTTCCTGAAAGGCAGGGTTGGCCTGTGAAAAGTTGCCAAGTGACATGTTTAATGTGAGATGTCAACCCTCACTCTCAAGTTCCCCTGGTCAGAGCTTCAGATGAAGACGTCACTGGGTCTTATAGCGGCTTTCTCATTTTGACAGTCCATCTAAAAAGAGAATTTGAAAGTTGTTGCATATTATTGAAAGACTGTCCTGCCTGAAACACCATGAATGTTTATGGAAAGTATCTTTTAATAAAGCTAGATACAGTTTGGTGTGTGTGTGTGTGTGTGTGTGTGTGTGAGAGAGAGAGAGAGAGAGAGAGAGAGAGAGATTTGATTCTTTGGCTTTGTGGTCCTTAGTCTGGGTGCCTGTTAGAATTATTGGTGGAGAGTACATAAATTAGTAATGTCCTGTTTCCGTCACCTTAGATTATGAGTTGGTTGGTCTGGATGGGGCACTGGTGTTCTTCAAGTACCGAATGAGTCATTCTGCGTATCAGAATCATCATTTTTTTAGTCATAAGGTAAAAATCTAGACTGATTAGGTCGGAATTTCCTCTAGGGTGGGATCCAAGCAACAGCATTTTTCAGAACTCTGCAGGTGATTCAAGTGGGCAGTCTGAGCTGAAGTTTAGCCTGAGCAAAGTCTAAGTGTTAAGTCATAGAGTTATTAGATGTCATTGCTGTTCTGGCACAAAGATTATTAACAGGGGACTGCATATCTTTGCTGGACAGCTTCCTGTTTGTGGATTCTTGGGTATGGGCAGAGGCCCAGTCCTCTGTGTCTAAGTCATCCTCCACTAATCATGCAGACGCTGGGCCCTGGGGCTACGCTGACTGTTAAAGACTCCCTCAGTAGGACAAGGGTGTAAACGGGTGTGGGTAAGACCTAAACTGTGTTCGCGATTGCTTTGGAGGTGTGTGCAAAACTACTCAACTGTCCTTCCTCTGTTGGGGATCATGTATCAGTATTACTGTGATTATTCTATGTGACTGCCACCTCACAGTTGTGTAAAAAGCTGACCCTGTCTAAAATATCCATCTCACTGCCATGAAAGGAACCAAGGTATGATTCAGCTTAGAAAAGTGAGTCATCCATGATTTTGGCAGACCCCAAAGCAGGCAGCCATGCGGAAAGCAGAGAATGGACCAGGCATGAAGGATCGGAATGGTTTGTACATAAGCCACCAGCCAAGCAGTTTGAGAAAAAAATGTCCTCTGATTTCTAAGTGATGATGGTTTCAGTCCTCACCTAAGTGATGATGGTTTGGCCCCCACAATGGCTCCCTGAGAATGGTCACAGGGGCTCCATGAAGGATCCCTTTGCTCTGCATGCATTTCTCTGCAGCACACAGGACAGAGCTTAAGGTGTAGCCCTGCCTGTTCTTCTGGCTGATGCTCAAGACTGCCTTGAGCTCTGGCCACACCTGGGAGCTGGTGTTGGGGAGGTTCCTTTCCATCCCTTTGCCTTCCTTAAAAGGTTGTTTCTCTCTCAAGTTTGCTCCATACCTCTCTTCTCCAGGCCAGTCCTGCCCATTCCCACTTCAAACTCCATATCCAGAGGCCCCAGTGGTCTAGAGCTCTGCCTCCCACACCTGCCTTTGAGGGGAGGACAGGGGAAGGCTTCCACTGAAACACGTGGAAAGGATGCTCCCAACAGAGATTGCCCAACCCCAGATCCATCCACCTGCCTCAGGGACAGCAGCTTGTCTTTGTTCATCATGCTCAGCAAATCTCCCCAACTGGGAATGAGCCCACCTCAGGGAGAAGCAGCCTTGACCCAGGCAATGCACCTGGGGGAAAGGCCCAGGCTATTCTGGGGTCGTAGCTGGAAGCAGTACTCACGTGCCAGTCATCTGAGGTTTGGTTTTCAGGCTCCTGTGTTTTCCGCTGAAAGAGAGAAAGGTTGAACTGACGAATGGATTAAGAAAATGTGGTATCTATACACAATGGAATTTTATGCAGCCATGAAGAAGAATGAAATGTTATCATTCGCTGGTAAATGGATGGAATTGTAGAACATCATTCTGAGTGAGGTCAGCCTGGCCCAAAAGACCAAAAATCGTATGTTCTCCCTCATATGCGGACATTAGATCAAGGGCAAACACAACCAGGGGATTGGACTTTGAGCACATGATAAAAGCAAGAGCACACAAGGGAGGGGTGAGGATAGGTAAGACACCTAAAAAATTAGCCAGCATTTGTTGCCCTTAATGCAGAGAAACTAAAGCAGATACCTTAAAGCAACTGAGGCCAATAGGAAAAGGGGACCAGGAACTAGAGAAAAGGTGAGATCAAGAAGAATTAACCTAGAAGGTAACACCCACGCACAGGAAATCAATGTGAGTCAACTCCCTGCATAGCTATCCTTATCTCAACCAGCAAAAACCCTTGTTACTTGCTGTTTTACCTCAACAAAATTAGAGGTAAGGGCAAAATAGTTTCTGCTGGGTATTGAGGGGGTGTGGGGGAGAGGGAGGGGGCGGAGTAGGTGGTAAGGGAGGGGGTGGGGGCAGGGGGGAGAAATGACCCAAGCCTTGTATGCACATATGAATAATAAAACAATAAAAAAAAAGAGAAAGGTTGAGTGACAATATTGAATGTGATGTTTGAATGTATCACTTATTTAAACAGTTATCTTTTGAGAGTTTCAAGTAAAATGTTTTTAATTATTGGAGGCCATTGGGCTGGGGTACTCCAGTGCTTTGAATTTCCACATAAGCAAACTGGAATCCGATGTAAGCAGTAAAATGAAACTAGAGACTTTAGCCATAAAAAAGACATTAACTAATTTCTAACTAGGGTCTTTCCATTTTAACCAATCCAGTGTACTTTCTTGGTCTCACTTCTTACTTCTACTTGAGCCCATGAAAGTGTAGGGCTCATGTAGCTGCAGTAGTTCTCACTGGAACTCTTCCTCTCTGACTTCTGCCCCATCGACAGATCCTTTGCTCAACCATCTGCTAACTGTATTTTGTGTGAAGTGTTTCTCTTAAGTCAATTTACGTTTTTTTTAATACCTATTTTTATGGATCTATGTATCTACCGTGAAAATAAGCAGTGCCAAAGCGTGTCAGGCACCAGTGGCTCACACCTGTAATCCTAGCTGCTAGAGAGACTGAGATTGGGAGGATCACAGTACAAAACCAGCCCAGGTAATAGGTTACGAGGCCCCATCTCCAAAATAACCACACTGGAGATGTGGCTCAAGCACTAGAGTGCCTGCTTTGCAAGCATGAGGCCCCAAAGGAACCACTGCTTAGCCCAAAGGAAATTCTCCTCCCTGGTTTTTAGACTGAAGGAGGGACTTTGTGGAGCCATGCAGACTAGGAGGCTGGGACTGGTTTCCACAGGCTGAACTGGAGAAATTCTACTTATCTTCTTACTTCAAGGGCCCTCAGACATTTTCCTCAACTTTGCTACCTGCCTCCTGGGATGTGTCAGTCCACTCAGAGGAGATGCAGTGACAACCAGGTTGAGGACACATCATTCACAGTGATGAGTACGGGCCCAGACTCCTGGAGTCCGAGTGACCCCAGAAAGGAACTTCACCACCCTCTGCAGCTCTCCTAGAGTTGTGGTCCTGAAGAGCAAATGAATTCAAGATCCCCAGGGTTGCACCTACTCTGCCTGGCAGTCTCCCTCTTCTCCCCTCTATCTAAATCCCAAGAAGAGGTGAGAATGGCTGACTTTCCAGAAGTAACACTAGAGTTGTTCACATTACTTTTGGACATCCAGGAGAATGACTTGACATCCTTCCCTTGAGATACAAGCAGCCCTACTTTGTATGTTTGAGAGAGGCAACAGACAAGCATGATCCAAGAAACAGTCACTTGAGAGTGGCCATGGAACTGCCCAGCTATGAGTGGCCTATAATTTCCATCCCCCACCCTCCCAATTTGTTATTCTTCCATGTTTGCAATGAAATTGAAACAATCCTTAAGTCAGGGTACTGTTTCCATCTTCCCTCACCACCTTTGAATGTTTAGTATACGTTTTATATAATTGTGTGTTAAACAAATGAATATTATTGCACTAAGGAAGAGAGATGAATGGAGTCTCTTAGGTAAATATTAGCATACAAAAATTATTATTCTGATAAATATATCAGATTACAATACCTCAGTTGTCACAGATCGGTTAAGTGGCCCTTTTATGAGCTGTCATGTGGTGCTGACAATGGCATTGAAGTTTCCAGAAAACAAGTAGCTCTGGAAGTAAGACAGGCTCTCAAAGGCACCAAAGACCAGATTCTGTTCTTGCCAATAGGGGACCTTGTTGTACAAAGCATTGTACCACGAATAAGGGTAGATTCTGTTGGGATTTGAACTCAGGGCCTCACACTTGCCAGGCAGGCACTCTACTGCTTGAGCCATTTCCCCAGCCCTGGGTAGATGCTATCGTTTGGACATCTCAAGCTCACTTGGATAATCTATACTGAGTTACCCTTGACACCTGGGGAATGGTAGAAGCATGGGTCTTTAAAGTATTCACTGAATAAGTCAAATAATAGTTTCCAGTAGATGAAATGTCCCAGTGACTGAGAGTTAAAAACAGTTAGATAATAATGTAAATTGCCAATTACTAAGGACTGACTCTTAAATTTTCAATGGAATATGAAGCCAAGTGACCAATGATACGTGACCTGTCTTAGAAGACTGTGACTGTCTTGGGTGGATATGTCTACCTGTAGTATATAAAAATGACACTGCCCCACTCCTCATCCTCTTCTTCAGGTTACCATTCATACTCAATCTTGGAAACACTGTCACCTTGTCCTGATTCTCCACTGTACTTAACCTATTTTTTGCTTTCTTCTACAGAGGGAGAAACCACTTTCACAGATAAAACAGAAGACACAAGCTCATCCAGTAGAGCCAAATTCTCAAAGTAGAAATTTTTCCTGGTCAGTTCCTACTATAAGCTTCTTCTCCAACAGCTCTGCCCTCAATGAAGGGCAAATAGTTTTCCCTTGACAAATAATTCTATGTGTCTGTATGACCATTATATTGAAAGTAGGAGGGGCTGGTGGAGTGTCTTAAGTGACAAGAGTGCCTGCCTAGCAAGTGCAAGGCCCTGAGTTCAAACCCCAGAAAGAGAGGATGAAAGGACCAGAAAAAGAATACAACTTGAGTTGCCTATCTCATAAAGTGATATGTGGTTTTATATAGTCCAGAATCTCCTGAATGATTGTGAACATCTGTTTAATACATCAGATTCCATTAAAGTTAGCAAATAGTAAAATCAATGAGAAAAAATCTGGCTTTGAATTGAACATGATCCTATCACCTTACTATGGGATGTTTGTATGTATCTCATAATCATGTTTGCTTTCCCAACTTTGCTACCTTAAAACAACTGCATCCATTGCTAGAACACATCAGTGAGATCTATTTTGATAGCTGTTTATCATCTCTAGTTCAAATGGGTCAACATTCAAAGACCTATCTTAATACACAATAGCACAACTCTGACAATACATGCCAAAAGAAAGGATGAGAGAGAGAGAGAGAGAGAGAGAGAGAGAGAGAGAGAGAGAGAGAGAGAGAAAGGAAGGAAGGAAGGAAGGAAGGAAGGAAGGAAGGAAGGAAGGAAGGAAGGAAGGAAGGAAGGAAGGGAAAGAAAGAAAGAGGAGGGGAGGGAGTGAGAATGAGGGAGTGAGTGAAAAGGAGTGAGTGAGGGGAAAAAAGGAAGTGGGCGGAGGAAGTGGAAAATTAGTCATGATTACCCAATTCAGAGGCCATAAAATGAATGTTGTACATGTACAATCGATTATATGACCAGCATTTGTAGAAAACAATAGGATAATCACCTTTTCCTTCCTATGACGTGTTTTTGGAGGATGAGCTAGAAATCCTTTCTGAAAGATGAGAAGATTCAAGTATATGGTTAATCTGTGTTTCTGTTGTGTAAATTCAGCATTTCCCAACCTTCTCCCAAATACTTCTGCCTGGATATTCCATTGCAGTTCAAATCCAAGGTGTCTAAATGAGACTCCATCTCCCCCTCCTCATGTACCTCCTCCAGACTTTAGCCAATAGTATCTGGAAAGGCGTCTTTAGAACCCTTTCCCTTTCTATGGTGCTTCTTTCTAAGTCTTGAAAGGTTTTCCTTCACAATCTCTTAAACAACTGTTACTGCTTCTCCATTCCTACCAGTGCCGCTCAAACTTGAGTTTCTACACCAAGACTATCCAATAGACATACACTATAACATGCCTACTAGGTGTCAGATACTCTGACAATTTGGGGCACACAAAGGCAACAAACCCTAGAGAAGGCTAGAGAAGAAAACTCATGGACTCTGACAATCAGAGAGGGGTAGCATATCTGAGCTAAGTTTTGGAGGTTGAGTATAGGTTTACTAAGCAGACCCATGGCTCTCTAAAACAGTGTTTCGGGGGCTAGCATGTAGCTCAGAGGTAGAGCACATGCATAGAATGCATGAGGCTCCAAGTTCAATTCCCTCAGCCCTGCCAACAACAAAAAAATACTGTTTTAAATGTCATTTCCAACCTCAGAAGATTTCACTGATTCCTTGTTGTCTAGATTTTGAATTTGAATTGATTAGGCTGACATTAAAGCCCTCCATAAAGAACCCCAACTGGTGAATGATGCTTTATCGCACACAACACATCTACCTAAATCCACAGCTACTTTTGCCATGGTTCTGGTTTTCACGCCTTCTCTCCCCTGGAGGGTCTTCTTCCATTTGTTTGACTGTGCACTCTTCTTTTGTTTCAGTCCCTAACGTTCTCCACACACACACTCCTCCTTCAAGGACCTGCATCTATGCTTTTACAAGGCCAGTGTTCTGCACTGACCATGGTAATGACTGTAGGGCCTCTCTCTCTGAGAGGAACTCATTGGCACCAGGGTTTTCGCCGTAACTCCACAGATATTTGATGAATAAAGTGACCTTACTATTAGGGTGCAACAAACAGGCGTACCTCTCCTGCCCCCAGTCGCTAAAATACCTGCATCAGCCACAAGAGGGGCCTCCTGCCACAGCGCACACTCATCTTCCAGTGCTTTGACTTGGCATAGCCTCCTTTGACTTCAAATTCAGTGGGGGTGAGCCAATTTCCATCCTCATCCTGTATAGACTTCACTGAGCCTCCTGGAAGACAGAGTAAGTGGAGTCTTGAGCTCTCTTTGTCCACAGAACTCTAACTCATGATCAACCACTACAATGGATCTAGACCCACCCAAACTGGCTTCAAGGTCAATAGAAGATCAGACTTCCCCTCTCAGACTTCAGAGGCCTCCAACTCAACCTGACAGTCCTCTGAAAGGAAATTTCCCGAGAGATGCCATATTTCTTTGATTCTCATGTATGAAAAAAGTGACAATTACCATCAAAAGCAACCTTTTAAAAATATTTCAGAATCTTCCTTTTGGAAGAGCAATTTATTCCCAAGGATGAGAGGTTTCAATTTGCACATGGCCCTGGGGCAATGTGGGCAGAGTCCTCAAATTAAGGCTGAGCTCTCAGAAGGTGCTCTGCCACTCAGAAGGTCACCAGAAATATCTGCTCCCTCCATTACAACATTTTCATCTAGTTTAGTGGCATCATTGAGCAGAAGTTTTCTCATCCCTGCAATCATAGATAGCTAACATTTAAAAAATAACTGTGAAATGACATCTGGTGAAAAATACAAGGTATGTACAAATAATAATCATATGCTCAATATCTTTTCTTTTTGGTGGTACTGGGGTTTGAACTCGGAGCCTTGTGCATGCTAGGCAAGCACTCTACACTTGAGCCATGACCTCAGTCCTTCTGGATTTGGTTATTTTAAAGATAGGTTCTTGAATTTACAGCCAGGCCAGCTTGGGTTAAGATCTTCCTATTTCTACTTCCCATGTAGCTGGATGACAGGCATGAAACACTACACCCAGCTTTTTGTTGGTTGAGATGGGGTCTTGAGAATATTTTCTGGGGCTGGCCTTGAACCATGATCCTCCTGAGCTCTGTCTACTAGAATTATAGGCATGAACCACTGTGCTGGGCTCAACCTCTTAGTTATTAGGGAAATGCAAAGCCAAACCACAATGAGAAACCACTTCACAGTCACCAGGATGACTGTATTTTAAAAAGGCAAGAAATAACAGCTATTGATGTAGAGAAATTAGAGCCCTGAGGTGCTGGTGAGAACATGAAAGTATGGCCACTGTGGGAAACATTCTGGCGATTCCTTAACAAATTAAACATAGATTTACCATGTAATCCAGCAATTCCGCCCCTGGGTATGTAAGCCAAACAATCAAAAACATATCAAAGCAGCCCCATGCAGGTGTACATGCCTGTAATCCCAAATACCAGGAGGTGGAGATTCAAAGAAGCCCAGCTTGTGGCTAGCCAGGGCAAACAGTTAGCAAGACCTCATCTCAACCAACAAGGTGTTGTGTTGGTACCTATCTGTAATCCTAGCTACTTAGGGGACTAGGTAGGAAGGGAGTGATCTGGGGCTGACCCTGGGCAAAAAATACAACTCTATCCTGATAAGTAACTGAAGTTAAAAGGGGCCAGGAGTGTGGCTAAAGTGGTAGAGTGTTCTCCTAGGAAATGTGAGGCCCTAAATGTAATACCCCTAGTGCTGTAAAACAAAACAACAACAACAAAGAGTTATTTATAATAATCAAAAAGTAGAAACAATCCAAATTGATGAATGCAGAAACAAAATGTGACTTATGGTTCAGGTAGTAGCGTGCCTGTTTTGCAAGTGCAAAGCCCAGAGTTCAAACCCCAGTCCCACTGAAAGAAAGAAAGGAAGAAAGGAAGAAAGAAAAGAAAAGAAAATGTGATATGCCTACTGCAAGGATGAGCCATGAAAACATCATGCTAAGTAAAAGAAGCCAATTGCGAGTGTCACATGTTATAGGAAAAGTCTAGAAAAAGCAAATTTATAGAGAGAAATTAGGTCAGTGGTTGCTCAGGGCTGGGTGCTGGGATTAGTTGAAAATGAGCCTTCACTGCCATATTGGACACGGGGTTTTCTTTAGTGGGAACAAAATATCCTAACATGAAATTTTTGTGATGGTTGTGCAATCTTGTGGCCCCACTGATTTGTATTCTGTAAGTTACAAATTGTGTGTGTGAATTAGCTCAGCAAAGCTGTTTAAGAAACAGTCACAATGCAAACACTTATATTAACGGACATCCGAAGGCTCGTAAAGGCTTGTGTTAATAGAGTTCCAAGATGAGGTCTACCATAGTAGATTTTTTTGGCAAAGCTTTAGAATCTATGATCACAAAATATATTATATTATGTAAATTAATTCTCACAGATATACCGTGAGTAAGTTTAAATGATTGTCCCCTTTTCTGGATGAGAAATTTCAGGCTCAGAAAGACCCCCTTCTTTGTTGAGAATGAACAGTCACTCTTGGCAGAGTGGAGCTGGAACTCAGGTGTCCTGATTCTAAACCCTGTGATCTTGTCTCACTATGTCAAGTGCCTGCCCTGGTGACAGGGACCAGAGGGACAGAGTATGTAAAGGTAGAGGCTGAGGACCTCTTTCTCTTTATTCTGGCTCAAAGTAAAAATATGCAATATTTCCCATCTGTGGATTGAACTTCCTGTTCACCTCTTTGATTCTTTGGGTACTCACATGGGCCATGTGGGAGTGAGCATCTAATATGGAGGCTCGCCTCTCTAATATGGATTTCTCTCCTCTCTCTCTCTCTCTCTCTCTCTCTCTCTCTCTCTCTCTCTCTCTCTCTCTATCTCTGGGTTTTGAAGTCAGGGTCTTGTGCTGCTAATCAGGCACTCTACCACTTGAGTCACACCTCCAGCCCTTTTTGCTTTAGTTATCTCTTGAATAGGGTCCAGGATCCTTCTATTTATGCTTTCCACCTAACTGGGATGACAGGTGTGCACCACTATGCCCAGTTTTTTTATTGGTTGAGATGGGGTCTCATGAACTTTTTCCCCGGGCTGGCCTCTGGATTTCCACTTCCCAAATAACCAGGATTACAGGTATGGGCTACCACACTTGCTTGTACAATTTCTTAGTGTGAAAACAGCATCTTGGGGACCCCTTCTTCCTCTCATGCCAAACTGGTGCCCCAGTTCTTTAAATGATGAGTAATTTCGTCACTTTTTGTTATTCCTTCAGACAGGAGTTGCATATTAAAGACCTGAAACCCACCTTGCTTCAGTTTCTTCTTATGTAAAATTCCTTTCAGCTCACCACATGTCACAGGAAGTAAATCTGCATGAAAATCCAAAGTTTCGTATCTGTGCTTTCTTGAACCTGAAAGAGAAGATTTCTCCACAGTCTCACTTGGCAATTGCACCTGTCTCCCTTTTCCCCTGCTGAGGTAATTCCTGTAAAGTCAGAAGGGCACCAAGGAAACTGATCCACAAATCTCTAGAGTCATTCTCACAGGCGGCATTTTGGATAATAATGACAGAAAGTCTACCTGAACTTCATCTGTCACATTTCACACAAACCAGAATGCCTTTGGAGAGAAAGTAGGCTTCAATAAAACTCTTACCTCCCCCTCTAGTAAACCGCACTGATTCTTACTTGACCATGAAACACACAGCCACCGTTCTTATAGGAGCTTTCCAGCAGTGCTAGTTTGCTGCAGTCAGGAGCCAGAGACAAGGCCAGGAATGGTACTTGTACCTCTGTGTTAGAACTCTGACTGCTCAAGCAGGGAGAGGATACTGATGGAACCTAATGGAGATGGCGTCTGTCTCCTGCTGTCTGCTCGGCTTCATTTCCCCCTAGCATCAGCTGTCTCTGTAGCTGAAAGAGCTCGGGGAGCCCTAGAATAAGCTGAAAATTATGGAGGGAGTGGGGACTGGAGACCTGACTCCACAGAAGAAGCAATGGAAGGTGTCCCAGCAAACTCCTGGACGATGAGTAGTTAAGTTTGCCCTTCCAACCAACCAACATTGCAGAGGCTCTGATGGGGAGGAAGGGAGCTGTCCTTGATACTAAGACTAAGTTGGTGAGGGGTAAAACAATTAGAACTGGAGTGGACTGGATGGTTGGCTAATTATCTTACTTTACAGATGAGGACACTGAGGCAAAAGAGGTCAAGTGATGGGTTCAAACTCACAAAGTGAAAGGAAGAGAAAGCCCTAGGACACAGCTACCACCACTTTGGGCCACCTTGATGTGCAATCTGTCTAATGCATAAAGAAAAAATATTATCTCTGGATTTGAAGCTAGCAGACATGTTCAGCTCTATACTTTAAATTACCAAGAATTACATGGTCAATTTTAGTCTCATTTTATAGCTCACTTTCACATTCCCACATTAATAAAAAAACTAATTGAGGTCAGCATTTCACTTATATTTCAACATCAGTGTATTAAGTCTTAGCATAAGCCAAACACTTGTCATCTGTGAATTTATGTGATATTAGCAACGAATAAGTAAAATCAAGGTGATCATTACCGCATTCCAGAAACTAAAATATACAGAGAAAATTAAGACAAAAGTATAAAAGTACAAGATTAGGTGAAGGCATTGTAGACTTCTGTCAGCGGAGAGGTAGAAACAAATGGCAGTTCTGTGAGTTAAGTGAAGTCGTAAGTGTTCCAGTTAAGATACTTGCACTGTATCACCTCAAATGGGGATATTTGTACATTTGTGATCAAAGTGACAGTAAATGTGACCAAGGATTTTGTCCACTTGGGTTTGGACAGAGATATTAGGACCAAAGAAACTAACCAGAAGAAGGCTAGCTAAGAGAATTAAGTCTTCCAAACTTTTGTTTCAAAAAGATCATTGAGTGGGGGCAGGGAGGAGAAATGACCCAAGCCTTGTATGCACATATGAATGATAAAAGAAAAAAAAAAAAAGAAATTGAACCAAAAAAATAAGTAAGTAAATAAATAAATAAAGATCATTGAGGACTGGCTTGACAGATGTTGCAAACGAGTGTTCTCCCACTTGCAAGTTAATCCACTGTTTACTGTGATTCAAATGTGTTGATTTTCTAAAGTAACAATATAAAATTTTTCTTCTTCTTATATTCAATGCCCACCACTCAGTGGCCGCTGTCTGGTGATGCTAGCTGGAGCCAGGTAGACCCCATGGGGAAGAATTTTCCAGGCTACTCAGTCCTAAGTGCTGTGAACTCTACACATGTCAGGCCAGCAACAAAAACAGGATCATTATTCTAATCAACCCCAAAGTGGACCTGTATTCCTAGCCAGGCTTGGCACTAAAGCTCCCACCACAGCCTTGGGTAACCCAGAAAATACAGAGTTCTTTCTTGCTTTCTCTCTGTCTCTGTGTGGTTATCTTTTCTGGGACTGGTAGGTATGTGGGATTTGCCTTTCATAGCACCTGTGCAGGCCTAACATTTTTAGGCAAAAAAGGAAATGTTGAAGTCCACTTTAGTCTATGGAGCCTTGCAAAGAGAGAGATTTGTAGTTACAAATCCAGCTAATCCACAATATGGCACTGCTGT
Source organism: Castor canadensis (assembly GCF_047511655.1). Classification (NCBI taxonomy): domain Eukaryota; kingdom Metazoa; phylum Chordata; class Mammalia; order Rodentia; family Castoridae; genus Castor; species Castor canadensis. The sequence goes on along the minus strand of NC_133389.1, from coordinate 176,626,804 downwards.
GTTTTCCTTCCAAAATAGAGTGGTGGAGCAAAGCAAGACTTAACTACTGCTGTGTCCCTGTGCTGTAATACCCATTCAAGCACTGAACCCCCATCACAACTGATAAATACTACAGTGGTTGGAATATAGAATTATTCTAAAATAAGTGTCATGATCAGTATTAACTAAACTTTAGAAGTATGACAAGGCTATCAACTTTCTACTGTCCTCTCAACATTTTTAAGGGAATCCCAACAGTTGGAAATAATTCAAAAAGTAGCCAGCTGGTCTGCTCAAGACTAAGAAGGTACCCAGGACACAGGAGTTTCAGTGGAAATGTCTCAGGCAACCAGATTGAGTTGCTCACTCAACTTCTAAGCACCGACTTCCTAAAGCAAAGCCCCAGACCTCCTAGGAGCCAAACAAAGTACTGGTGGGACTGTTTATGCCAACGTTAGTCCTTCCCTCACATCCGGGTGCAGAAGAAAGGCTTCGCTTCTTTTGAAGGAAGTCAAGCTGTGGTTCCTGACGCTTCTTATTCCCCCACAGTAGAAGTGATGGTAGAAATTCATGGAAGAAAGAGCCTCCTCACTTCCAATGTCATCTCTACCCTCTCGCCCACCTCCCCAGTCCTGGATGGGTCCAAACTAGCAGCTGTTGACTAGAGGGGAGCCCAGAGAGAGTAGAGAAAACAGACCAGGCCACCCCCACTTCACATATCCCAGACCAGGGTGAGCCCTGGTAAAGGAGGAAAATGCTTTAAGTTGGAGCAAATGTTGGAGTTTTTGTTGTTGTTTGTCCTTTTTTTTGTTGTTTTTTAAGACAGAGACTCACTATGTATCATGTGCCATACCCAGATTGAAGTTTTAATCCTAGGTCAGAAGGTATTCTCAGCTTCTGAAATGAAATGCTTATTACTGTAAAAAAGGGAACTGAAAAGCTACCAGGTCTACCCAAGATAGAATAAACTCGCTTTCTGCTTAGAGTTCACTATTTTAGTCTGGCTATTTTAATCGACCAATATAAAAGGTAAAGGAATTTCCACAAAAAGCAGATGCACCCCACAGGGGAGAAATAGGTCCTGGGCAGATAAGATCTATGATCTACACATAGTTTACCTCCTTGGCTGCAAAGGGGCTCGCTTTTAAATTTCACTACTCTCAAACTAACTAAGCTTGACTAGTAAAAAAACGGATGCTCTAGATTCCCCAGAGCCATCTGTATTGACCAGTAGGTAAGGGAAAATGCAACAGACTTGGTCTTACCTTTAGTCTTGGCAGGGCCTTGCAGATTTGCCTTTACTCTCCTTTTACTGGAGGCCCCCTGGTCATCAGCTGTGTTGTTACCTAGGGATAGACACAGGCAAAGGTAGAATTGGCCAAAACAACAGCTGACCATGGGAACAAAAGCAAAGGAGAGAATTCTGGGTTTGCTTCTGGATCCCTCCCTCCAGACAGGAAAAGGAATGGCAAGGAGTCACAAGCAGGCATCTGGCATTTCTACTGATAGGAGGGTCAACTTTTCTATTACTTGCAGGATTTAGTTGTACTGTGGAAAGAAGTCTCTTGGAATGTGTCAACATCCATACAGACTTAAGTGAAAATGTTCTGATTCAGTCCAAATAATGTTATTTTGAAAATATGCATTCATAAAATAGATGCAATCACTTTTTTCTTTCCAAATAAAAATGTATACATACCCACCAACAAGGGAGTCATGCAATTGTCAAGAACATATGATATACAGTTTGGTGAATATTAATAATTTTAATAGAACTCTAAAATCTTTCTGTAAAGATCTGCAGATTCAAAACTGACAATCATTTGGAAAATGAGCTTTGGCCTTCATTGTTTAGGAGAAAGGAATTCCTTAGGCCACTACTAAAATAAGATTTTAGGGGTCTGATTGTAAGATACATATATATGTATTCAGAAATTGAGAAAATAAAATTATATGAAATATCACCATCTAGAGATAGCCACAATTAACTTGTTATTGCTTTTTTTTTTTTTTTGGCAATACTGGGGTTTGCGTTCAGGGCCTCTAGCTTGCACAGCCCATGCGGTACACTTAAGCCACGCTCCTATCTCTTTTTGCTTTAGTTTACTTTTCAGATAGGGGTCTTGCATTTTTGCCTGGGGCCAGCTTTGGACCACAATCCTACCTATGTCTCCCAAGTAGCTGGGATTACAGACATGTACCAACATACCTGACCATACATTGCTTTCTAAATAAGACTGTTTTCATTACAAAAGTTGAACATGGTCAAAATATTTAATATACACATACATTTAAAAACCACAAATAAAAGTATAAACATCACCTCTATTCCGATAACCAAATGTAACTAATTCATGCATTTCAATGGCTGAACTGCCATCAATTTTTCTAGATCACCATAGCTAGTCTCTGTGTAATACATGTGCACAGTCTACATTTACAGATACAAATACATACTTGCACAAATACAAGTTTACACATATCTACCTTTTTACAACACACACACACACAGTTGGAACATCTTTCCAAATTAATAAAAATTATCTTTAACTAGGCAAGAAAGGCACATTTTAAGGATGACAACAACTCCCTACTAACCCTATTAACTTATCTCTGGACTATTACATGTATGAGAAAAAACCATTATTGTTTCTCATTGTATTTTCAGGCCTCTTTGTTACAGCATCATAGCCTCTGTCCTAACAGATACAGCAGCTATGGAACCATCATGGCCCATAGGAGACTGTAGGCCTCCAAGCACACAATGGATATACCATAATAAACTGCAAGGTGCCACTACTTCACTTGCCTCCTTACCTTTTTCATATATTTTTTGCTGTTTTTTCCTTCTTGAGAATGACCAGTTATGCCCTTTCTTTTTTTCTTCAAAGCAAAGAGAACAGAGTTAGTCATTCGCAGCCTTTGTAGCAGTGTGGGGGTTGATTATAGAGGTAAGTTTTAACTCTGCTGGTGCCTTAGGTTATGGGCTTCGGAAACTACAGGAAAGGATTTTCCTTTGAAATTTTTTAAAGAAAGAAAAATGACCTGTATCCTTGGACTGAATGACAATTGTTCTAGTTATCTAGAATGTCCCCCCTTCAAGTGTTTGTTACGAAAACTCAAATGTGTAATGAGAAGGCACATCCTTGAGGTTAGCTTGCACATGGCATTGAAAGTTGAGTGACATTCTCAACTTCCATATGGGAGTTTTTATTAAATAATTTCTGAGCTCTTGAAGTTATTAACACAACTCCTCTCACATGTTTAAACTAGCCCCTGCAGGACCCAGACAATCTGAACCACAGTGGGATTTTTATGTTGCTGTGTTTTTGTTCTCTTTTGAATTATACCAAAACATGTGGCTATGTGAAGACAACTGGCACTGGGTGAATGGAGAATGTGTCTGATTATTATTGACTGTGGTACTAGCCAACTACTAAAGTTCTACTGCTAAAAGTCAAGTTCTAACCCATGGAAGGAGGCCTTGTGACTCTCCCACCTGAGGTGCCCATTTGGGGGTGGGTCAACTCAGCCCCCAGGACTGGTGAGAAATGAAAGAAGGAAGGAAGGAAGGAAAGAAGGAAGGAAGGAAGGAAAGAAGGAAGGAAGGAAGGAAGGAAGGAAGGAAGGAAGGAAGGAAGGAAGGAAGGAAGGAAGGACCCCAAATGCCATGCTCTTTACGTAAAGATGGTAATCCAAGAACACAGAGACTCTACCCAGTGGTACTTCCACTTTCTTGTCTACTTCCAGTCTGAAGCAACCCTCTATCTAACTTGTTGAGATCCTCACCTCATCAAGATTCTCCTAGGCCTGGACCTGGTTCACTGAGCTCAGCTAAGCTGATGCCCTCATCCACTGGGCTGCATATCTGCTCATCCTCAGGGCTCACCAGGCAGAGCTTAGAGTGGGAGGCAGAACTCAAACATTTTTAGGAAAGTGTGATAGCTGCACCTTATTTCCCAGGATAGTCATGCATTGCTGAATGATGGGGATATACTCTGGAAAATGCATTGTTAGGTGATTTTCATCATTGTGCAAATATCAGCATGGACTTTCATAAACAAAGACAGCAATGTAATCACATTACATTTGGCAATGTAATTTTATGGGACCACCAGCATGGATGTAGTCTGTCACTGACATGAACAGCATTGTGAAGCATCTGTCTACACTAAAATCTGTATTTCTCTTAATTTTCCCAGAACAAATGAGCAAAACTTTAGTGCTTAACACAACATAAATGTATTGTCTCAGTTATGTCTGTTAGAAGTCTGATACTTGTCTCACTGGGCTAAAATCAAGGTGTTAATAGGCCTTCATCTCTTTCTGGAGATTATATGGGAGAATCAATTTCCTTCCCTTCTCCAGCTTCTTGAGGTCATCCACATCCCTTAGTCCCTTCTTCCATCCTCTGACCATTATTTCTCCATAGTTACCTCTCCCTCTCTCCATAGCCAGAAAAGCTTTTCCACACACAATTAGATTGGGCCCATCCAGATAATCCAAAATAATTTCTCTATTCCAAAGTCCCTAGCTTAATTTATCTGTAAAATCCCTTCCACCATGTGAAATGATAGCTTGCAGGGCTGAAGGATTAGGATGTAGACATTTTAGGAGACTATCACTGTTTATCACAGTATTATAAATAATAATAATAACAATAATAATAACTTCAAGATTTAAATAAAATTTTCAGTGACATCAAAAGCAAGTCAATTTTCATTTCTTCTTACTTCTTTTCCTCTTGGGTTTTCCTGAATTAGTATTGTTTCCATTATCCACAGTATCTGGAAAATAGCAAATGGTGGTAAAGAAACAAATTAATAAAAGTTACAAATCTCAAGACCATCTATACTGAAGAAAGCTTGAGTTTATAATGATGTTTGGATTTTCATTCCTTTCTTCTTTGTAGAAGAACCCCTAAGCCTACCAAACTAAGAACTAGGAGTCTGGGTTGGGCCCTGGTTCTTCCTTTTTCTCTCAATGGATTTTGAAAATCATGTTTCAAAGACTTGAAAGTGAAGGGGCATTGCATGGGGGGAAGGAGGAAAGGAAAGGGAAACAAGGGAGGGTGGTAGACATGAATATGATTGAGGTACATTGTTATGTGTATGAAAACATCATAATGAAACCCATTATTTTATGAAATTTTAATAAAGAAAGACATTTTTAATGTCTATGTACTTCTGTTTCTTCGGTCATAGAAACAGTTCTCTTACCCTGTTTTGGTGCAAAATTTTATGGAAAATACTTGCTTAATTCAGTGACATGCTGAAAGGCTTCAGATAAAAATGTTTACTGCATTAAGAATGATTGATCTGAACTCTTTCCTCCTGACAATTAAGGAGTAGGACCTGTGGTCTGTTGACAGACACCTTTCTAAGGTTGTGACAAAGTGATACTAGTATCTACCAGCAGAAGCCCAGTAACCTTTCTTGAGTTCCAGGAAAGATTAGGCATGTCTTAATACATCAATACAGTAAACAAGATAACTGCTTATTAAAGACTGCATTTCAACTACATCATCCATAAATAATCACCAGAGTCCATTCTATTAAACATGACTTTATAAAGATTTCTTACCACCCTACGTTCTCAAACGTTAATGTAAAGAGCAGGATTCTGGGATGGACTGGACCACCTGCCACTACTCTTTGTGGAGTCCGTGCTACCCACTGAGTCATTCCCAAATCAGAACTGTTGGGCAGCCTTACCCACTGTACCACATGCTTGGCCTCTCTCCATCCTGGCTTCTGGCACATATTTTGAGAAACACATAACGCAGGAACACTTCTCATTTTCATGTGCTGGTTGCTCTGCTTTTGGGCCAAAATTGTAATTTATGAAGACTTTTCATTTTCCCCAGTGACTACACCCCTGGTCCCCCTTTCTCTATTCCTTCCTCCAAAATCTCCTTTCATTGCTCCTGTTATATCAGACCCTTCCTCTCAATTTCACTATTTTTCTTTTCTTCCCATATTTTTCTCTATATCAGAACTGTATCCATATTTATTTATTCATTCATTTATCCATTTATTTGTTTATTCATTTATTTATTTGGTGGGGCTGGGATATGAACTCAGGGCTTCATGCCTGCAAAGCAAGTGCTCTACCACTTGAGTTACACCTCCAGTCTTTTTGCTCTGGTTATTTTGGAGATAGGGTCTTATAACATGGCTATCAGGTTTGGCCAATTCATGGGCTGTATTCTCCATGATTTATTTATTTATGTATGTATGTATTTATTTATTTTTGGTGGGACTGGGGTCTGAACTCAAGGCTTCATGCTTGCAAAGCAGGTGCTCTACCATTTGAACCACACCTCCAGTCCATTTTTCTGTAGTTATTTTGGAGATGAGGTCTTGCAAACTATTTGCCCAACTGTGATCCTCCCTATCTCAGTCTCCCAAGAAGCTAGGATTATGGGTGTGAGCCACCAGCACCGAGCTTGTTTTTTTTTTTTTTTTTTAAGTCATCATTACCTTGTTCATCATAGCCGGAAGCAAGCTCTTCTAATTCTTTTTCTTTATTTGTTTGATGGTCTTCTAGCTCCTTGGATACTGATGAGAAATAAGAAAATTACTATCCAAGGATCCTGAGACAGGGGTCACAGAAGAGTCCCCAGAGCCACCAGGCTGTACACCGTTATTCTGAACTAATATGAACTGCTCTTAGGGAAAAAAATACCTGCCCTAATAATCACAACCAAAGTCCAACAGAGCCATGCTCTTTCTATTTTGTATACCATTCTCCTTTTATTTTTCTACTTGTAGCTCTAAGAATTTTAAAAAAGAGTTCTTATCTTTCAGTAAAAAGCCTAAATATCTATTAAAAATTGTAAAAAATAAATACAAGAACCAGTCTTTAACTCATCCTAACTGGCCACTGACTGCTTACATCACTAACCACATTTCTCAAAACCAGCCAAACAGAGGCATCCCTACAAGCCTGAAATCCAGCTGATCAGCAATGGTCACCCTCCAAAAAGCCTGAATGATGGTTATGTGCCAACCCAGGAGCATTTGTGACTTCTGAAAGTCTGCAGTCCGTGAACTGCAAGCTTCCTAAAACTCATGTAAAAGAAATGTACTTTTTGTAGACAAAGGGCTATAAGCTCAGTGCTTTCTACCACCAGGTGTTTGGCTTAAGCAAGCTTTTAGCTTCAGATATTCAGTGGTGGCCTCTCCCTTCAAAATTTGGAGTTCCCATCAAGATCATCTCCAGACTTGCTTAGGAGTGTCCTGCGGGGCCTTTGGGCCAGAAGGTGTGAATTCCAGACTTCTTGTGCCCAACTCAGACAGTCTTCTTGATCCACCACCAAGTGAATCCATCTCAACAGCAATTTGAGTTGACTTGTTTCATTGGGCTCCTATTAATGAATTTATTCTATTTAAAGATGGATGTGTGATTGGATATAAAGTAAGTATTTTGGTTTGGAAGTACAGCATTTAGCAAATATTCTATATGCCTATTCTTCTATCATGTCATTTATTCTCACTTTTGCCTATTTTTCAAAAGTCTTCTTTCATGCATTTGTTCCTGATTTCCTGGTGCTTTCTGAATATTAGAAAATAGGGACCTAAAGCAAATAGGTGGAAAGAAAAGTATAATAATTACACCAATCCAAGCCAGACTCCAAAGCTGATGAATGTGGGTTCATTAGTAAGTAGCCAAACCGTGCAAAGCTGTTTGGTCATACTTTGTCTTGGATCTGAAACCCTCATGAGGGCACTTGGTACCTGTCAATTTGTAAAGGAAAATCATCTTGCTTCCTGGGTAATCTGGAGTCAACTACTAACATGTAGAGTTGGTCACATATCCCTTTTTCAGTCTCTGCTTGGTTGGTGAATCCAGTATTCCATGCATGGGCAACACCATCTACACTTACAAGTAGATGAAGCAGCCTGCTTGCTGATTGTCATGAGATTATCTTTGTCAAAGCCACAGTTCCCTGACAGAACTTGCACTTCCTCTGTATACTTTCACTATGATTCTAACTTTTGCTCTCATTTTAATAAATGGCATAACTTCACTAAAGATGACTCTGATTTATAATGAGGGACTTTTGACATGTCAAAACTGACACATTTGATAAGTAGCTATACAAAAGAAGGGGGGAAATCTCCAACTGTTTCCATGTCCCAATCAGTAACTGTTATTTTCAGATCATTACTGAGAAACATTCCTTTCTTCAACACTCCTTTAAATGTACTAGGTAGAGATATATCCTGCAAATGGAATTACTAGATTAAATGTCCAAAGGACTAATTTAGAAGTCCTGGAAAATTCTCCTATACATGATCTATTTCTAATTGATCTGAAATTAGTATACCTATACTCTTCATGATTTAAGATCTGTAAGCTATAAACAAAATAGGTCTACTTCCCTGCAACACCTAATCCAATTGCCATAACCTATTCAGTCTCACCTAAAAACAATTTCTTTACTTTATTGGTGTATATTAATTATACAAAGGGGTTACACTGTGGTGTTTCACACATGCATGTATTGCACATCAATCAGATTAACTCTCTCTATTGTTTTCTCTTTGCTCCATTCCCCATCCCTCCTGTTTTTTTTTAACAGCTTTCAATGGATTGACTTGTGCTTCCTTTGTACACAGTCACGATGAATTTTGGCATTGTTGCCCCCTCCCCGTCATTCTCTTCAGCCAGCTCTTTGTCATTGGATTCTGTTATTGAGTTGTTGTGAGGCTTTGCAGTTATGACATTGGCTTGTTTATTCCTTTTTGTGATTCTACACTACCATTTGTACATCTATTGGGGTGAGTTTCTCTTTTACATCCCTCAGATGAGAGACAAGTGACAAGATCAATAACTGAAGAATAAACCAAATATTTAAATGAGTTAAGAAGTGATTGGAAATCTCTGCTACCTCTCTGATAAGGTTGTAGAGGAACAGAACTAGGGTAGTTAGGGAATAAACTGGAAGCTTAATAATGGTTAAGGGTATCGGTACTAAAAATGAAGTAATATAAAGAGTCAGAGTGAGGAAAGGAAAAAAGTAGGAAGATAGGGAGGGAGGAAGGGCAGAAGGTATAGGAAATAGTAGTTTGGGGGAGCACTGTATGTTACACAGAATGGTTTAGAGATAGAGGACAGACAAGAGGAAAAATCCAAAAACCTCATGATAAAACAAACAGTCTAAAACAAACAAAACAAAACAAAGCAGTCTGAGATTCTTGGTGAGAAGTGTGGATGTAGGCTAGGTCCAAATGTCCAGCATTCTCTTCTTGTCTTTGGCCCTCAGAGCTCCATCTGTGTCTGTCTCAGGAACTTAGATACATACAGTGGCCTTCTGAATAGCCACCTCCAGCAGCTGCACTCTGGGTACAGCCTGGGACTCACAAATTCTTGTCTTTGATACCTTCATGTTTCACTTTGTTTGATGTCCCACTTGATATTAGTTGCTTGAGAAAGTCAATGACTCATCAACACAATGATTTTCTATAGGTTGTATTAAGCCCTGTTGTGATAGGCACATTTTAAAAATGGCTCCCAAGGATTTTCTCCCCTAATCCAAAGAACTATGAATACAAAGATATTATATAATTAGGTTAGTTAATATAGCATAACTGACCTTTAAAAATGAAGATTATCATCTTGGGCCTTGCCTAATTACATGAGCCCTTTAAAAGCAGAGCGTTTGTTCCAGTTGGCAGCAGAAGAAGACATCAGACAATCAGTGTGAAGAGGGACTCACATGTTATGGAAGCTTAAAGACCAGAGGGCCACATGTCAAGGAATGTGAGTAGCACCTGGGATCTGAGAGAGATCCCTGGACAACAGTCAACAATAAATCTGTGACCTCAGACCTACATCCACAAGAAACAAGATTTATCAACAACCTGTATAAGTTTGGTGGCAGGATTTTCCCCAGAACCTTGAGACACATGCTCAGCCTGGCTGACAAGGGATCTTCAGTCATGTTAAGACGGAGAAGAGGGCTGGAGGTGTGGCTCAAGTGGTGTAGTACCTACCTAACAAGCAAAAGGCTCTGAGTTCAAAACCTAGTACCACCACCACCACCAACAACAAAAATACCTGCATTTGTCCAGAATATCAGCCAGGCCAAACTAGGCTAGACAGATAACATACATATTCAAGACTGAACAGAGAAGTAAATTAAGCCTTAAAATTATGAACTGTGGAACTATGAATAGTAAATGGGTGTTGAATTAAACATTATAATTGTGGTAATTCGTTAATCAGCAATGAAAAACAAAGACAATCATCCTCTCCTAAGCCTTACTTAAGTCATAAGGGATATAAAACTCACTTGTTATCCTCTCTGACCCATACATAGGTCAACTCCTTCAGCTCTATATCTAGACTTAATCTAATTATTGAGCTGGCCAAAAAAAAAAAATGACACAAAATATGTAAGGAAAAATTCTAAGAGGACCAGGAACTAGAGAAAAGGTTAGATCAAAAAGAATTAACCTAGAAGGTAACACTCACGCACAGGAAATCAATGTGAGTCAATGCCCTGTATAGCTATCCTTATCTCAACCAGCAAAACCCCTTGTTCCTTCCTATTATTGCTTATACTCTCTCTACAACAAAATTAGAGATAAGGGCAAAATAGTTTCTGCTGGGTATTGAGGGGGTGGGGGGGAGAGGGAGGGGGCTGGAGTGGGTGGTAAGGGAGGGGGTGGGGGCAGGGGGGAGAAATGAACCAAGCCTTGTATGCACATATGAATAATAAAAGAAAAAAAAATTCTAATTTAACTTTTGAAAAAGGAAGTGGGGGTAGTACATTATATAAAGAAAAGTTAGGTAGTATCCAGAATTATCCAATGCAATGACCGTAAGACAAATAAGTGGATTTCTAGGATTGACTTGGACTTGAAGCCAACGGAGGTCAAACCTTCCTAAAATATCAGGGCCTCGCTGCATTTGACTACATTGATTATATCTGGAATTCTTTCTCCTGGGGTATAGAAAGTGAGAAGACTTTCAGGATTTTAAAAATCACCCTCAAGAACCACATACACTGAATCTCCCATATTATCATAACCTATATCTTTTGTGTGACCATAAAAACTAGGCCATGCTCTACAGATATTGGGTCAAATTATGACAAAAAAATTAAAGGCCTATTGCTAATGGCCACAGCTTAGCTAGTTGTCTCAAAGCAATAGCAGATGATTTTATCAGTCAAGGATTCTTGAGATTTTGTACTACAGTCACCTTTAAATATGATGAGACTGCAGACAGTACAATTCCTTTACAAAATCTACACTTTCAAGAGTGTTCTGCCATTCAAATAATTAATAATTAAGTATTATTGTTTCTCCTGGGTCTATCACCATCCACAGGCATAACATACTCAACATAGCACCTCTGTAACTTTTCCTCAATGAAGGGAAATCCTAAGATTCTGAATGCAGTGTCCTATTTCAGACAAGACACTTTGTATATGGATAACACTTCATGTTTCTTGCTGCTTTGGGTGAGGGGCATCTAAAGGGGTAACTGGGAATCAGAACTTCCTACACTGCTAGGAAAACAATTTTTTTCCTTGGCCATAGGAACCAGTATCAACCCAAATCCTCACAATTATTATGTGACAGCAGCAGTCCAGTGCACAGGCCCTGGAAGCACACCAGGCAAACGTTCACATTCCCATCTTCTGTCAGTCCGCTGAGCAATACCAGCCACATTCCCATAATACTTTGTTTTCTGCTAAAGGTCAACCAGTCCCCAAACAAGACCACTTCTGAAAGACCACTAATCCCTGAGACCCACACTTCCACAGACACTCTACAATATGAGTGTTTGTCAGAGAAAACATGATTCTTCTTTGATTTTAAGAGTGTGCTCCAGCTGGTGTGGAGGTACATGCCAGTAATGCCAACAGGAAGGAGGCTGAGACAGGAAGATCTTGAGTGTGAGGCTAGCCTAGGTTACACAGTGAGTTTTAGGCCAGCTAGGGCTATCTAGTGGGACCCTGACTCAAAACAGAAAAAACTGAGCCCACATTTTGTGTGATATTCAGTGGTAGTTGCTTCTCTTGATGGAGTTGCATCTGCATCACCACACACTAAAGGTCTGTGCTTCTCTGTGACTCTCTAGACTTCCTCCCCCTGACATTTCTTTTCTTGCTGATGGCATGTCTTTCCCCTGAGTGATGTACTGTATTTTTCACTTTGCTTCTGTGTTCATTTTTTCTACCTCTGTTCTTCTGGATATCATCTATCTCAAACAGTAGGTGATACTCATACATTTCTAATCCCTATGATTGTTCCTCTTCTCTCCCTTTAGCTTTCTTTATTTGCTAAGTGAAATCCTTTCCATTGACCCCTAACAGGTTTGTCTGTGTATCCAAAGGTCCTTTGGACTTGTACTTTGGACTCAGACCATGGGACCCCCTCCCCAACCAATGCTAGTCTCAAAATCAGAGCCCAAGTGGAGCCATCCAGAATTTTGATCTCTACCGTTTTGTCCCTAGTGGGTCTTATAACACACCTGTATCTTATCCAGTATTATGTTTCTAGTATCTCAAAAAAGTAAAATTTTCTGTGAATAAGGGTTTGGGGGATAAAAAGATAACACACTTACGAAAGTACTCTGAAAAAAATACTGTATGATCCAATGACATATGGACAGAATTGGTTTTAAAAAATCATTTGTTTTCATAAATACTTCATCTGAATTCTGTCAATTTAATAGTACTATACTCTTGTTGAATCTTTTGTCAAGTTTGTGAAAATAAAAATGACTAAAATGATCAACTAGCTCGGGAATGACAAGTTTTAATTTCCATAGAAAATAAGGACTGAATGAGAACAGGAATTGTTACATCAATTCAATAATAGTATAAGTAGGTGTGAAAAGACAAGGTAAAAAAACATACTCTCAACCGAACACATTTCTAATACCACGAATATAGGAACACCAAACATCAAACAAGACCCCTGATCACAGCGTTTCTCAAGACTCCTTGCCTTCCTGAATTTCCCATGTCCATGAATAAATGTAAAGAACAGAATCCATGGAGTAACTGGATCTCCTCCTTGTGAAGTGAACTAAGCCAGAATTCATTAGGAAACACCAGCCAGATTCCAGCCTCCCAATAACCTGCAGACCACACAGTCCTTCCCTTACCTTGCACGCTTCTTGGTGTTGAGCTCAAGGCATCCAGGGACTCATCTCCTTTAAATGATTGCAAACAAGTACTGTTGCCTTCTGCAAAAAGGAGTGAAATCCCTTAGAGGAGTCTGCGTATGGCCAAGGGAAACCATAGCAGGAAGCCCACCATGACAGAACCAGGAAGACCTATGGGGAATGTCCCTGTCTTCAGACCCTGACCACAAGGCTAACACAGTTCCTGTCATTATCACTGAATGCAGAGCAAGCCACCCCCCTCACTCCCTCCCTGAACAACTCATTATCTCCTATATCTGACCCTCTTCCCTAGCTCTGCCCATTCCTTCTGCCTGTGAGTGTGAAAGGAACACTATAGAATGGCTGAAGCACAGACTTTGTTTCCTACAGAAAGAAAGGCAAATTGGGAATTGAAAGCACAATTACCTCCTTCATTACAGAGTGTTTGGCTAAGCTCCTCCTCTGCTTCATCTTCAGTGACCATTTGTGAATCTTCACCACTACAGTACACTGAAAAGCACAAGACACACCAGACCATGAAGAAAGACCCAGAAACCTGCCTCAAAGTGCTCAGGAAAAGTAGGGGTACACAGGCATCAAGATCATAATATTGAATCTTTTGTTTAAATAGGCTGGAGATATGAAAAGGAAAAAAGAGTCTTTCCTTGGTTCTTACTACTTCAACATGAATAAGGAACACACATCTCCTACCAATAAGGGTCACATTGTTCCAAACGGGACTCACAGGAATTCCTCGTGTTCCACAAAAGGCCAAGGCAAATAGGAAAGCTCATATCTGAGGGTTAGTGGAGTGTGTTGGCAGTGACCAAAGTAGAAGCCTTCTGTATGCTCCTCACTGCACCCTGCCACCCAGGCAGGAACTGGAAATGCTCAGTTCCTTACCTGGCCCACATCTGGGTGGGGAGCACAAGGTGGCCTGGGGCTTTTCTCCCCCACACATTTCCAAAGATACCACAGGTCCACCAGTCTACACACAAGGCCACTTCTGAATATCCACCAATCCCTGTGACACACACTTCCCCAGACACCCTACAACATGAGTGCTTGTCAGAGGAAATGTGATTCACAAGCAAAAGAGTTCCTTGATTTTAAAACTATGAGTTCCAGCTGGGTTGGTAGTTCATGTCTCAAATGCTAGCACTCAGGAGACCAAGATAGAGGATCTTAAGTGTGAGGCTAGCCTGAGTTACATAGTAAGTTCTAGGCCAGCTAGGACTATCTAGTACCTGAGTCAAAACAGAAAAAACTGGAGTCCCACCTTTTGTGTAATATTAAGTGGTAGCTGCTTCTCTTAATAGTACACACGTCTCCATCACCACACACTGAAGCTTTGTGCTTCTCTGTGACTCTCTGGACTTCCTCCCCCTGACATTTTTTCTCTTGCAGATTGCCTGCCTTTCCTCCTAGTTATATACTATATTTTTCACTTTGCTTCTGTGTTCATTTTTTCTACCTCTGATCTTCTGGATATCTTCTAGCTCATACAGTAGATGATATTCACATATTTTCTGACCTGTGTGATGTTTTCCTCTCCTCTCCCTAAGCATTCTTTATTTGCTAAATGAAATCCCTTTCTATTGACCCCTGGAAGATTCATCTGGTCAATCAAAGGCCCTTTGGACTTCCACTTTGGACTCACACCATGGGACTCTCTCACCAACCCATGCTAGCTTCACAGAATCGAAGCCCAAGTGAAGCTATCCAGAAACTTGATTTCTGCTCTTTTTGTCCTTATTGAGTTTCATAACACAGCTGTATCTAATTCACTCTGTTTCTAGTATCTTGGAAAAAAATAACAATTTCCCTGCCTATGAATTTGTCAGTTTAACAGTACTATAGTGTTTCTTTGAAGCTTCTGTCAAGTTTGTAAAAAGATTAAAATTATCAACTAGCTCAGGAATGACAAGTTTTGATTTCCAAAGAAAATAAAGACTGAATGAGAACAGGAATTGTTACATCAATTCAATAATAGTATTAGTAGATGTGAAAAGACAAGGTAAAAGAACATACTCTCATCCCAACACATTTCTAATACCATGAATCTATGAACACCAAACATCAAACAAGACCCCTGATCACAGCGTTTCTCAAGACTCCTTGCCTTCCTGAATTTCCCCATGTCTGTGAGTAAATGGAAAGAACAAAATCCAAGGAGTAACTGGATCAAGTAACAAGGAGTAAGTCCTTGTGAAGTGAGCTAAGCCAGAATTCATCAGGAAACACCAGCCCAGATTCCAGCCTCCCAATAACCTGCAGACCACACAGTCCTTCCCTCCCCTTACCTTCCCTACTTCTTGGTGGTGTGCACAAGGTATCCAGGGACTCATCTGCATTAAATGATTGCAAACAAGTACTGTTGCCTTCTGCAGAAAAGAATGAAATCCCTTAGAGGAGTCTGTGTATGGCCAAGGGAAACCATAGCAGGAAGCCCACCATGACAGAACCAGGAAGACCAAGGTGGCTCAAATGTCTTCGATGAGGAATGTCCCTGTCTTCAGATCCTAACACAAAGGCTAACATAGCTCCTGTCATTATCACTAACTGCAGAGGACAGGCCACCCACCTCACTCCCTCCCTGAACAACTCCTTGTCTCTTATATCTGACCCTCTTCCTTAGCTCTACCCATTTCTTCTGCCTGGGTATGTGAAAAGAGCAGGAAAGAATTGCTGAAGAAAGAGGAGACTTTCCTTCCTACAGAAAGAAAAGCAAAGACTCATAAGCTGATTGGGAATTGAAGCATGATTACCTCCTCCGTTATGGAGTGCTTGGCTGGTCACCTCCTCTGCTTCATCTTCAGTAGTCATTTGTGAATCTTCATGATTATAGGACACTGAAAAGCACAAGACACAACAGACCATGAAGAGGGACCTAGAATCATGACTCAGGTGCTCAGGTGGAATCAGATTTTTTCCCCTCTCTCTCTAAGCATTACCTATTTGCTAAATGAAATCACTTTCCATTACCCGTGGTAGGTTCCTCTGGGTACACAAAGGCCCTTTGGACTTGCACTTTGGACTCACACCATGGGACCCCTTTTTAAACTCATGCCAGCTTCACAGAATCAGAGCCCAAGTGGAGCCATCCAGAAACTTGATTTCTACTTTTTTTTGTCTTTCTTGGGTCTCATAACTCAGTTGTTTCTTATCCAGTTCTATGTTTCTAATATCTTGGAAAAATAACAATTTCCCTGCCTATGGTTTTGGGAAATAAAAAGATAACATACTTATAAGAGCACTCTGAGAAAACACTTTATGATCCAATGACAAATGGAAAGAATTGATTAAAAAACAGCATTTGGTTTTATAAATATCATCTGAATTCTGTCAAGTTAATATACTGTTTCATTGAAGTTTTTGTCAATTTTGTGAAGAAGTGATAAAAATTATCAAGTAGCACAGGAATGACAAGCTTTTTGATTTCCATAGAAAATAAAGACTGAGTGAGAACAGAAATTGTTATATCAATTCAAATATTAGTGTCCTAGGTTTGAAAGACAAGACAAAAGAGCACTCTCTCATCCTAACTCACTTCTAAGACAGCTAAATATATGGAACCCAACATGAAGTAAGAGCCCTTAGTCATGGAGTTTCTCAAAATTTCTTGTTTCCCTGAATCTCCCAAGTCCATGGGTAAATATGAAGAGTGGTATTCAAGGAATAACTGGATCTCTTTCTTGTAAAGTGTGCTTATCATAAATCTACCAAGAAACACAACTCAGAGTCCATTCTCCCAACACCTTGCAGACCACACAGTCCCTCCCTTACCTTCCCTATTTCTCGGTGGTGTGCACAAGGCATCCTGGGACTCATCTGCATTAAATGATTGCAAACAAGTACTGTCGCCTTCTGCAGAGAAGAACAAAATCCATTAAAGGATACTGTTTATAGCCAAGGGAACCATAGCAGGAAGCCCACCATGAGAGAATTAGGAAGACCGAGATGGCTCAGGTATCTCTGATGGGGAGCATACCTGTCTTCAGATCCTGGCATCAAGGTTAACACAGCTTCCGTCATTATCACTGAGTGCAGAGGACAAGCCACCCCCCTCACTCCCTCCCTGAACAGCCAATTGTCTCTTATATCTGACCCTCTTCCCTAGCTCTACCCATTTCTTCTGCTTGGGTATGTGAAAAGAGCAGGATAATATGGCTGGAGAAAGAGGAGGCTTTCCTTTCTACAGAAATAAAGGCAAAGACTCATGAGTTGATTGGGAATTGAAGCATGATTACCTGCTCCATTACAGCGTGCTTGGCTGGCCACCTCCTCTGCTCCATCTTCAGTGATCATCTGTGAATCTTCACGATTACAGGACACTGTAAAATACAAGGATACAACAGATCATGAAGAGGGACCCAGAAACATAACTCAGGTGTGCAGGTGGAACCAGGAAGTTCAGAAAAAACAGGGTTCACAGGCATTGAGTTTACAATATTGAACTTTAGCTTAAATAGGCAGGAGTCATGCAAGGGAAAAAAGAGTCTTTCTTTGGTTCTTACTACTTCAACATGAATAAGGAACACACATCTCCTACCAATAAGGATCACTCTGTTCTAAACAGGACTCACAGGAATTCCAACTTGTGTTCCACAAAAGGCCAACGCAAATGGGAAGGCTCCTATCTGAGTATTAGTGGAGTGTGTTAGCCGGGACCCCAATAGCAGCCATCTGCATGCTTCCGATGCACCTGCCGCTCAAGGATGGAAATGCTCAGTTCTTCACCTGGCCCACATCTGGGTGGGAAGCACAAGGTGGCCTGGGGCTTTTCTCCTCTACACATTTCCAAAGAGGCATTGCTCTGTTCTGCAGAAATGAAATGAAATGCCTCAGGAGACAGCCAAGGTCTGAGTGTATAACCAAGGTTGAAATCATGATCAGAAAAGCAGAGTGAAGGTGTGGGAATCTCCTGTGGGTCCTGCCTGGGACCATCCCTGTCCAGACCCTGATGGTCTGTGCTTTAAATTCACTTGAATTCTTGTCACTTTCACCAAGGCTGAGGGCCATCCTCCAGCTCACTTCCTCCTGATACCTGATTCTCTCCTCCCTCCCCTTCCCCTTTCCTCTCACATATTCGATCTCTGTCCCATTTCTGGCTGCCAGGGTCTTTAGAAGGTTCTCTTTGTGTGTGTGTGTGTGTTTTGTTGGTACTGGGTTTGAACACAGGGCCTCACATAGAAGCTGCTCTTTGCATGTGTTTCTGTCTCCTTTGCTCCTTCTTCATCTCTTGCGCCCTGGTCTTTGCCCTCTTCCCCATCTCATTGGCTTCTGTCTCCCCATTTCTCTTCCTGAGCACGACACTGAGTAGGGTGATAGAACTGATCAGAAAAGGGGACAAGGGGGAGAGGAAGGTCCAAGGCAACAATTATTCAACACAGAGAAAAGTGTGTTCAAAACCCACGTATAAAGGAAAGATCTGATTGTTAGAACCTCTGGAGTCATTAACGCTCATGTTAGAGGTGAGGGAGAAGTATAGATGAGGGTCCCATGGCAGAGGGAAGCCACAGAAACGCACAGGAAGGGAAATTGTTTAATCATAGGACAATAAAGACCCCAGGCATAAAGGGGAAATAATGGGGTGTGACTTATACCTGCAAATAAGAATCATGAGAACATTTGAGTTAAAATACTATTATACGTACAAATACCACAATGAAACTCTTTGTATAACTGTCTTAAACAAATAAAAATACCTTTTTTCAAAAATGGAGAACCAAAAGGTAAAACAGTTCCCATCTGGGGCTGGCACCAGTGGAAGGGAAGAGGGCATAAGGAAAGGGTGTAGGAGGGTGAAAGTAGTGGAAATATAGGCACTCATGTATACAGATGGAGAAATGAGACCTGATGAAACTATTTCAGGAATGAGGGAGGGGAGGATAAAGGAGAGTGATGGAGGGGGTGAATTCAACTACAACATAATGTAAAACTTTTGTAAGTGTCACAATGTACCTCCAGTACAACAATTATGTGATAATAAAAAAAATAATTCTTACTCTTACAAGAAAAGAATCATGAGAACATGAGGACAGGTGCACAAGAACACAGGACATTTCTGTCTTTACAGAAAGAGGAAGCCTGGATAAGCAGAAGTTTCAAGTATTAGAAGGAAGCCAATGCTGTCCCTTGGGGAGTGTTCAGCTCCTAAGAAGCATCCCATGGAGAAGGTTCTGAAAAAAGTATCTTCAGACACATGGAAGGATGGCTTGCAGGACAGACCTGCCTGACAGACATGAGCTTGAAAACCATTCTGTTATCTGAGAGCGGGTGAAATTGCTTGATACTTCTTAGAGTTCCCTCTCCTTCAGGAGACCTTACTCTGAAAACTTACTGTGAAAGTAGGCACCTTTTCTGGAAGTTTCGCTCTTCAGTGACTATTATCTAGTTCTCTTATTTAATTCTGATTCCAGGGCTACAGGCTGCCACTTCTTTCCTCCTTTCTGTAGACAGCTTTCACTCTGTACCAAGTTTTTACCTAACTTACCTTTTCTCTACTTAGTTTCCTCTTCACTTCCTTCCCACATTACTAGTAGTAAAAATCCACTACTACTCTATACACTCTATTTTTTGTTTATGTACCTTATTTCTTTTTTCTCAAAGCATTTTTATTAGCATAAATTAGTTGCACAGGGGGATTCATTGTGACATTTCTGAATAGTCTTACATTGAACTTTGGTTAGGTCTGCCCTACCATCTCTCATCCTTTCCCCCTCCCCCCTCCTGAAAATTGCAAAAGGTTTCATTGTACTATTTCATATATGTATATAAGGTACATCAACCATACCCACCATCCTTTATCCCCTTCATTTACCCTCCCCCCTCCCACAAGTACCTACCCCTCACAGAACCTACCTTACAGTCCTGCCCTTCATTTTTAATTCCAAGGTCAGTGTTCAATGGGCTTTTCAATTTATCTCAGTTGTGAATATACTGTACTTTGGTTAGTTCAACCCCTGTACTTCTCTATTCCTCTCCCTTACTCTTTTACTCCTATCCCCTATTATTCCACAGCTTTCAGTGCATGTCATTGTCATTTACTGCAAAGATGCAATGTATTTTGCTATTGTTGACTCACTATGATGCTCCTTTCCTTTCCCTCCTCCCTTGAGTTCCATAGAATAGATCCAGTATTATAAACATGTTCTATATATAAATGTATAAACGATCTTGTTTGTTTTTGTGTACATATTTATTTTCTGGATCTATCTGCCACATATGAGAGAAAAAATGTGGCCTTTGTCTTTCTGAACCTGGCTTACTTCACTTAACATGATGTCCTCCAATTCCACCCATTTACTGGCAAACATAGTTTCATTCTTCTTTATGGCTGAGTAGTACTCCATATATATATCACATTTTCTTAATCCATTCATCAATTGTAGAGCAGCTGGGATGTTTTCATAGTTTGGCTATTGTGAATAGTGCTACAATAAACTAGGATGTGCAAGTGTGCCTATTGTATCTGGACTTACACTCCTTTGGGTATATGCTGAGGAGTGGTATCACTGAATTATATGGCAGTTCTATCTCTAGTTTTTTGAAGAATCTCCATACTGCTTCCCATAGTGGTTGTACTAATTTGCATTCTCACCAGCAGTGTATAAGGGCTCCTATTTCACAGCATCCTCGCCAGCATTTGTTGTTGTTTGTGTTCTTGAATATGGCCATTCTAACTGAAATCTTAGTGTAGCTTTGATTTGCATTTCTTTTATGGCCAGGAAAGCTGAGTACTTCTTCATGTATTTATTGGAAGTTTATACCCATTCCTTTGAAAATTGCCTGTTCAATTTATGTAGCCATTTCGTCATTGGGTTGTTGATTCTTTGGAGTCTAGTTTTTGAGCTTCCTATAGAGTCTAGCTAATAGTCCCTTATCAGATGAGTAACTGGCAAAGATTCTCTCCCATTCTGTGGGCTCTCTCTTAAGTCTAGTGACTATTTGATTTGCTATGAAGAAGGTTTTTGAGTTGGTACAGTCCCATTTGTCCATCTTTTCTCTTAATTGCTGACCCACTGGAGTTCTATTTAAGAAGTTATGGCTATGCCTGCATGTCCCATTGTATCCCCTAATCTTTCCTGTAGTAGTTTTAAAGTTTCAGGCCTCATACATTTGATCCACTTTGAGTTGATATTAGTACAGGGTAAATGACAGAGATCCAGTGTCAGTCTTCTGCCTTTGGGTATCTTGTTTTCCCAGGACCATTTGTTGAAGAGGCTGTCTTTTCTCCACCATATGTTTTGGGCTCCTCTGTCAAAAATCAGTTGGCTGTAGCTACATGGATGTATGTCTAGGTCTTCTATTTGTTTCATTGGTTCTCATGTCTGTTTTTGTGCCAATACCATGTTGCTTTTATTGCTATGGCTCTAAAGTTTGAGATCAGGTAATGTGATACCTCCAGCATTGCTCTTTTTGCTCAGAAATGCTTTGGCTATTTGAAGTCTTTCGTGCTTCCATATGAACTTTAGGGTTGATTTTTCTATCTCTGTAAAGAATGGCACTTAGCTGGTCACCGGTGGCTCATGCCTGTAATCCTAGCTACTCAGGAGGCAGAAATCAGAAAGATCACAGTTCAAAGCCAGCCCAGGAAAGCAGTTTGCAAGACCCTATCTCAAAAAAAAAAAAAAAAAAAAAAACCATCACAAAAATAAAAGGCTGGTGAAGTGACTCAAGGTGTAGACCCTGAGTTCAAGCCCCAGTATTGCAAAAAAAAAAAGTCACTGAAATTTTGATAGAGATTTATTTTATTAAACATGTAAATTGCTTTTGGTAATATAGCCATCTTCAAAATATTGATTCTGCCAATCCATGAGCACAGGAGATATTTCCATCTTCTGATGTCTTCTTTAGTTTCTATCTTCAGTGACTTATAGTTTTCATTGGTGAGGTCCTTTACTTGCTTCATTAAATTTATTCCTAAGTGTTTTACTTTTTTTTGAGACTATTATAAACGGGACTGTTTCCCTTATTTCTTTCTTAATCTGTTCATTGTTAGTATATACAAAAGCTACTGGTTTTGTGTATTGGTTTTGTATCCTGCTACTTTGCCAAAAGTGTTTATAATGATGTCTAGGAGTTTTTTGGTGGAGTTTTCAGGGTCTTTTAGGTATAAGATAATTTCACCTGCAAATAAGGATAGCTTGACTTCTTCTTTCCCTATTTGAATCCCTTTTATTTCTTGTTCCTGTCCTATTGCTCTGGCAAGGAATTCCAAACCTATATGGAATACAAGTGGGGAAAGTAGACACCCTGTCTCATTCCTGGATTTGGCAGAAATTGTTTCAGTTTCTTCTTTATTTAGTATAATGTTAGCTATAGGTTTGTTATACACAGGCTTTATTATGTTGAGGAGCATTCCTTCTATCCTAGTTTTTCAGAGCTTTTGCATGACAGGATGTTGAATTTTACCAAAGGATTTTCTGCATCTACTGAGTGGATCATGTGATTTTTGTTCTTGTTTCTGTTTATATATTCTTCTTTAAAGGTCTGGTAAAATTCAGCCAGATGCAGCAGGTCCTGTGCTCTTCTTTGTTGGGAGACTCTTTATTACTGCTTCAATCCCATTGCTTGTAATAGATCCATTAATGTGCTTTATAACCTGTTGGTCCAATTTTGGTTGTTTAAATGCATCTAGAAATTTATTCATGTCTTTTAGATTTTTCCAGTTGATTTGATATAGGTTTTCAAAGTATTCCATAATTATCCTCTGGATTTCATTGATATTTGTGGTGATGGCCCCTTTTTCATCTTTAATTTTATTAATTCGTCTTTTCTCTCCTCCATCCAGTCAGATTGGCTAAGGGCTTATCCATTTTATTAATCTTTTCAAAGAACCAACCTTTTATTTCATTGATTCTTTGAATAGTTTTTTGTCTCAATTTCATTGATCTTGGCCCTGATCTTTAGTATTTCTCTCTGCTAGCTTTGTGTTAAGCTTGTTCTTGTTTTTCTAAAAGCTTAATGTACATCATTAAGCTATTTACTTGAGATCTTCCTTTTTTGTTTGTTTGTTTGTTTGTTTGTTTATGTAGACACTCATTAAACTTTCCCCTTAGCACAGCCTTTTCTTTGTCTCACAGATTCTGGCAGGTTGTGTTTTCACTTTCATTAGATTCTGGGAACTTTTCATCTTCTCCCTTATTTCTTCAATGATACACCTGCCATTCAACAATGTGTTGTTCAGTCTCCATATATTTGAATATGTTTGTAGTTTCTTTTGTTGTCAAGTTCTAGTTATATTCCTTTGTGGTCAAATATGATATGGAGGTTATTTCAATTTTCTTAAACTTGTTAGGAGTTGCTTTGTGTTCTATAATATGATCTGTTTTGGAGAAAGTTCCATGAGCTGCTGAGAAGAATGTGTAGTTGGTGGTATTTGGATGAAATACTCTGTAGATGTCTATAAAGTCTATTTGGCCTATTTTGTCTATTAATTCTGATGTTTCTTTGTTGAGTTTTTTTGTCTGAATGAACTATCTATTTGTGACAGTGGGGATTGAAGTCTCCCACCATCACTGTGTTGGATTCTATCTGTGCTTTTATGTCTAGGTGTGTTTTTATCAATGTAGTTAGGTGCACCAATGTTATTTGGCACATATATGTTAAAAATCATTACTTCCTATTGATGAATTATTCCTTTTGTTAATATGAGGTGACCTTCTGACTTTATTGTCTGAAGTCTACTTTGTCAGATATGAGTATAGCTACTCTTGCCTGTTTTTTGGGGGGGTCCTTTGTTGGAAGATCTTTTACCACCCTTTCACTCAAAGTCAATGTTTGTTTTTGTCAGTGAAATGTGTTTCTTGTAAGCAACAAATGGTTGGCTCTTGCTTTTTAATACAACTTGCTATATTATGGCTTTTGATTGGGGCATCAAGGCCATTAACAATCAGTGTTAAAATTGAGAGGTATGTAGTATTTCCAGTGATTTTGTTGTTTTGTTTTCTGATGTTTCCTTTTTCCCTATTTCTTGCTTACAAGTTTATTTGGTAGTGGGGTTTATTCTTTCTTGCATTTTCCTGGCTGTGTCTAATTCCTTCTTCTGTTTGTAGGGTTCCTTTAAGCATTTTCTGTAGTGTTGGTTTGGTGAATATAAATTTCTTTAATTTTTGTTTGCTGTGGAAATTTTCACTTCTCCTTCAATTAAGAAGAATAGTTTTGTTGGATAGACTAGTCTAGGTTGACATTTGTTTTCTTTTAGGGTCTGAAACATATCTTTCCACAACCTTCTTGCATTTAGAGTTTGCACTGAGAAATCTGATGTTATTCTAATGGGTTTGCCTTTATATGTGACCTGTTGTTTCTCTTTTGCAGCTTTCAATATTCTTTGTTCTGTATATTGAGTCTTTGATTGTTGTATGTCTGGTCTTTCTGGTTTGATGTTCTGAAAGCCTCCTGTATCTGGATGCCCTTCTTTTTCTCCTGACTGGGGAAGTTTTCAGCTATTATGTCATTGAATAAGTTATCTCCAACTTTAGTTTGTATCTCTTGTCCTTTTTATATCCATGATTCATGAATTTGTCTTTTGATGGTGTCTCATTCATATTCTCTTCACATTTTTTAATGGTCTTGACTGACCATTTCTCTATTTTGTCTTCCATTCCAGATACTCTATTTTCAACTTGCTCCACTCTGTTAGCCAAACTTTCAACTGAGTTTTTTTGGGGGGGATATTGAACTATTCATTTCAAATTGATTATTTTTCAGGATTTCCATATCTTTATCAATTTACTCTTTATTATCTTGCATTGTCTTCCTTATTTCATTCATTTGTTTGAATTCTCTTTGGGCTCAGTTAGTTGTTTATTCATATCCTTTTTGAGTTAAATCACTAGCTTATGTGTGTCCTCTTTGAGCTCATTGATCAGTCTTACTATTTTTTTAACTCAATTTTTGATATTTCCTCCTCTTTGCTATTGCTTAAGCCCTTAGTGGTACAGTTGGCTTTTGAGGGAGAGCTGTTGCCTTGTTGCCTCATGTTTCATGTTGAGATTTATGCATTTGGACTACATTGATTATCTGGGAGTCTTTCTCCTGGAGTACAGAAATTGAAAAGACTTTGAGGATTTAAAAATACTCCATCAATGACCATGTACACTGAATCCCCTATAATATCATAATTTCCTTATTTTGTTTGTATGTAAAACAATAAACCATGTTCTATGGGTAGTGGGTCAAAATATGACAGACATTAAAGGCCCAATGATAATGGACACAGTTTAGCTAGCTGTCTCAAAGCAATAGCAGATGACTACATTAGTCAAACTTGTGGAGATTTTGTGCTGGAATCACCTTTAATATGATGATACTGTATGCAGTGTATTTCTATTACTAACTATACACATTCAAGGGTGTTCTGCCATTCAAATAATTAACTATTAAATATTTTTGCTTCTCTTTGATCTATCACTTTCCCCATGCATAACACTCTCAACCCAAAAACTCCATCACTCTTCATCAATGAAGGGAAATCCAAGTATTTTGAATCCAGTGTTCTATTTCAGAGAAGATATTTTGAGTATGGACACTATTTGAGGGTTCTACTTGCTTCCTTTAATGAGGGACACCTTTAATGAGGGGAAGCTGAGCATTAAATGTTCCTACACTGCTAGGAAAACACATGTTTCTTTGGCCACATGAACCAGTATCATCCAGAATCATTCCAATTATTCTATGGTAGTGTCAGTCCAGTACATGGGCTCTGTAAGGAATCCAAGCAAACACTCATATACTCATGCTTCTGTTAGTTAGCTGAATGGTACCAGTCATGCTCTGGTCATCTGCGTTCACTGCTAAAGGTCAACAATATGAGTGTTTGTCAGAGAAAACATGATTCACAAGCAAAACTCTTTCTTGATTTTAAAACAATGAGCTCCAGCTGGGTGTGGGAGTACATGCCTATAATGCCAGCAATAAGGAGGCTGAGACAGGAGGATCTTGAGTGCAAGGCCAGCCGGGGTTATATAGTGAGTTCTAGACTAGCCTTGGCTATGTAGTGAGACTGAGACTGTATCTCAAAATAGAACAAAAACTGAGTGCTAGCTTTTGTTTGATATTAAGAGGTAGCTGCTTCTTCTAATAGGACACACATTTGACCTATAAGTTAAGTGTACACATATAAATACATATATGTGCTTTTATATTCATGTATATAGTGAAAGAGAAAGAGAGAGAACAAGATTGTATTGGTGGGTTTGTCTACAGAAATGGGGGGAAAAGAATAAGAATGCTAGACAATAAAAAATATTGAAACTTTCCATATATATATATATACATATATATATATATATGAAGATAACATACATAATGTAATGTATTTTAAGCTGTGGAATAACAGGGGAGCAGGGTGATAGAGAAAGAGTAAGCAATGAGGAGGTTAATTTGATTAAAGTATAATTACATGTCTGAAATGCCAAGGCAAAACCCCCTTGGACTACCAATTTATACTTCAAAAAATGAAGTAAAGGGGGGTTAAATGGATCTTTTCAGGGGGTGCATAAGGAAAGGAGGAGTGAGGGTGAGTATGGTGGATATATTTTTGTATTCATATATGAAAATAGAATACTGAAACCTGTTGAAATGGTTCTAAGAAAGGGGATGAGGAGATGAGGGAAAATGATAGAAGGGGTAAATCTAACTAAGATATATGGCAAGCATATATGTAAATGTCACAATGTACCCTCCCCCTGTACAACTATTACATGCTAATAAAAAATTTAAAAAAATAGTACCCACATCTCCATCACCACACTCTGGAGGTCTGTGCTTCTCTCTAACCCTCTGGACTTCCTCCCCTTGAAATTATCTGTCTCCCTGATTGTCTGTCTTTTCCCCTGAATGATATACCATATTTTTCACACTGCTTCTATGTTCTACTTCTATTCTTCTGGATATCCTCTATCTCATATAGCACATTACACTCACATGTTTTCTAATTTTATGATTATTCCCTCTTCTTTCCTTTACCATTCTTTATTGCTAAATAAAATCCCTTTCCATTGACCCCTGATAGGTCCATCTGGGTACCCAAAGGCCCTGTGGACATGGATTTTGGACTCAGACCATGGAACCCCTTTCCCCAACCCATTCCAGCTTCAAGAATCAGAGCCGAAGTAGAGCCATCCAGAAACTTGATCTCTACTCTTTTTGTCTTTATTGGGTCTCATAACACTCTGTATTTTTTAAAATTAGGATATATTCCTTGTACAGTGGGGATTCATTGTGACAACTCCAAATAGGTTTATATTGTACATTGGTTAAATGGCCCCCACCATTTCTTCCCCTAGACCTCCTCTCGGCCCCATTTAAAGCAATTGCAGGAGGTTTCATTGCTCTATTTTGTATAAATATATGACGTCCATCAACCATATTCCCTCACCTTCATCTCCTTCATTCACTTTCCCTCCCCCCACACACACTATACCTATTTTACATTCCTGACTTTCCTTATTAACTGCTAAGTCAATGTTCAAAGGGGTTTCTTGAAATGTCCCCTTTGTGAGTGTTCTTTACATGGGTCCATTCAACCCCTTCCATTACTCTCCCTGACTCCTTTGCTCCCATGCCCCCATTTTTCAACAGCTTCCAATACATATCATTATATCCTCTACCTTTACAGATGTTATGTATTATGATATTGTTGCCCGTCTACCATTGTCTTTTCCTTTCCCTCCTCCCAGAGATTCATAGAGTAGTTCCACTGTTACAAGCATGTTCTACATATAAGTTTTTATGTGATCATGTTTGTTTTTGTGTATGTGTTTATCCTTTGGATCTATCTTCCACATATGATAGAAAACATGTGGCCTTTGTCTTTCTGAACCTTGCTTATTTCACTTAACATGATGCCCTCCACCTTCAAACCACATGAATACAGCTGTATCTTGAAAAAATAATTGTTTCACTGCCTAAGAATTTAGGGGATAAAAAGATAGCACATTTATGAAAGTACTCTGAAAAAACACCATATGATCTAATGACATATGGAGAAAATTGGTTTTAAAAAAAAATTTGGTTATTTTATTTCATAAATAGATGATCTGAATAATTCTGTCAATTTGATAATATTAGACTGTTTCTTTAAAGATTTTGTCGAGTTTGTGAAAAAAATGATAAAAATTATCAACTAGCAGAGGAATGCTAAGCCCCTTGATTTCCATAGAAAATAAAGACTAAATGAGAACAGGAATTGTTACATTGATTGAAATAATAGTATACTAGGTGTGAAAATGCAAGGCAAAAGAGCACTCTTTCTTGTCCTAACCCATTTCTAAGACAACTGAATATATGAACACCTAACAGCAAACAAGAGCCCTTAATCATACAGTTTCTTAAGACTTCTTATCTACCTGAACCTCCCCACCATCCATGGGTAAATATGAAGAACAGTGTCCAAAGAGCAATTGCACATCCTCCTTGTGAAGTGTGCTAAGAATAACTTCACCAGGAAACACCAGCCAGATTCCAGCCTCCCAATAACCTGCAGACCACACAGTCCTTCCCTTACCTTGCACACTTTTTGGTGTTGAGTTCAAGGCATCCAGGGACTCATTTCCATTAAATGATTGCAAACAAGTACTGTTGCCTTCTGCAAAAAGGATTGAAATCCCTTAGAGGAGTCTGTGTATGGCCAAGGGAAACCATAGCAGGAAGCCCACCATGACAGAACCAGGAAGACCTATGGGGAATGTCCCTGTCTTCAGACCCTGACACCAAGGCTAACACAGTTCCTGTCATTATCACTGAATGCAGAGCAAGCCACCCCCTTCACTCCCTCCCTGAACAACTCATTATCTCCTATATCTGACCCTCTTCCCTAGCTCTGCCAATTTCTTCTGCCAGGGTACAAGCAGGATAGAATGACTGGAGAAAGAGGAGACTTTCCTTCCTGCAGAAATAAAGGCAAAGACTCATGAGTTGATTGGGAATTGAAGCATGATTACCTCCTCCATTACAGCGTGCTTGGCTGGCCATCTCCTCTGCTCCATCTTCAGTGATCATTTGTGAATCTTCACGATTACAGGACACTGTAAAATACAGTGTGTGTGCCGGCGGAACCAGGAAGTTCAGAAAAAACATGGGTTCAAGGCATTGAGTTCACAATATTGAACCTTTAGCTTAAATAGGCAGGAGCCATGATAAGGAGAAAAGTCTTTCCTTAGTTCTTACTACTTCAACATGAATAGGGAACACATATCTCCTGCCAATAAGGGTCACACTGTTCCTAACAGGACTCACAGGAATTCCTCCTTGTGTTGGACAAAAAGGCCAACACAAATGGGAAGGCTCCTATCTGAGGATTAGCTGAAATGTGTTGGCTGTGACTCCAATAGTAGCCACCTGCATGCTCCCCATGCATCCTGACATTCAGAGCTGGAAATGCTCAGTTTCTTACCCAGCCCACATCTCGGTGGGGAGCACAAAGAGGCCTGGAGCTCTTCTCCCTCACACATTTCCAAAGATGCTAAAGGTCAACCAGTCCCCACACTAGGCCACTTCTGAATATCCACCAATCCCTGAGACACACATTTCCCCAGACACTCTATACTATGAGTGCTTGTCAGAGGAAATGTGATTCACAAGCAAAAGAGTTTCTTGATTTTAAAACAATGAGTTCCAGCTGGGTTGGTGGCCCATGTCTGTAATGCCAGCACTCAGGAGGCTAAGATAGGGGGATGCTGAGTTTGAGGCCAGCCTGGGTTACATAGTGAGGTCTAGTGGACTATGTAGTTTGACACTTCCTCAAAAAAGAAAAAAAATGAGCTCCACCTTTTGCATGATATTAGGTACTAGCTGCTTCTTTTAATAGTGCACATGTCTCCATCACCACACACTGAAGCTTTGTGGTTCTCTGTGACTCTCTGGATTTCCTCTCCCTGACATTTCTTCTCTCCCTGATTTTTGTCTTTCCTCCTGAGTGATGTAATGAATTATTCACAATGCTCTGTGCTCATCTTTTCTACCTCTATTTTTCTGGGTATCTTTTCTCTCATAAGTAGATGACATTCACATACTTTCTGATCTTTACGATTTTTTCTTCTTCTCTCCCTAAGCATTGCTTATTTGCTAAATGAAATCCCTTTCCATTACTCCTGGTAGGTTCTTTTGGGTAAACAAAGGACCTTTGGACTTGCACTTTGGACTCAAATCATGTGATCTCTCCCAAACTCATGCCACCTGCACAGAATCCAAGCCCAAGTGGAGAATTTGTTGTCTGCTGTTTTTGTCCCTATTGGGTTTATGATACAGCTGTATCTTATCCAATTTTATGTTTTTAGTATCTTAAAAAAGTAAAAATGTCCCTATCTAAGGGTTTAGGGGATAAAAAAAATAACACACTTCTGAAAGTACTCTGAGAAAACACTATATGATCAAATGACATATGAACAGAATTAATTTAAAAAATAGCATTTGATTTTGTAAACAGTTCATCTGAATGCTGTCATTTTGATAGTTATACTGTTTCTTTGAAAGTTTTGTCAAGTTTGTGTAAAAAATGATAAAAATTATCAACTAGCACAGGACTGCCAAGCTTTTTGGTTTCCATTAAAAAATAAACACTGTAACAGAAATTGTTACAAAATTCAAGAAACAATGTGGTAGGTGTGAAAAGACAAGGCAAAAAGAGCATGCTCTTATCATAACTCATTTCTAAGACAAATGGACAGATGAACACCTAAAATCAAACAGGATCCTTTGATCATGGAGTTCCTTGGATGAATATGGTAGAAATACTATGTACTCATGTACGAAAGTGGAAAAATGAGATCTATTGAAACTATTCCAGGAATGAGGGGAGAGAGAGTAACAGAGAATGATAGAGGGGTGAATGCAACTTCAACATATCGTATGAACTTTTGTAAATGTGACAATGAACCACCAGTAAGACAATAAAAACAACATGGAGTTTCTCAAGATTTCTTGTCTCCTGAATCTCCCCTCCATCCATGGGTGAATATGAAGAATAGTATTCAAGGAATAACTGAAACTTTTTCTTGTAAAGTGTGCTTATCATAAATCTACCAAGAAACACAACTCAGAGTCCATTCTCCCAACACCTTGCAGTAAGTTCTTCCCTTACCTCCTCCGATTCTTGGTGGTGTGCACAAGGTATCCCGGGACTCATCTCCATTAAATGATTGCAAACAAGTACTGTCACCTTCTGCCGAGAGGAACAAAATCCCTTCTAGCAAAGGGAACCAAAACAGGAAGCCCACCAAGAGAGAACCAGGAAGACCAATGTGGCTCATGTGACCCAATAGGGAACATCCCTGTCTTCAGACCCTGGCACCATGGTTAACACAGCTTCTGCCATTATCACTGAGTGCAGAGGACAGGCCACCCACCTGACTCCTTCCCTGAACAACCTGTTTTCTCTTATATCTGACCCTCTTCCCTAGCTCTGCCAATTTCTTCTGCCCGGTTACATGAAAGGAGTGGGATAGAATGGGTGGGAAATGGGAGACTTTTGTTCCTACAGAAATAAAGGCAAAGACTCATGAGTTGATTGGGAATTGAAGCATGATTACCTCCTCCATTACAGAGTGTTTGGTTGGCCACCTCCTCTGCTCCATCTTCAGTGATCATCTGTGAATCTTTATGATTACAGGACACTGTAAAACACATGGACACAACAGATTATGAAGAGGTCCCCAGAAATATAACTCAAGTGTGCAGGTGGAACCAGGAAGTTCAGAGAAAAGAGAGGTGCACAGGCATGGATATCATAATATTGAACCTTTAGCTTAGACAAGAGCCATGAAAATGAGAAAACAGTCTTTCCTTGGTTCTTACTACTTCAACATGTGAACACACATCTCCTACCAGTAAGGATCACACTGTTCCAAACAGGACTCACAGGAATTCCTCCTTGTATTACAAAAGGCTGATGCAAATGGGAAGGCTCATATCTGAGTATTAGTGGAGCGTGTTTGCCGGGACCCCAATAGCAGCCATCTGCATGCTTCCGATGCACCTGCTGCCCAGGGATGGAAATGCTCAGTTCCTCACCTGACCCACATCTGGGTGGGAAGCACAAGGTGGCCTAGGGCTTTTCTCCCTCACACATTTCCAAAGAGACATTGCTCTGTTCTGCAGAAATGAAATGAAATGAAATGCCTCAGGAGGCAGCCAAGGTCTGAGTGTATAACTAAGGGGAAATCATGATCAGAAAAGCAGAGTGAAGGTGTGGTTGTCTCCAGTGGGTCCTGCCTGGGACCATCCCTGTCCAGACCTTGATGGTCTGTGCTTTGAATTCACACTTTGGGCACACTCTTGTTACTATCACCAAGGATGAAGGCCATCCTCCAGCTCACTTTCTCCTGATCTTCTCCTCTCTCTCCTTCCCCTTTTCTCTCATGTATTCTCTCTGCCCTGTTTCTGACTGCCGAGGTCTTTAGAATCAGTTCTTTATTTTTTCTTGTTGCTTTTGTTTGCTTTGTTTTGGCGGTACTGGGGTTTGAACTCAGGCCTCACATAGAAGCTGCTCTTGAAATGTGTTTCTGTCTCTTCTCTTTGTCTCTTGCACCCTGTTCCTCTTCCCCATCTCATTTGTTTCTGTCTCCCCATTTCTCTTCCTAAGCATAATACTGGGATAAGATAACAGAATCAGATCAGAGAAGGGGACAAGGGGCAAAGGAGGGGGGCATCCAAGTCAACACCACCCAACACATATCAAGGCCACATATCAAGGAAAGATCTGAATGTTGTAACCCCTGTGTTAAGAGTGAGTTAGGAATGTAGGTGAGGCGTTCCTCCCCATGGCAAATGGAAGCTACAGAAACCCATAAGAAGGGAAACTGTTTAACCTAGGACAAAAAAGATCAGCAGGCATAAGGGAGGATGATAGGATGTGATTTACCCCTGCAAACAACAATGGTGAGAACATAAGGACAGGTGTAAGAGCAACAGGACGTGCTGAAAGAGAGAAGCCTGGGTAAACAGGAGTTTCTAGTGCTAGCAGGAAAATGATAGTGTCCCTGGGGGAGTGGTCAGTTCCTGAGAGGTATGCTATTGGAGAAAATTCTAGAAAAAATGTCCTCAGACACACAGAAGGATGTGCTTTACAAGACAGGTCTACCCTATCTTGAAAACTATTCTGTTATCTGAAAGGAGGTAAAATAGCTTGATAAGTCTGAAAGCCTCCTTTTTCCTTTGGAGACCTTATCTGAAAACATAGTGATGTCTTTTCTGGAAGGTTCTCTATCTAGTGCTACAGTCTGCACGTCTTCCCTCCTTGCCCTGGACAGCTTTCACTCTGTGCCAATTGTCTACTTAGCTTCCTCTTGACTTCCTTCCCCCATTACTAGTAGTAGTGGTTCAGTATTACTTTCTACAGTTTTCTCTAGATTTTGTCTCTGCATCTTCTGACATTATCCTTGTCTTGTTTTGTCTCCCACTTTCTCCTTTGTTTTATTTATTTACATATTTACTGGCAGTGCTATGGATTGAACTCAGGACTTTGCACTTGCTAGGCAAGCACTTGACCACTTGAGCTGCACCTCCATACTTTTTGCGGTAGCTGTTTTTCAGATAGCATCCTCACTTTTGCCTGGGTCAGTCTTGGACCATGAATCTCCTACCTATACCTCCTGTGCAGCTGGTGTTACAGCTTGAGTTACCATGCCTGGGTTGTTTATTTAGATCGGATCTCAGTAACTTTTTTGCCTGTGCTGGCCTCAAACCGCGTTCCTCCTATCTGCTTCCCAACCCTTTCTCCTTTTCTATTTCTGTTTCTTGAGGTTTTATTTTGGCCCCCTGGATGTCTGGAAATTTTCCATGATTTCTACATTTTCCTCATTCTTGAAGATCTGTTCTCCCAGGTTCACAAAGGTGTTTCCATTTTCACAGAGACCATGGAACCAGAGACCCTTCTCTGTCAGATATATCCTAACCATCTCTCAGATGACTTCCCTAAATTGTGAGATTTCAATCACTTGCAAACGTTAGGTCACATTCCTGGTGCTTCCAGAAGCAGCTGAAATAATCTTCCACCTCACCTGGCACAGCCTGCTGACATACGGGTCCACCACCACAGGCAAGCCTAACTTTGTCATTTCTTTCCCTATGTTCTGCACACAGGACACACTCTCCAGTCAGGAACTTACTCATCTTTTTTACTCTTCTCTGTCTCATGGTTTTGAAATAAAAAAACAGAAAATGAACCTAACTCCATCTGCGTGTATGCAAAAATGAAGAACAGAAAGGTGGGATAGGAGACAGGGATTTTTATACTGACTAGAAAACAGACATTTATTGAGGCAGTTGGGAATTTAACTCATCACTGCCCTCTTCCTTACCTGGTAACAGCCTGAGCACCTCCTTGGGTGCTCTTTCAGTAGTCAACTGGAGAGTCTGGGGATGACAGGTCTCTGTGGAGAACAAGACAATGATGAACTGTGGAGGAGACCTAGGGCAGATGTCAGCATGCTGGGCCTCCCTCGGTGGGAAGAACATGCATTCATTCCACACACTGAGAGCCACACAGTTGCTCTTTTAGCCTCTTTTTTCATCTTTTTGCTTCTCCGTCTCCTTCTCTCCACTTCTCACTGTTCTCCCTATGGTCCAGCCTCCATGCGTTTCTTCTTCCTAGTTGTGTGTCTCTTCAATGGTGCAGCCATCTCAGCTGCTGGTCTCTCCCTCCTCTTGCCTTTCTCTCTTTTCCTAGGGTCAGTTTAGCTCTCTTATTCTAGGTCTCTCTTATCCCAGGGGTAGGCTCCATTCCTATACTTTTTGGCTCTTTGTCATTTCCCTTTCCTCACTCCAACATTGTTTTCTTTTTTCATCACCATCTTTTATAACTTGTTTTTAATTGATACATAACAACTGCACTTGTCAATGGGGCTCCATGTAATGCCTGACACGTATATATATATATATATATATTGTATGATGTCTAAATCAAGTTAAACATCTCTCTCTCCTTGAACATTTATCGTTTCTTTATAATGAAAACTTTCAAAGTCCTTTTGAAATGTATGACATATTCTAGTTGTCTCTAGTCACTGTACTGTGCAAAGTACAGAGAGATTCTGTCACTCCGAATTAAAGTTTTGTGTTGGGTCCTGACCCACTCTTCCAGGAACCTAATTTCCTCTTCCTATTTTGACCCATGACTGGCACAATGGTCGTTTAGTGACAGCCCAGGCCGCTGGTGCCCACTCTTCCTTTTCTGCTCTTCTCTGCTTCTTTTGTTTCTACCTGTGGGTCTGGCCATTGGACTCTTGGTACTTCTCTTTGTCTTGCCTTGCCTCATTTTCCATGTCTGTCTCCCACTCCCTTTCTTTCCTTTGCCTCCTTGAAGCTGGGCTTTACATCTTACCCATTTCTCATCCTGTTACCTTCTAGAATTAAGCATCAGAAAAGGTATCTCTGGGATGGAATGTGATTTCACCAGGTTAGTGAGCAGGATGGAGAGTGGAGGAGGCTCAAAAAGGCCATTCTGTCACAAGGCTAAGCATGGGCAAAGGATCAGAGAAGGTGGAAGAATCAGAAAATTAAAGTTACTATAAAAGTTTTGCATAAGCTTTGAAGGAAGAGCAGGAGAGGCATGAAGCTGCAGCCTTGAAAAGGAAAATGGACTTAATCCTTATAACAAGAAGTTGTTTATTTAAAATAGGAAAGTAAGGCACGTTAACCTGCATCTTTCTGAGTCATCTCACCATGTTGGAGAGAATGGACGTGATGGAGCATGACTTGGGGAAAAGTGTGAGACTAAAGGCCATCTCCATAGTCTCCAGGGTAAAAGGAAGATCTGATTAGGGTGTTTGTGTTGGCAGTGGAGAGGAAAGGATGTGGGGGAGATATATGGAAGACAGAATTGACCAAACTAGATGACTAGGAGGGAGGGGACCGGTCATTAATAACTTCTAGGTTTCTGATTAAGAATGGAGAAGCAGTGTTCCATACTGACATAGAAAACACCGGGAGAGGGAAGGAAGCTCCATTTGCTCTCTAATCTACATTGTTAATACTTTGTACCCTTAAGCTCTTCACCCAGTTGCTGTTCCATTAAGGGGCTTACCTTTCCCTTGCCTCCCACACACCTGGGGACAGCAACCACAGGGTAAATGAAAATATGTGTTTGTGTTGGGAGTGGTAAGGAGAGAAGGAAGAGAAGTGGCCCTTGCAAACAGAGGAGGCAAATAATTTCAGTGAGGTAACTGGTCATTTAAAACATAGTTACCTGGTGGTAGCTTGAACACCTCTTCAGCATTTCCTTCATTCATTCTCTGGAAAGCCAAGCAATTACTGGGAACTGAAGAGAAACATAGGAGGGGTAGAGAACTTCAGGCATTCCTGCTGAATTCTTGCATATAGCACACAGCTGAGCTTCTCCTTGGGAAAAGATTCAGTTGCTCCAAGGATCTCACCTGAGACTGGCCCCCCGCCCAGCCTTGCTCTGCCTCCTTTCTGCTCCTTCCTGTGTCTTCTTTCTCCTTCTCAACTTTCCATTTGCTATTGCTTCTGCACTGCAGAGTGTTGTGCACCTCTCAGTTCTTTTTCTCCTTCATTGCTCCTCAGTGCTCCTTATCACACACCCTACCTATATCTCAGCTTTTCTTTCTGATTTTACTCCTCAAGAGCTCTGTATCCCATGTGGCAGGCTCTAATCCTACCATCTGTCTTTGCTATCCCTTGCTCTTGCTACTGAAATATTTTTGTTGAATGAGTCCTTTTGCACCAGGCTCTGATCCACTCCCCTGGGAACCAACAAGGCCCTTCGGGTCTCTCATGAGAACTCTATTGATCCTAGTCACCCTAACTCTCTGTACCCTCATACAACCACCATCACACTGAGTCATCAAGAGGCTGCTCCCTGTTCTTGCTTTACAACTCTGGCATGGTTAGCGACCTTATATACTTCTATGCTTCTACTTCATTTGTACAATGGGAATAAGCAACAGTTTTCCCCCCAAAATTTATAAGTTTGTGGAGATAAAATGACATTATTTGTCAAAATTTTTGAACAATCACTACATAAGGAGATAAAAGGTTTTAGCAAATCACAACTACCTTGTTCACAGTTTGATTGGATGCTGAATGTTGATTGTGTCTCTGCTTCCTTGTGTAATGAATAATGGAAATTGCCATGAATCACTGAGAAAAGGAAGGAAGAGATGTGAAGCAGTGACCAGGACTGCATCTCACAATTACACACCCAGGTGCATGCTTGACTCCAGTGCCTCTGTGGAAACTTCCAGACCCCCGAACACCCTGGGCTGCAGTAGGTCCCATATGGCCTATGCCTTGGTTTTGCTCCTGGAATCCTACAGGTGTTCACCATAGAGAAGCATCTCTCAAAATTAAAAAAAAAAAAAAGACTGAAAAAGTTGAGTGGCTAATGTCTCTTCAAAACAATCAAAGAAGAGTGAAGCCAATTTCAAATAAATAAATGTGAAAAATGTTTTTGAAACTACATATAACTATGAGTAGGAAGAGCAAAGGGATTTCTTAAGGAGAAGGGTGTGTGTGAGAGAGAGAGAGAGAGAGAGAGAGAGAGACAGAGAGAGAGAGAGATTTAATAGCTTTTAAGGATGGAGAAAGAAGAAAGGAAGGAACGAAAAAAGAGGTGAGAGAGGGAATAAAGGAGAGAGAGAGGGGAAGAGGTAGATAAAAAGAAATAGAAAGGATCTTTGTTTTAATTTAGTCAGAGAAGAAAATCTAGTTAAAAAGGAATATAGCAGCAAAGCCTAGTGCGGTGGTTCATGCCTGTAATCCTAGCTACTTAAGAGGCAGAGAACAGAAGAACTGAAGGTCAAGGTCAGCCCAGGCAAAAAAGAAAGTTTGGGAGACCCCATCTGAACAGAAAAAGCTGGGCATGGTGGATTGCACCTGTCATCCCAGCTATGGAGGAAGCATAAAATAGAAGGATCATGGTCCAGAACTGAGGGAAAAAGTGACACTAGCTTAAAAATAATCAGAAAAAAGGGGCTGGAGGTGTGACTCAAGCAGTAGAGCAACTGCCTAGCAAGCATGAGCCAAGAAACAAATGAAAATCTGCTGTCTGAAAGGCACAAACAGGAAGTACTATAACCACATCAGTACCAGTGACCCAAGGAGCTGCCAAAACCACTGCAGGCTCCAGAGCTGCATATCAAGGCGATCTAGCAAACATAGATGGAGAAGCAAGACCCACAAGACACGAGAGAAAAAACACTCAAGAAACATGGAAAGATACTTCCCAAGATGTTCTGATAATGGTGTGCACCCTCTGGGGGCAACCGCCCCCCAGGTGGGGGAAGCAGAGGGGGTGAAGGTGCAGAGGACCAATGGGTCAGCATCCCAGGGTGTGCTGACTTCATGTCCAGGAGAGTGCGGGGAAAGCCGTGTGGCCAAGAGGGCCATCGAACGCATGGAGAACCCTGTGCGCAGGTGCTTCTGTGAGAGATGCAGGTGCTTCTGTGAGAGATGCAGGTGCTTCTGTGAGAGGTGCAGGTGCTGGGGTCCAGGACGGAGGTCCCTGCAGTCCATGGGGAGTGTTATGATTTGGATCTTATCTATCCCCAAAGACCACCTGAGGAAGTATGGTTGCCAGGCTGTGGCGTTTTTGGGTGGTGGTAAAACTTGAGGAGGTGGAAAGAAGTCAGGTCACTGGGAATGTACCTGTGAGGTTAAGTTGGGACCCAAACCCTTGCTTTCTCTGTTTCTCAGCCACCCAAATAAACATTTCCTTGTTCATTTGTTTATCTCAGGCATTTTGTCAGAGCTATGGAAAGCTGACTAGCAGAGAGGAGCAGAGCCCCTGAGATGTGGGCGATGAAGGAAATGCATGCCCTCACACTGGTATCTAGGGACAGCATGGCCACACATAGGATATTGACTGCAAATTTGTGCCAAGGTATTTGATTTCCTTCATTCCTTTCTCTGATCTGTACATCATAGTATGGAACTAAGATAGCTCTTACGCTCTTACTCTAGTTAAGTCATAGTGACTTCTCTGCTTACAAATCCTTTATTGCCTATTTCCTAGATAACAAACTTCAAATTCCTTAGCACCAGGTGTCAGGTCCTCAATATCAGCTTCTAAAACTCCCTCCTGTCCTCTGCAATGCAGCCTGGGGTTCTGACAGCCCATGCTCAGAGCACTTCACAACTGACACACACTGCCCATCCGGGGTCTGGGCGCATGCTGGGCTTCTCTGTGACTTTTCCACGCTTCCTTTGAGAGGTAAGTTGACACAGGACTGCACTGAAATAGATTTTCTAATACAAAGAAAGTCTTTTATCATTGGACATGTCTGTCAGCATCAGAGGGGCACTTCCTCCTTTCTAAGAAAGTGCACCATTCATACCTTCCTCCAAAGAAGAGTACAGACATGGGCTGGGGGTCTGATTCAAGTGGTAGAGCACCTGAGTGCAAGGCCCTGGGTTCAAATTCAAGAACCACAAAAAAACACCAAATAAACAAAGAATAGAGATATAAACTCTATGTTTTGCAGCATCAAAATCAGGTTCCAGCTGAACAATCATTTCTGGGGTTACCTGGCACACATAAACTCCATGAGGACACAAGCCATGTCTATTTTCAGCCTGGTGCTTGCTAGGCAAGTGCTCTACCACTTAAGCCACACTCCCAACCCCCTGTATGTTTTCTTTAACA
The DNA here is from genome assembly GCF_047511655.1 of Castor canadensis. Classification (NCBI taxonomy): domain Eukaryota; kingdom Metazoa; phylum Chordata; class Mammalia; order Rodentia; family Castoridae; genus Castor; species Castor canadensis. The sequence continues at coordinate 176,587,086 of NC_133389.1, read as the reverse complement.
CTGTATTCCCTCTGTGCTTGGCATGTCAAGGTCCCTCAGTAAGATATATAAATAAATATAATGGCATCATTAATAAATATTAATGACAAATGAAAGTAATAGACTTGAACCCCAAAAGCGGTTGAAAGCCATAGTTACCACCTGGGAAACTTCTGAGAATCTCCTTTAAGTCAGGGTAGGCTATTAGGTTGGTTCTGCTGAACAGCACTTTCAGAAGCGACAGGTCGAACTTCTTCTCCAGCTCACTGAGGACATCATACATTACTCTTGCCACTGGAATCAGGTTTCTACAACTTTCTTGAAAATACTTAAAAATATTGAATGGAGAATGGTGTCACTATGGATTTATGGGTTACAAAAGATTCCTAGGTTAGTACAAAGACCATCTGTTGTTCTCTTGTGAGATGTTAGCAATTTGCATACATTGTGATAACTTCTTAAATGTTCTCTGCCATAAGATAGACTTATTCTTGTGAACCTCACTCTCTGACATTGATATACAGTTGAAAAGAGAAAGTATTTTTGAGCAATAATTGTCCAAAGTTAAATGGCTTTAGAAGCCAGGCCAGAATAAGTGGCCCTAACAGACCATGAGAAGCTATTCAGGTAAGCACTGCCCTCCTTCCAGGATAGGCTTGGTCTAAAGGGCTCCAAGAAGCCACTCCCTACTTCTGTGATCCTGGACAAAGGGCAAAGAAGATTCATAAAGACAGAGAAGGCTTGTCCTCAATATCCCCAGAGGAACCCACTGCTAACCTGTACTACATCCTTGGCCTCCAGAAATGTCTAAACAGCAACAACAAAAAAAACATTTGGAGAAAGGGTAGCAAGCATCTGCTTCCAAATTTACCCTTACATGGCACAACCACCCTGTGAATTTCAAAACTCTCAGGCTCAAGTGTTTCAAATAAGTGGGTTTTGTAACAAAGCAATGCTTGGCCTTGTCTCCTCTCATTTTAGTTTACGTTGGGATGCTGTAAGATGAACCTAAGATGCTCTGCACCTTTGAGCCCTTCTGCTCCCATCCAGCCCTGCTCCATGCTCATGTGCCTCCACCAACAGTTACTGCAGAAAAAAAATGGTTTCTGTGATGACTGCTTCTCTTGTCACCTCTGAACTTCTCAAGGAGGTGAGGTCTCCACTCAAAGGAGGCCCTCCAGCCTGTCGACCACACCCTGAGGTTTGGCATAATACAGGCTGGTCTCCTGCTATGAAGGAATTCGCTCCACTTACTTCATACTTCTGCTCAGAGATAAAGGCGTGGTCTCGGAGGCTCATCAGGAAAGGAAATGGCATTTTTATGGCACATGCAATCTCCACTTTATTTTGTTTGAAGTGCCTGAAAATGAGCTCATGGGAAACCGGCTCCCCTAAGTTCTGGTCCACTGTAGCCACCCTAAGAAGCAAAGACACAATGTTGAAATAGATGCTGACTTGCCAAGAGGTTCCTCGTGTCCAGATAACTACAGACATGAAGGACGGTCAATGCAGAGCCAACATGTATAAAACAGGTGTTCTTGACAAGAATACATAGGATTCTCTATTTAGGGGTAAAAAGGTGCAAGAAAGAGACCAGGAATCTGGACTACACAGCAAGACCCTGTTTATAAAAAAGCAAAAGTTAAAAGTTTTATAAGCATTGGTATCCTACTGTGATGTTTAATTTTAGGTGTTAATTTGGAGAGTGTTTTGGATAAGATTAACATTTAAATCAGTGAATTTGGAATAAGGCAGATTGCCTTCCACAATGTGAGTTAAACTCATTCAATCGGCCAAAGACCCAAATAGAAAAAAAAAAGTCAGCCTCCCCAAGTAAGAGAGAATTCCCAGCATTCCGCCTTCAGACTGGAGCACGGGCTCTCTTGGGTCTGCAGCCTTGGGTTCCACTCTGCCAGCCTACATCACTGTGTGAGCCCTGAATTTGTTCTGCTTCTCTGGAGGACTGTGACTAATACAGACGGTGAAAAGAAAGTTACAGACTGTATATATATGTGTGTGTATATATATATATATATATATATATATATATATATATATATATACATTTTTTTTGGTGGAATGGGGGTTGAACTCAAGGCCTCACACTGGCTAGGCAGGAGCTCTACCACTTGAACCACACCCCCAGTCTTTCTTGCTTTAGCTGTTTTGGGGATAGGGTCTCTAGTTTTTGCCCTGGCTTGCCTGGACCTCAATCCTCCTACTAACACCTTCTGTGTAGCTGTAATGACAGGCACATGTCACCACGCCCAGATGTTGGTTAAGATGGGATCTCTCTAACTTCCTTGCCTGGACTGGCCTCTACTCATGGGCCTCTAGATCTCTGCATCCCAAGTAGCTGTGATTATAGGTGTGAGCCATTGTGCCCAGCTACTTCTCTGTATAGGCTTGTAGAATTTTTTTTTATCCCACCATAAAGGGTCATTGAGACTTCCTACTCCCCAAACATACATCAGGATACAATAAAATACCATTTCTCCATTGAATTCCTTCAAAAAGAATAAGAATTATGGTTAAAGATGATTGATTAAAGATAACTGGTTTTCTCCTGTTTTATGATAGTAGCCCCTAAAATGATAGTAAAAGAATTAAAGTCACAATGACAAAGGCAGGAAATTAGATGAGAAATTAAATGAAACTCTGAAGAAAAAAAGTGGTCAGAGAAGCTCTAACTGCCAGGCAGGTATAGAATACTCTCCTCTGGTCAGAAAAGGGTCCAGAGTGTCCTCAGAGCCCTGGAGAGGGGCTGGGATGTGGAAAGGAGACAGTGGTGTAAAAGCTGGGTTATTTGAAAGGCAAAATGCAAAACTCACTGTTCTCCAACAGGACACTTATGCCCAGACAGCAGAATGGCAGTTTCATCTTAAGAAAATGTAAATGACTCAGAAAAAGAGACCTTTGCCTCAGGCACTTGGGATTCCCCCAGCAAAGCCCACGAGTTTGCAAGCCTATCTCACTGAATGTCATCTTAAATTAGCTTTTCAGCACCTCACCCTGAAGTACGAAGAACAGTAGGCTACAGGCATCTGTAGAAACCTACAACACCAGGAAGAAGAAAAAAGATGGAGCAAACCTGCCCCAGAGAAATAGAGATGTTACATGGCATGGAACAGAGGAGAGTTTCTAAGTAAGTAAGTAAATAAATACTGTCCTACAGATACAAGAAAATATCGTGTCCAAGATACCATGTGGGAAAGAGACAATCAGAAAATAAGACCCAGAACAACAAACAAACAAAAGAAAAAAAACAAAACAACAATAAAAAAAGAGACCTGGAAATTTAAAATGACAGCTGATATTTTTTTAAGTTTGTGAGAATGGTTGCAAATAAAAAGGAGAGAATTTCCCAGAACAAAGGAATTTTAAAAAAATAAAACCTAACAGGAAAAAATAAAAAGTAAATTTGAAACCTTAAAGGTATAAAATTGCCATGCAAATCTATAAATCTGGAGGTAAAAGGAAATGGCCAAAAAATATACACCCTGTACAGCTATTTATGTATGGAGCCAAGATCGATATTTGGTGGTGCCAGGGCTGCAAAACCATTCTAGCTATGCCCTCTTTGTATTGCCCACCCAATTTTCTTTTCTTTCTTGATTTGTTTTTCTTTTTGAGATATAGCCCTTCTGTGTAGACCAGGTTGGCTTTGAATTTAAGATCCTCCTACCTCAGCCTTGCAAGTGCTAGGATTACGGGTGTGCACCACCACTCCCAGCTCATCCATTTTTCAATGTGCTTTCCTTCTAGGCAAAGGTAAGATTGAACTCATCACCTCCTTGCAGTGATGGTGTCTCTCTGGCCAGAGAGTTCAGGGTCAGCACTTGTTAAGCATGTTCTGTGGTCCTCTGCCACAGTGGCTGCCATTTCAGATGGCCATGGCTCATTAGTCAATGACAGTCCAGGGGAAGATTTTCTGGAGCAGAGAACCAGTGACCTACTGACATTAGAGAGTTGATTGCTCCTGTCATCTGCTCCATTCTTAGTGACAAATTATTTGATATGTACTGCAATAACAGAATCAAGAAGTCAATGCCACCAAACTGTTGTAAAAGAAGTGGAAGGATTACTAAAAGCAGTTAAACTACTAATGTCTAAGCATGTAAGTTTTTTTAGGATATTGATTCTCAAAGTGTGGTCTTGGGACTCCTGGGGATTGTACAAGACATTTTCAAGTGTTATCAAGGTCAAAACCATTTTCAGAATAATACTAAGATACCATTTGCTGTTCATCGCTCTCATTCTCTCACAAACATTGAGGCTGGCATAGTTGAAAGGCTAGGACGGATCCCTTCTTTTGAACCAGGAGGAGAAGGGAAAATCATCTGTCTAGTTACAGAAAATAAGAATACTTCAATGACTAACAAATCCAGGCAGCCAAAGTTTTATAATTGCACCTGTAAAAAAAAAAAAAAGTCTCAAAAGTCTGAGGTTTCTCCACTGCAAACCAGAACACACTGGATTTCCTACTGTGTGCCAGGGTGGAATATGCAGCCATTGGTAAAAAATCTGTCTGTACTCAGATGAAAGAGCTTTCAAAAATATAACTGAGATCAATTGACCAAATAAAGGCTGATGAAGAAAAATAAAAAGGCAGCTATAACGGGTTTGAAGACCTAGGATTCTGGGAGAGGATCAGTTCAATTGCTATGAGCTACTTGTTATGGTTTCCATCTTTATAATAGCTACCAGTCTACTGTGATGTTTTTGTGGATGTCAACTGTTTTTAATGCATAGAAATCCATAAACTTTACATTCTTTTAATGTCTTTAATTATTTTTCTTAAAAATTTTGGTAGCCTTATCAATACATAGAGAACACTACTTGTATCACTTCTGAGGCCAGGCATTGTGACTTGTTCCTATAATTCCAACTACTTGGGAGGTAGAGATCAGGAGGATTATGGTTTCAGGCCACCATGAATGAAAAAAAAGTAAACAAGGAAACCCCCCATCTCAATCAATAAGTTGGGTGTGGTGGCATGCACCTGTGGTCCCAACTATGCAAGCGGCTGTAGGTGGGAGGACTGTAGTCTGAAGCCAACCAGGACAAAATGCAAAACCCTATCTGAAAAACAACTAATGCAAAAAAGGGATGGGATGCTGCTCAAGTGGTAGAGCACCTGCCTAGCAAACACAAGTCCCCAAGTTCCCAGTACCACCAAATTATGATTATCACTGATTTTCCCTTGTGACGCTTTTTAAAGAATCACCAGGTACTATTGATGTCTTTTGGTCTTGATCCTGGCAGCTGCCAACTGAATTTCCTGTGTTACCTACTGACTAAGATAAAGACTTTTGATTCCTCACTAGGCAGGGTCAATACCCATTCTCAGCAGAGAGCAACAATAAGAAGACAGACTTTTGACCCTCAACAATCCCCTAAGAAGATGAGACCAAAGTCTTTCAGGGATAGAATGAGGCAAGATAGATAGGACAAGGTGACAGGGAAAATAGAAAACACTAGAAAATAAGCCAGAATCAGGAACTAAGGCTAAAATAAATCACTAGAGCAACAAGTGAAACTAGTCTTTTTTGATAGGTATATGCATGCATTCTTTCCATTATACTTCCTTCTATTAGGTGTTAAGTGAGTTACACTGTCCAAATAGAGATGTACCTGGTGAATTATGTCTTTGGTCAGAAAGGAATGTGCACAAAGGTTATACCCATGTAAGCCAGGTGCCAGTGGCTCATACCTATAATCCTAGTTACTTGGGAGGCTGAGATCAGGAGAATTTCAGGTTGAGGCCAACCCCACAAATGGTTCAAGAGTCCATCTCCAAAATAACCACTGCAAAATGGACTGGAGGTATGACTCAAGCAGTAGAGCACTTGTTTTGCAAGCACAAAACCCCAGTCCCACCAAAAAGAAAAAAAGGGAAAGGTTACATCCATATCACAAAACCCTTTGATTGTTAACCTGCCCATTATCTTCATGCTTGGGTGATAACATCAAAACAGGAACTTAACAAAATGATTGAAAGTTACCAGGTAGCATAACCAGTTGTCTCAGGAAAGTTTAAACTGGATTCCCCAGCTTATCTAGAGGTATAAATACACCTGTGATGAGTGAGTACTGGACTATATAGTAGGACCCTGTCTCAAGAAAAACAAAAAGGAAAAAAGAAAAAGGAGAGAAAGTAGAATTATAAGACACTTCATTAAAACCAAAAAAGGAACGTGTGATGTAGTTCAGTGGTACAGCACTTTTCTATCATGTGCAAGGCCCTGGATTTGATCCACTGAACAGAAAGAAAAGAAAAAAGAGAAGAGAAAAGGAAAGAAGGGAAGGAAGGAAGGAAGGAAGGAAGAAAAGAGAGATAAATCAGAAAAGGTACAAAAAGAAAGGAAGAAAATTAGAAACAGTAAGTACAATGAAAACATACAAACATGATAGGTATTAATCTAACTATATTAATAATCAGTTTCATGAATGGTCTAAACATACCAATTAAAAGACATAACATATTTTTTAAAAACCCAAATGTATATAAGAAAGTTATTTTATGTTATACTTTTTTTTATTTTTATTTTTTTGGTGGGACTGGGGTTTGAACTCAGGGTTCCATACTTGCAAAGCAGGTGCTCTACCACTTGAGCCACACCTCCAATCCAAGAAAGTCACTTTAGATATAAAAATATAGACAGGTTAGACATAAAGGGATGGAGAAAAATATACCATGCCACATTAGCTAAAGAAAAGCTATCATGGCTATAACAATTTTAGACAGACTCCAGAAAAGAAAACAGTTCCAGAACAAGAAAAATTGTCAGGGATCAAAGGAGCATTATATATTATAAAAGGAGCCAGTTCTCTAAGAAGACACACAGTCTTTAAAGTGCATGTAACTGACAAACTGCAGTGTTAAAATATCTGAGGAAGGGCTAGGGTATATAGAGGTAATAGCATAGCACTTACTAACATATGCAAGGCACATGTTAAGTTGTTATATAAGGCCTAAGTAAGTTGTTATATGGTTTTGGTTCCAGCACAAGCAAAAAGAGGAAAACAATGGTAGGACTACAATGAGAAATAGACAAATCCACTAGCAGTGTTAGAGACTTCAACATTGCTCTTTAGGAGTTGATAGACCCAACAGGCAGAAAATCAGTGAGGGTATAGTTGCCCGGAACTGCAATTGAAATCGACTTCATCTAACTGGCATTTATATAATACTCCTTTCAGCAACAAAAAATACACATTCTCCTCAGGTTCACATGGAGTATTTACTAAGGTATACCACTTTTTTGAACTATAAAACACACCTTAACAAGGAATCATTAAAATGTGCTCTCACAGCCAGGTCCTGGTGGCTCACACCTGTAATCCTAGCTACTCAGGATGTAGAGATCAGGGGGATCAGGGTTCAAAGCCAGCCCAGGCAAATAGATCATGAGATCCTATCTCAAAAATACCCACGCAAAAACAGTGGAGTGGCTCAAGTGATAGAGTGCCTGCCCAGCAAGTGTGAGGCCCTGAGTTCAAACCCTAGTACCAAAAAAAAAAAAAAAAGTGTGCTGTCATATCACAATGGAATTAAACTAGAGATCAAGTAACAGAAAGATAGTTGGAAAATCTCAAAACGTTTAGAAATTAAAAAGCCAGTTCTAGGACCAAATAAGTCTCAAAGGAAATTTAAAATATTTTGAAGTAAATGAAAATGAAAGCACAACTTCTTAAAATCTACGAGATGCAGGAAAGGTAGTGCTTACGGGGAAATGTATACCATTAAACATATATTTTAAAAAGAGAAAAGCTCTAACTCAATAATCTGTGCTTCTATCTGAGGAAATCAGGGAAAAAAGGATCAATTCAGGCCCAATCCAAACAGAAGAAAAGAAGTAATAAAAATTAAAGTAGAACCAGGTGCAATGGCTTACAGCTAATCCCAGCTACTCTGCAGGCAGAGATGGTGGTTTGAGGCCAGGTCAGGCCAAAAGTTAGCAAGCTCCATCTCAACCAATAACTGGGAATGGTGACATGCACCTGTCATCCCAACTGTATGGGAAGCATAAATAGGAGGATTGTGGTCCAGGCTCACCCAGGCATAAACACAAGATCCTACTAAAAAATAACTAAAGCAAAAAGAGTTGGCTGTGCTTCAAGTGGTAGAGTACAGACCTAGCAAACACAAGGCCCTGAGTTCTAAATGGCAGCACCACCAAAAAAAAAAAGAAAAAATTAAAGTAGCAATTAATGAAATGAAAATAGGAAAACATTAGAGGAATTCAATGAAAGCAAACGTTGACTTTTTTAAAAAGGTCAATAAATTACCAAACCTCTATCCAGGCTAACAAAGAAAACACAGAAAGAGAAGGCACAAATCACTAACACCAGATATGAAAGAAGGGGAGTTACCAAGATGGTGGGTTGCTGATGGACTCCAGAACACTGAACTCTCACAAGCCTGAAAGAAAACTTCAGGTTCATGACAGCAAGGATAGGGGAATGTGGCTACTCTGTCAAGGAAGGAATCACCAATATATAGGCAGACCAAATGTACAATGACCAACATTTAAATTAGTTTTTTATAAAAGCGCAAAACAGCCCCAGATGTCTAAGTGCTGCAGCTGCCACACTGCTGTGCTGCTGGGAGAGTGGGTTGTGGTTTCTTTTTCTGGTTTTTTTTTTTCCCCATCATTTTTTCTTTTTTCCTCCATCTCTCAGAAGAGCAAAAAATCAACACAGAAGACTGCAGACTGAGACCTGAAAGCACCCAGCTTGTCCTGGACCCTGCAGAAAAGGACCAAGAACCACAGACACAGAACCTCTGACTGCCACCTGCTACCTTAGCCCACTGACCTCTGATACAACCTTGAGTGGCCCACAACCCAATCAGGTGAGCATGCAGCATCTTCATCCCGGAGGAAACCTCATAGTCCAGCACAGCTTGCAGGAATTGATTGCTCCCCTCCTGGACAAATCTGTTAACCTAATAAATGGAGAGAAATTTTCCACCCTGTCTGATGGGGAGGGGTGACTATACAAAGTGCTGGGGCTGATGGAACCTGGGGGTGGGGGGAGGGATGGCTCAGCAAAGCCACCTAGGGAAAATAACAGTGAACACCTCAGAGAAGCTAGTAGCAAGCTGAAATTTCCTGCTTTCCCAAGCAGTTCAAATTACAGCTCCCAGGCTTGCCAGTGGGCAGGAGGGATTGACCACTGCTCATACATCAGCTCCTCCTGGGACCACTTCAGAGAACCCACCTACCCAAGCAATCTGGACCTTACTACCTCTCCAAGAGAAACCTCTGCTTCAACGTTCTGAGTGGATACCCTCCAAACTTGTCCAGTAGAGAGGAGCACCACCAATTGCCACCCAGTCCAGCATATCTATCTAAGGAGAGGCAGGGACCCAGAGAAACCCCCTATCTAAAAGGACAGCACTAAGAATGAGAGCAGCAATCTAAAACTTGAGGATTAGAAATTGAAGGGGAATACCCAGTGTACTCATTGAACTCAGAGGAAACCCACTACTATTCACAAAGAAGAAATTTGGACAAAATTTTCTAAATGCCACATTGTACCCCAAATGCAACTATAATTTTAAAAAAATTTAAAGCTACAACAGTTAAAAAAATAAATTTGGACAATAAATATATATATATCTTTATATCTATCTATATATTTATATAGATATGTATTATGTAATTTTTTTACCTTTCTCTTTTTTCCATTCTGTTGAAATTTTAATTTGCCTAGCCCTCTTTTGTTCCATTTTTTTCTCTCTCCCTTCTTTTTCTTTTTTCTTCCTTCCCTCTTCTCATTTTCCTCTCCTTCTCTCCCTTCCTTTCTCCCCACTGTCCCTATATCCTCTGCACAGTACTCGTACAATAGTCTATTTTACCAACTTTATGCATTATTCTCATCTTTTCTATTCCTCTGCAATTCCTGACAATAGCATCCTCCTCCATAATAACTGAACTACACCTTTACACATGTTAGGGCTGGCCTTGTTACCCTGTAGCTCCCACATCTCATACCTCTTCTCTCCCTCTCCCCATCCCTCTCCTTTTCATCACCCCTTCTATGCCCATAATTTTTTATTACTTAAGTTTTAATCTCTATGCAAACAACTTTTATTTCCCCAATACCCCTTTCTGCCATTTATAGATAATACTGTCAAGGGTTTTATATACCACATAAATAACTGGGCTGGCACTGAATCTGTGAATTTATTATTGCTAAATTATACCTCCAGATCAGTGAACAGAAATGATACAGCAACCTAGCTAAAAACCAAGCTAGCCATACCATAGAAATTAAATCGAAGGAAAGAAAAGAGGTGATTAAAACACTCAACAAACTCATCAACAACACATGAGCAAATCTTAAAATAGAGCATGGGGGGTAGAAGAACACAGGAGAATATGACTTCTGAAAATGTTAACATTCACAAGTAGAGGATCTGGTGGACAGTGAAGGGACTGAATCCTCAGCTTAAGGAGCTTAAAGAGGACATAAAAAAAATTCAATGAATCCTAAGAGAAAACAGATTTTTAAAAATTTGAGAAAATACAGAAAAAAACCTAAATGAACTCAGAGGATTTAAACATCAGAACAAAACCAAGGAAATCATAAAAAGAAATAAATGAAATAAAGAAGGCAATGCAAGATGTGAAAGAGGAACTTAAAAAAGATAAAGAAGTCTCAAAAAAAAACAGAATCAAGCAGAAACCTTGGGAGCACAATTTCCTTAAATCAAATAAAAAAATACAATTGAAAGCCACTCCAGCAGACTGGAGCAAATGGAAGATAGAATTTCAGGGTTTGAAGACAAAATAGATATTAAAGACAAACCAGATGAATACATAGAGAAAAGACTGAAGAGTTGTGAAAGGAATATGCAAGAACACTGTGACTCAATCAAAAGACAAAACCTACAAATCTGGGCATTGAAGGAGAAGAGGTGCAAGCCAAAGGAGACATAATAGCATAAAATATTTTCTACAAAATAATAGCAGAAAACTTCCCAAATCTTGAGAAAGAGACACCCATCTATGTACAAGAGGCCTCTAGGACACCAAACAGACATGACCAAGATAGAACCTCTCCACAGCATATTATAGTTAAAACAATTAGCACAGAGAAAGAATATTGAAGGAAAGAATATTGAAGATTCCAAGAGAGAAAAAAATCAAAGAACATATAAAGGCAAGCCCATAAAAATAACAGCAGATTTTTCAACAGAAACCTTAAAAGCAAGAAGGCCATGGAGTGAGGTATTTCAAGTATTGAAAAACAATTTCAAACCTAGCAACACTATCATTCATAACTGAAGGAGAAATAAAACCTTCCATGATAAACAGAAACTAAAACAATACAGGGCCACTAAACTGGCACTCCAGAAGATACTCAAGGGAATCCTAAACACAGAGGATGAAAATAAACATAGCCATGAAAAGAAAAGAATTATTAAATCTCAAAAGCAGATAAATAATTATAGAGTAGGATAGACTCAACTATACACACACAAACCCTTACACACCGAAAACAACTAAATGGCAGGAATCACCACATAACTCTCAATATTAACACTAAATGTTAATGGACTCAACTCCCCAATCAAAAGACATTGATTGGCAAGCTAGATTAAAAAAGGAAGACCTGAAAATTAGTTGTTTACAAGAAATCCACTTTACAGAAAGAAACAAACATTGGCTTAGGGTAAAAGGGTAGAAAAAGACTTAACAACTTAATAGCCCCCAAAACAGGCAAAGGTCGCTATGCTTACATCAGATAAAGTAGACTTCAAACCAAATTAGTCGGAAGAGACAAAGGAGGTCACTTTATACTAATAAAAGGAGCAACACATCAAGAAGAAATAACAATTGTTAACCTATATGTGCCCAATGTTGGTGCATCCAATTTCATTATACATACTTTGCTGAACTTAAAAACACACACAGACCCCAAAACAGTAATGGTGGGATACTTCAATACTCCACTATCACCAATAGATAACTCATCCATACAAAAAGATCAACAAAGAACTTTAGAATTCAATGACACCATAGATCAAATGGACCTGACAGACACCTACAGAGTATTTCATCCAGCAACAGCACAATACACATTCTTTACAGAAGCCCATGGAACTTTCTCCAAAATAGATATTTTAGGACACAAAACAAGTCTTAATAAATATAAGAAAATTGAAATAACCTCCTGCATACTGTCTGACCACAATGGAATAAAACTAGAACTCAACAACAAAAGAAACAGCAGGAAATACTACACTGGGAGACTGAATAACATGTTGCTCTATGACCAGTACAGAAAAAGTCTTCATTAAAATTCAAAATCCTTTCATGATAAAAGCTCTGATGAAAGTAGGAATAGAAGGAGTTGACCGTAACAAGACTATAGCCAATATCATATTAAGTGGGGAAAAACTAAAACCATTTCCTCTAAAGTCAGGAACAAGACAAGGGTGTCCACTCTCTTCATTCTTATTCAACATAGTCTTGGAATTCCTAATTGGAGCAATAAGACAGGAAGAAGAAATAAAAGAATTCAAATAGGAAACAAAGAAATCAGACTAATCTTATTTGCAGATGATATGATCTTATACCTAAAAAACCCAAAAAACTCCTAGATATCATAAACACTTTTAGTAAGGTAGCAGATACATAATCAACTTACAGAAATCAGTAGTTTTTCTATATACCAACAATGAACAGATTGAGAAATATAGGAAAGCAATCCCATTTACAATAGCCTTAAAAAAAATAAAATACCTAGGAATAACTTAACAAAGGAAGTCAGAGACCTCTACAATGAAAACTATAAACCACTGAAGAAAGAAATCAAAGACTTAAGAAGATGGAATGATCTCCCATGCTCATGTATTAGCAGAATCAATATTGTGAAAATGGCTGTATTACCAAAAGCAATCTAGATGTCCAAAGCATTTACCATCAAAATTCCAATGAAATTCATTACAGAGATTGAAAAAACCCTGAAGTTCATATGGAAGCACAAAAGACCACAAATAGTCAAGGTAATACTGAGTAAAAAGAGCAACGCTGGAGGTGTCACAATACCTGACTTCAAATTATGCTACATAGTTTAAAACTATGCTACATAGCAATAAAAACAGCATGATACTCGCACAAAACATACATGAAGACCAATAGAACAGAAAAGATGACCCAGATATGAATCCACACAGTTATGCCCACCTGATTTTTGACAAAGTCACCCCAAACATACGATGGAGAAAAGACAGCCTCTTCAATAAATGTTGCTGGAAAAATTAGATACCTACAAGCAGAAAACTGAAACTAGATCCATGTCTTTCACCCTGTACTAGTATCAACTCAAAGTGAATTAAGGACCTTAATATAAGACCTGAAACTTTGAAACTAGTGTGGGAAAGAGTAAGGAATACACTGGCAATAACTTTCTAAATGGTGTCCCAATAGCTCAGCAACTAAGAGAAAGGATTGACAGATGGGGCTACATGAAACCAAAAATCTTCTGCACAACAAAAGAAATGGTCAACAGATTGAAGAGGCCACCCACAGAATGGGAGAAAATCTTTGTCAGTTATATATCTGACAAGAGATTAGTAACCAGAATATACAAGGAGCTCAAAAAACTAAACTCCCAAAAAAAGCAATGACCCAATGAAGAAACTGGCAAATGAATTGAACAGAGCTTTTTCAAAGGACAAGTCCTAATGGCCAAAAAACACATGAAGAAATGCTCAACAACCCTGGCCACACAGGAAACTCAAATCAACCATGTTAAGTTTCCATCTCACTCCTCTTAGAATGGCTACTATCAGGCACACCACCAACAACAAATGTGGGCAAGGATGTGGGGAAAATGGACCCATCATACACTGTTAGTGGGGATGTTAATTAGCATAATCACTATGGAAAATAGTATGGAAGGTACTCAAAAACTAAAACTAGAACTGCCATATGATCCAGCAATACTCCTCCTAGGATATACCCAAAAGAATGTAAGTCAGGTTACAATGAAGACACCTGCACACCTATGTTTATTGCAGCATTATTCACAATAGTCAAGTTATATAGACAAAATGCCCCACAACTGATGGATACATTAAGAAATTGTGGTATTTATATACTCGTGTATGAAAATGAAACAAAGACCTGTTGAAACTATTCTAAGAATAAGGGAAGGGAAAAAGGAGAGTGGTGGAGGAGGTGAATCTAACTAAGATATATTGTAAACACTTTTGTAAATGTCACAATGTACCCCAAACACAACAATAATATGCTAGTAAAAAAGAAAAAAAGAAGAAATGGAAGAAAGTTCATCACTACGAATGCCACAGTCACCGAAGGATAAGGAGTGCCGTGGACAGCCCTTTACCTATAGGCTCGATACAGAGGAAATGGATGAGTTTCTTTTTTGACATTTTTATTAGCGTATGATAGTACAGGGAGTTTCTTTGTGACATTTCCATATATGCGTACAATATACCCCAGTTTGTTTCATCCCCTCCACAGATGAGTTTCTTAAACACAAGCAACCAAAAATCACACAAGGAGAGACAGATCACCTAAACGGGCCTCCACCCATTAAAGAGATTGAATTAGTAACTGAAAGCCCTCCAGAAGAGCAAGCACCAGGCCCAGACGGCATCACAGGTAGAAATGATGTCGCCTTGGGCCTATGGCAGCACCAGAGGTAACCTTGGCGTGGTCCCAGTTAGAGGAGTCTCCATACACTTTTACATCTTGTCTTATATTTTTAAAAGATAATTCTCATCCTTTCTAAAAAGTTATGTAACACATCACAGAACTTGAGAAAAATAAAGAGCAACACCCACTCCCACCTACTTGCACTTGTTGGGTCTCATCCACTTTCACTGCCCTAGTCAAGTATCAGAGATCCTGAATTGATTCAAGGGCTCAGATGGGCTCAGAGAAGAACTGACCTCAACTACACAGACTAGAAAATGGGTGACAGCAGACAGGCATCTGATTTGGATTTTAATTTTTCTATAAAGATTTTTTGGGGATAGAGTTGCCTTGGAGTGGAGATAAGGGAGGTCTGGGGGAGATGAGAGGGTTCAGAGAAATCACCCAGTCCTGCAGCAAACCCTCAAGGGGCCATGAAGTTCAAACAGCACCAACTCAGCTGTGCGACAGTTGTGAGGAAATAAAGTGAGGTGATCCGGGTTGGCCTTAAGTTTCCCCCCACAGCTAAACCTAGTGAAGTAAAAAATCAAGTTTTCCTCATTTCTTATTTTTTGTCATGTTGTTCTCTCAAATACCTATGGAATGAGGTTGGATAGACGTAAGTAACAGATGTAAACATTGACCTTACCAAAGACCAAGGACAAGAAAAGGAGATAACCACTTACCTGATGCTGATATCACTGCCCCCACCTGCCATCCTCTACCGTGGACCCCACAGTGGGTGAACTTGGCTTAGGATCACAGCCTACTAGATTCTCACTGCCTCTCTGCCTTCCCAGAGCTCAGAGCTCTGCCAATTGAGTGAACCCTCTAACCGTCAGGGCTTTCCTCAAAAAGAAAGTGAAACTGCCACAATCTGTGACGTGGCTGCACCAACACACTGTTCTCCCTCCTCCCAGACTGTCCCTCAGAGGAGGAATGGGACCAGAGAAAACAGTGGATCACTTGTTCATGCCAAGGGAAGAGGACAGAAAAGCCTGTTCAACTAACATGCATCAAAATTGTTTTGAGGTGAGGCGGCACGGCTTTTATGGGGAGGAAGTAAACTCCATATTTGCCCTTTGAACTTTCAAAGGCAGCTGGGGGGAAGGACGAGGAAGAGCTGGCATTTGGAAACTTCTCTCAGGTGTGTGGCCATCCAGATACCTTAGTGAACTAGGACTGGAGGAGTTAGACCTAGTACTCAGAAACTGGCCTCGAAGGAGCCAAAATGTGTGGCATCATAAAGTTCTTAGCATTTCTGGAAAGAGCCAAAGGTAAGACAGACCTCTTCCCACTCCTCCAACTACAGGCAAGTACAGAGAATTGGGGCAGAGAAGGCTGAAGTGCAATTCTGTTTTCTTGCATATGTGGGCACTTTACAACTGCAGCCAAAGTGATCCCAAAAAAAAAAAGCCCTGATTTCAGCTACCTCACTGAAATCTTAAAGAGCAACAGGCTTCTGGATGAACAGAGATTATCTAGACCTTCAAAGACAATGCAATTCAGGAGATGGGTGCGTTACGTTTATACCTGAACTTATTTTGTAAAGGATTTGAAACAACTTAGGAGAATAGCTAAATCAATATAAAGTTGAAAGATAAAGAAATAGGAGCAAAAGGCAAATAAAATAAGTAAATAAATCCAAGTGGGACAATGGATCAGAGACGGGATGAATGGGAACCAGTGTGGAGAGCAAGGCTGATACACAGCCGGCCAGGGCAGGTGAAGACAGGGAAGCAGAAGCAAGGTGGTATTTTTCTGGACCATGTGCCACCAAATCCTACTTCTGACCTATTACACATGTGCTGGGGGGTTTGCACACCTAAGTTTGCAAAAATATAGGAAGCAAAAGATTTTTATCATTTTGGGCCCTTTTGACTTTTCTCTCCCCAAGGAGCAGACCCCAGTCTGACTGGAGCCACCTCTGTTGGCACAGCTGTCCTCTGCTCATGGCCTCTATCAGGTGCAGTGACCCACCAAGCCTGGCACAGACTCCACCAGCCTGTTCTAGTGTCCCTTCTCTTTCCTGTCTCCGCTGCTGGACATCAGGCAGGTCCTGGCCACTACTGAGCTGAGCGTCTTTGTAAATGTACCAGCCTCATTTACGCAGGCCTTTGGTGTTCGTCAGCTGACTGGTAATAAGACTGGGACTTCCTGGGATGGTCCTACCAAGTTTGCAAACAAAGCCTGCTTTGGCTGTGCACTGGTGGCTCATGCCTATAATCCTAGCTACTTATTAGACAGAGATCAGGAGGATGATGGTTCAAAGCCAGCTGGGCAAATAGTTCACAAGACCCTCTCTTGGAAAAAAAACCATCACAAAAAAAGGGATGGAAGAGTGGCTCAAGGTGCAGGCCCTGAGTTCAAATCCCAGTACCACAAAAACCAAACAAAAGCCAACAACAAAGCTTGCTTTGCTACACTACTGATTATCACATCAGGAATTTCACTATGCCCTATATGTTATCCTATATCCTGCTGTCCTGTTTTTTCCTACAGAATCTCTCCTGAAGAAAGGACACCTGGGCCAAGACCATCCATGACTGTCTGCTCATCTCTGGCTCCCAACACGTGGGTAGAGCTGTTTTCTTTACTTTCATGTGACCAGAGGGTCTGGGAACCTCCAGTTTCCTCCTTGCTCTGTTCTCTTACCCAGATGCAGGCCAGTGGGTGATTAACCATAAAGGTGACCAACCTGAAAGACTCCTCTCCTCTTGGCAAGTGCACTAGAATCCACTTGGAATTGGGGGTGAATTATTCACCTCCACCACAATCTAGTGCAACCCTTTAATTTGCCAATGTACCCCAACTTGGCAAAAGTCTACCAAATCCTGGGCTGGTGGAGTGGCTCACGTGGTACAGCACCTGCCTAGCAAGCATGAATTCAAACACCAGTCCCACCAAGAAAAAAGTCTACCAAGTCCTATCTGTGAACACTAATGGAATCCTTGCTACCTTTATACGCAATTATGTCAGATCACCAACCCTCCAGACATTTCACATATCCTGGAGGACATGTTGTTTACATTCATTAGGATTCTTTTTAGCACAAATAACCCAAACTGACTCTGGCTAACGCAGGCAAAAAGTAAAAAAAAAAATCTTTTGAGACAAGATGTCACTGTTAGCCCAGCATGGCTTTGAACTCATGATCCTCCTGCCTTCACCTCCTGAATGCTGGGATTACAGGCCTTCACCACCAAACTCAGCCAGAAAAATCCATTTCTTAGAACTATACTGAGTAGAATTTATGAGGCTGCTAAAGAAGCAGGCTCAAAACATGGACATCTCAGCAGTGTGCTCCTTTCATGGGCCTAGGTACACAGAATGGGGCCCTGACTTGCCAAATGTGTTCTTCCCCTTCTCATAAAAAGAGAATCAGAAACAGTTTGCATTCACATACCACACGTAAGAATATTAATTTTTGCTGGGCACTGGTGCCTCACGCCTGTAATCCTAGATACTTGGGAGGCTGAAATTGGGAGGATATCAGTTTGAGGCCAGCCTGAGAAAATAGTTCTTGAGCAGTCACCTCCAAAACAGCTAGAGCAAAATGGACTGGAGGTGTGGCTCAAGCAGTCGAGTGCCTGCTTTGCAAGTATGAAGCCCTGAGTTCAAACCCCAGTCTCACAAAAAACAAAAAAACAAGGGAATATTAGTTTTAAGTATGTTAACTCTCCTGCCCTTTGTCATAATATAGTTAGTGCTAAGAGACCTGGATTACCTGACATCCTGTAGAACATCACGGTGGCAATTATATGGGTGACATCATACTGACCAGAGAGGATGAGCTAGAGGAGTGAATCAGAGAGCTGCAACAACAGAAGTGGATCTCAGAAGTATTATGACTAGCAAAAAAAAAAAAAAAAAAAAAAAACAGCCATACACCAAAAAGTACATGTCATTTTTCATTTGAATAAAAATTTTATTTTTATTAGCATAAGTTAATTCCAAAACAGGGTTTCATTGTGATATTTCCATACATGCATGGAATGACTTTGACCAAATTCACCCCCTTTTACCCAGCTTAATCTCCTTCCCTCCTCCCCCAGCTTTTTACACGATTTTAGTGGTTTTTGTTATGCTATTTTCACACATATATGTAATATACTTTGACCATATTCATTCCCGCCTTCAGACATAAAAGTTTAACATAGCCAAACTCACTCATAGTAAGAGAATGCAGATCTGGGCGTGTCTGGTGCTTAGGCCCAGGAAGGGATTTTCTGTGAAGAACACAGGAGAACTTTCTGGGGTGTTGGAAAGGGTCTATATCTTCATTGTGGTAGTGGTTGCATGTGCTAACACTCATCATGATGTTCTTTTATGATGAATTATACATCCATAAAATTGAGCTTAAAAGCAATAAACAAGTGTACATCATTTTAATAGGTTCTTACACTATAGATCACTTGCAGGTGATTAACAGTGAGGTTTTCCCATTATTCCTGCTCTCTCGAGCATGTGTTGCTTAGAACAAACATCTTTTATCCTCATTCATGTCTGATCTGGCATCATTTTCCTGCTTTTTCTTTTTCTTTTATTTATTTTCCTGGCATAGCTCTGAAGAGGTCTAAAGGAAAACTTGCTGCAGCTTTCTCGGATGCCCTTAGATGATTTTTTAGCTTCTTAGGTGACCATGGAGGGGCTTCAGGAAACACAGTGTGACATTTGCATAAAACACTCCTGACCCCTCTCACCACGGGTGTCCTCTGCATCTTACAGTGTGTGTCACTGAGCTGAGGCACCAACACGCCCCTCCTCAACACTTGGGCTCACATTTTTTGCTGAATTTTCATGGACTTCTAGTGGGGAGCTCTGTTGCTCCCCAACCCTCACGGTTGTGTCCTACTGGACGGGCCTGTTGCTCTGTACATGCTGGACTGGGCGATGCCAGCCAGGAGAGCATAAAGGGCTCTCCCCTGTGCAAGTTGGTTGGTTCCAAGTCTTCCAAGACTCTGTTTCCCATCTTTCTTTCTGAGGGCTTTGCGGATATCCATGAGTTAAAGAGATTTCTGAATTTTTAACACTTCTCATAGCCCTGCACGCTCATGTACGTTAGCAGTCTTTAAGGTGTGTGCAGAAGAGGGTGCTTGCTGCTTCCTTCAACTTGCTGTTCTAGAGTCTTCTACTTAGACCTGGCCCCACACTCCTGGCTCCCAGCACCTGCCCTGCTCCCACCACCATCACTTCTGCCTGGAGGTCTACCTCCTCTGCTTCCCCCCAACCCCACCCCCCACACACTGGGGTTTGAACTCAGGACCTACATCTTGAGCCACTCCGCCAGTCCTTTTGTGCGTTGTTTTGTGTTTCTTTTCAAGATAGGATCACAAACTATTTGTCCCAGCTGGCTTCGGAACCGCGATCCTCCTGATCTCTGCCTCCCAAAGTAGCTAGGATTACAGGAGTGACAATTTCTAGTAAATTTATTCAGGTGGGTAACCATCACCACAATCCAGTTTGAGAACGTTTTCATCACCCCAAAAAGTTTAGAATGAGGACAAGTGCTAAGGATATAGAGGTGGGGAGGGGACAGCCCCGCCTGCAGCCCGTCCCCCTCTCCCGGTGGATCCGATTGCCCCTCTTCACCCCGGTGCGGCTCCCTCGCTCCCTCCCGGGCGGGCGGGCGACAGTTGGCCTCGGCTTCCTGCTGCTTCTGCGCTTTCACTTTCCATTCCCCGTTGCTACAGCCTGAGCTGCTGGCGACTTCCTGATCCCGCTGTCCCCTCCCCGCAGGCTCCCGGCTCTCCTTAGCAATCCCGGGCTCAGCCCCGGGCACCTAGACCTGGGCCAGAGCAGGTGAAGGCACAGCATCCAGGTGAGTTGACCTCTGACAACTGATTCCCGGTGGCACTAGTGGCCCGGGGGGACTTCAAAGCTGAGGCTCTCTCTTTGTTAAACAGTGTTCTCCAGAGAGGCAGGGGACTTAAGAGCAGACTATGAAAAAGTGGGGAGGGGACACACAGCAGAAACTGACACACACCTCAACTCTTTCTTCCTGTCAGTTCTCATCCTGCACCTGCACTCAGCCCGCAGCTCTTTCTATCCACGGGGCAGGCGACTCCTTGGAACACGGGGCGAAACATAGAAAGGATGAGTCCATTTAATTTCTAGTGTCATGAACCTTTTTGTATGTTTTTTTAAAGCAAATTCATGATTATTTCCTTGAAATAAATCCCCCAAAGTGGAAATTCAAAGGCATACATATTTTAGAGTATTTGGCACTGGCTGGTAAGTTAGCCGGAGAACATCTGAACCTGTTTACATTTCTACCCAGGTCTGGGAGTTTTGCTAGAATTTTAGGTCTTGGTCAGTTTGACAGGCAAGTATGTTGTCCAATTGTTTTTGTTTACACTTTTCTGACTACTAGCATGTTTCTGTTTACACTTTTCTGACTACTAGAAAAGTAACATGTTTTTGTTTATACTTTTCTGACTACTAGCAAGGTAACATGTTTTCCCATACAGGTTGCACATGTGGCTTATTCTTGCATTGATTGGTCATGTCTTTTTTTGGCATCACTGGAGTTTGAACTCAGGACTTTGGACTTGCTAAGCAAGCACTCCACCACTTGAGCCATCCCCCAGCCCTTGTCTGCTTTTCCCCCTAAATTTTACCTTTTGCTTATTCTTTTGGAAGTTTCCCTGAGATAATAAAAATCAGAACAGGGTCATCTATGAAATGCAGCATCTTGCATGGGAGGGTCATACAAACTCTGCTTTGCCACTGGGCACCTTTAGCTGGTTACTTAACCTCTCTGTACCTCGCTTCATTTTTGAGAGTGATGGCAGGTGAAGAATGAGGACATGAGGACACTGGTGATGTCTGTCCTGAATGCTGTTGTCTAGGGAGTCATCCAAAACGGAACCCCAAGGCCCTTCCTCTCCCCTCCTGCACCTTGTGAATACAAGCTTTCTCTCTGCTCTCTGTTCTCCGGTTTCCAGGATTCCTTCATGATCAAAGACTGCTAGTGGCATCTCTTCTTGTTTTCAAACAGTTATGAATTCTTTACAATATTTTTCCTGCCAAATTTAAAGGATGTGGGAATGTAGAAAAAAAGACAAAAGTGCTCAATCCACCACTGGGGTTAAGTCCCTGGAAATCATCAGGAATTACAGTTTAATATTCTTTCTAACACAAAGTGAGTTGTAAAAAAAAGGTTCTTTTAAAAAAAATCTCAGGGGGGAGCTGGAGATGTGGCTCAGAGGTAGAGGGCTTACCTGGCCTGCACAAGACCCTGGGTTCAATATCCAGCACTGAGAATAAAAAAAGAAAAAGACTCCAGGTGGTTGAACTGTTTGGTAGTGCTTCCATTTTCATGACAATTTGTAGAGAATGTCATCTGTAAAGTTCCTGCCTCTTATTGGTCATTTTCTTATGGTCCATAAATGGTCCATTTTTATAAATGTCACAGAGGCATGAGAAAGACACATGACGATTCTGAGATATAAGTGGATAGGTATATCAGTGAGTCATCTTTACTAATTATACTTTGTACATTCTTCATGATTGTATTTATTTATTCCCTACTTGTGTCAAAATGTCATATGTGGATTCCTGAAGTCTGTAAATATGACCAGGTTTCCATCTGCCCATTTTTTATCTGCCCATTTTTAGGTGGTCCCTTTTCCATGACCATCACTACCGATGACTTGAGCTGCAGCCCAGGTCATCTGGTTTCACCCAGCTGCGTGATCTAAGGTGAGAATTAATAACCTCTGTATGTGTCAGGATCTTTAGCAATTAAACGGATATAATGACAATAAACATCCTATGGTTTTGTGAAGATCAAATAAATCACTTCATACGCATAGAACAAAGTCAGCTACACAGGAAATACTCAAAAAAAATTTAGCTTGTTTTTGCCTTATGTTCACTTGTAGCCCCCTTTGGGATTTCAGCCTCATGTCATTGGTCACTTTTGGCCTCCATGGTTGCTGACATCATCTTTGGTTCCTATATCTGTGAGTCTTTCAGGCAGACGTTGCTTTGCAGACTACTAAGAGATGCTTGGGGACCAAAATGTCTATCTTTGGGTGTCCATTTAATGTAGGGAGCAGTTCCCCCATGCTCTTTGGCATCTTGGCCTCTATTTTCTCAACCTCCGTCTTTCCACAGGATGTTCACCGTGACCAAGGCCTTGGAAAAGGCTCTTCATCAGCACTTCATATACCAGAAGCTAGAGATCGCTTATGCTATACACAAGCCCTTTCCCTTCTTTGAAGCCCTCCGAGACAACTCCTTCATCACCGAGAGAATGTACAGTGTGAGTCAGTGGACCCCTTTCCTTGGCACTCAGCCCTCACCAAGTTTACTCAAACCACAACCCACCAAATGTTCTGGAGCACAGAGAGCCCAGTTCAGACACGTTCATTATCGCAGAAGGAGGGGGTGATTGGGAGACAGGATGTCATAGGGGCCAGATTGATTTTAGGGTATCTAAAGGCTTCTGTGGCAAGTGACTGACTACAAAACAGATGACTTAAGACAACAGAAATTCATTGGCTCACAGTTCTGGAGCCCAGAAGGCCAAAATAAAGGTGTTGGCAAGGTTGATTCCTTTTAGAAGCTCTGAGGAGAATCCATTTCTCTCCTGTATTTAGCTTCTGGTGGCTGCTGGTGATCCTTGGTGATCCTCTTGTAGACACATCATTCCAGACTCTGTTTCCATCTCTACGTTGCCTTCTGTCTTTTGTGTCTTCTCCCCCTTTCTCCTCTTACAAGAACACTTGCATTTAGGGCCTACCCTAATCCAGGATAATTTCATCTCAAAGACCCCTTTTCCAAATAACTTCATATTCACAGGCTCTGAGTGGACACACCACTGTTTGGGGGGCAAGGGTGCCATTCAACCCATGTCAGGCATCATCCCAATTTATAAGAGCTTATTGCTCACAGTCCATTCTGATGTAAGACAGGCAGGCACTGGGAGATGTGGCTATGTAGACAAAGGTGACACTCATTATATAATCTTGGTTTTGTTTTTAAGTATTTTTAGTCCCACGTCCAGGAAAGTGGCAGAGTGGCACAGCACACATCCCCCAGTCTGGGCCTGGTTAGCTCCAGCTGTCTCTTCAGATCACAGTCAAGAAGACTCTCTTCAGAAGGGTCTCCTGGGCCCACCCATCTTATTAAGACCCCTTGTTATTCTCTCTCAAAGCAATCTCTGCTTTCCTTTCATGACACTACTCTCAGTTGTAATTGGATAGTTATTTAATTTGTTTTTATCACTGATACCCATCTTCTCCACCTGACTGTGCCCTCCAGTATGGCAGCACCATGCTGATCTTATGCACTGCTATGCACCAAGGACTAGCTCACCGAGTCTGCTAAGAGCTTAGTCAGTGTTCTACAAGCAACTCTCTTGCTGTGTCTCTCTTTTTGTCCATCTCCTCAACAGGAGAAAGTCCTTGGAACCCATTCAGGTGATTCAAGTCAGAGAAAGAGAGAGAAATAGAGATAGGGACAGGATAGGGAATGAGAGAGAGGAAGAAGTAGAGAAGGGACAGAGAGAGGGAGGGAGAGCACAGAGCTAGCAAGCAATTCACAGTGACCACCTGTTAAGTTCATTGCTGAGGCGTCCTGCCCCAAGCCTCAAAGAGTAAATGACGCAGTAACATCCGTTGACTCTACTTTTCTTCCTTAAAATTTCTCTCTTCCAGCTGAGCATGGTAATGCACACCTGTAATCACAGCACTAGGGAGGCTGAGGTAGGAAGATTGTGAGTTTGAGGCCAGCCTGACCTAAGCTACATACCAAGACCCTGTCTCAAAAATAAAATAAAAAGAGAATGACTAGAGGCATAGCTCAAGTGGTAAAGCTCTTGGTTAACGTGCCTGAGGACTTAGGTTCAATTCCCATTACAGCAAAAATAGAAAATAAAAATAAATTTAAAAAGAAAGAAAATCTCTGTCCTCCCTCAAATGTTCCTAAAAGCAAGGTCCACAAAGTAGACTTATTTTCAAGAAAACAGAATTATTTGCTCTTAAGACTAGGTACCCAAACATATGTGGGGTAAACATGTGAACTGTGACCACTGGAATTTAGATAATTTGACTCTACATTTTATGTTAAACTGCCTCTTAAAAGAGAAAGTTAGCAGGGAATGGTGGCTCACACCTATAACCCAGCATTTAGGAGACAGAGACAGAAGAATCACAAGGTGGAGCTTGCCTGGGCTATATAGGGACATAATGAGACCCCATCTAAAAAAAAACAAAACCTTAAGGAAACCACAAATTTATAACTCTTCACTCAATTCTACAATCATTCCTACTAACCCTCACTCCATTTTTAAAGGAATCTCTGGAAGCCTGTGGAAATTTGGTTCCCATATCCAGAGTGGTGTACAATATCCTTACAAAACTGGAGAAGACTTTTGACCTATCGCTCCTGGTGACACTATTCAGCCAAATTAACCTGCACGAATATCCCAGTCTGATGGCAATTTTAAGAAGCTTCAAAAGTGGTAATGTGCTTTTCATGTGAGAGGTTGCTATGCTACAGGTTGGATTTGTTCCAGCATGGGGTGTGCATGTCAATCCCTGCTTTCCTTCTGGGAAGGAATGGTCAATACTCTGATAGGCATGGCTGGAGGGACAGCCCTCCCTCACCACCTCTGACCCCAGCGCACTAAGGCGAATCTTCAAAGGACACAGATGTTTTTGCTTTACCTGTTCTGTGAATTTAGGGAAAAGTATAATATTTAGTGTAATAGAAAATGTCTAGAGAATGTGTCAGGTGACAGAAATGCCAAGCTACAGAGACCAGATCTGGCAGAAAGACAGGGAGAGCCAGAGACGCAGAGAAAGGGTAGGGAGAGGCAATAAGCATCTTTTTGTGAGTGTGTTATCCCACACACCTTATATGATTTTCTCATGTGACCTTTAAAACAACTCTGTGAAGCCATTGTTAGTAGCACCTGACAGTCAAGGAAGTTAAAGCTCAGCAGTAACTTTCCTAAGTTACTTGCCTATGTAGAAGTAGAACCAGGAGTCCTATTTGGGTCTCCCAATACCAGAGCCGAAGATGGGAACCACTGTTCTAAACAAGCCCAACAGGAAGGCAACTTGTAAAGCTGGAGGAGGGGAGAAAGATAGCTGAGGAGGAAGGAGGGAATCTTGGACCTAGACACAGAAAGAGAGGTATGAAAAAGAATGGGGCATGAAGTACACTGAGAAAGAGGAAGAGCTGGTGTTAGTTAGCTTCCATCACTGTAACAAAATACCTGAGAAAATTAACTTATAAAGAGAAGAGGTTCATTTTGTCTCACAGTTCTGTAGGTTCGAGCCCAGGATTAGTTGGCCCTGTTGCTTTGGGTCTGTGGTAAGGCAGCACATGCTGGCAGGAATTCGTGGTGAAGAAAAACTGCTCATTAGAGGGCCAGGAAGTGAAGAAAGGAGGAGAGACCAGGACCCCACACTCCCATTCAAGGAAACACCCCTAATGACCTAAACTGACAATAGATCGGGGACTAAATGTACTTGTAGCTGTGAATACCCAAATCAAATACGTAAAATAGAAAGGGACCACAAAGGACAATTACAGTGACGAATCAGTCCTGTGCACCTGAGGGAGAATGAGTAACACTGTGTCCCATCCTCCTGGAAGGCATGTAGTAAGGAATCCCCTTCCCTGGACAATTCTGAGTCTCCAGGATGCTGATGTGTGCTCCTTCACCAATCCAGTTGGTGCTTCTTATGAAGAATGGAACAAGCCCACATCAATCATGTTCAAAGCTCCAGATGACCCAGCAGAAGGGAGCTCCCACCAGACCCATCTACCTCTACCAAGTCCTCATTCGTGTTTGTCCATAGTCAGTGGGCCCAAAGCATCCTCACAGCAAATCGATGAGATCCCGGAGGAACAATCCAGCCATTCTGATCCTGCTGTGCCTCTCCTGGGAATCATCAGGGAAGGAGGAAGCACTCCAGGTGAGAAATAGACCCTGCCCAACACGTATCACCAACCTAGGGTGCCAGGATGAGGCCTACAGTTCAGAACATCTGCTTCCCACTTGAGGACATCCTAACTCTCTGCTGTGTGCCCTGGCATTTTGATTGTTCATCCTCCTTCCTGACAGCCAGTTCCTGTGACCTGTAATGATGTTTTTTCTTCCTTCAGTGACTGATGACAGCTTAATGTCCAAAACAAATGAGGAAGAAGAATCACGAGAGATGCCCATCTCTCCCTCTGACACTGTGCAAGGTAACATTGATTGGAACTGACTTAGCTCAATTCAAGGTAACAGCGAAGGGAGAATCCACACTTGCCAACTGAGAGGCTGTGACAGGAACCTTGAGGAAAAGAACTGGGCGTGACAAAAGGGATGATGCACAAATTCGCAATGCAAAGTAAACCAACCATCAAAACACTCTTCTGGGCCTGTAATCCCAGCTACTTGGGAGGCAGAGGGAGGAGGATCACAGTCTGAGGCAGATCCAGGCAAAAGCATGAGACCCTGAGTTTTATCCCCAATCCGGGGAAGGACAGGGACTCTGTCCTGGGACTGGGGATGTAGCTCAGCAGTAGAGCACTTGCCTGGCACATGTGAGGGCCCGGATCCCATCCCCAGCACCACACACACACACACACACACACACACACTCACACACACACTCTCTCACACTCACACACACACTCTCTCACACTCACACACACACTCTCTCACACACTCACATTCACTCACACACACACTCACACACTCACTCACACTCACACACACTCTCACACACTCACATTCACTCACACACACACTCACTCACACTCACACACACACTCTCACACACTCACACACTCTCTCACACACTCACACACTCACACACACTCTCTCACACTCTCTCACACACTCTCACACACTCTCTCTCACACACACTCACACACTCACACACACTCACACACTCTCTCACACACTCTCATACTCACACTCACACACACACTCACACACTCACACTCACACACACTCACACACACACACACACACACACACACACACACACACACAAGCACTGCTCTGAGTTGACAAGTAAGGGTACAAGACCAGCACTGGTGATACTTCCCTTTGAGATTTGGCTTTCCTCATTCTTTGGCATGAATGGCTCAAACGCAGGGCCTTTCCCATGTTAGGCAAACATTCTACCACTGACCTACATCCTCAGCCCCTTTATTTATTCTTGTGTTGATTGGATTCTAAGAACAAAGCTTGGAAAGGCAGAAGACCCGAGTTCTGAATGGAGGCAGAGCCCCTGGAAGGTAAGTCTGAAAAAGGTAGAGTTGGAGGAGACCACCAATTATGAAGGTCAGAAGCCCCTCTAGTTTCTGCTAGACTTGGACTCCAAATGCCATAAGGTATTGGCAAAGCAAAAATGTTCACCTGCCCCAAGGGATTATGGTGGGAACTCCAGGAGAGAGCTGAATGATCTGTTTGACTCAGTCACTCTGCTGAGGCCACTGGAGTAAGGTAATGCTCTAAATTGCACAACTGAAATGCAAAACAAACAAAAACCCGTGTGGCATGAACAGTGAATGGGCAGCAGACATGGAAGGTCTTCCTTACTACCCTCCACTTGGATTTCTTGAAGTAGATATTATTAAAATAATGTGAAAAGTAATAAATGATTTCAAAACCCCAGTTACTGCTTGCCACTTGCCTCAGTTACCTATTCCTAAGCAAGCCAGAATTTGAGAGAAGTCTCATAGCACAGAAATCTCATAGGCGGTGACCTCCTGAGATGGACCTTTGTCTGTCACGGCGACAAATCACTCTTTCTTATTGCAGCAAAAACTAGCACAGTTTCATATATGTTTGCTATTAGCAGGTGCTAACAAGTAAGGCTAGCTCCTTTTATTTTTTGCCAGTCCTATACATATAACTATACACTTAGCACTTGGTCCCCTTCTGTTTCTCAAGGTGAACTAGTCACAGAGTAGCTAGTAAGTATCTATGCAGGCACCTAAACAATAACACGTTTTTCAGTATAGCCAAGACATCCCCCTTCCCTGTGGCCAACACAATTCAGTAACCCTGCTCTCAGAGCATTCCCTGAGCATGGACTGCTGAGAGCCTTTGTTACTTTTTCTCCCTCCCTTCCTTCCTCCCTCCCTCCCTCCTTCCTTCCTTCCTCCCTCCTTCCTCCCTCCTTCCTTCCTTCCTCCCTCCCTTCCTTCCTCCCTCCCTCCCTCCTTCCTTCCTTCCTCCCTTCCTTCCTTCCTCCCTCCTTCCCTTCCTTTCTTCCTCCCTCCCTCCCTTCCTTCCTTCCTTCCAGTAAAGGACTCTGCTTAGTCAATCCTACTAAGCCTCATGGTGGGGCAACCATCCCCTGATTCTTTGTGATGCTCACACAGGTAACAATAAAACTAGTTAGTAAAATCAAGCAGACCGCTTCAGCCGCCAGAGTCCAGACGTGCACTCTCTACCGTCCTAGCTGTCCTGTGAACTTCCCTTGGCACTTTCTCTTCAGCCCATTCTGAGATCTGAGCTCTGAGATGAGTTATATTTCTTTTGCCAGAGATAAGAGAGGCGTCTCCAATACCATGTGACCCAAAAGAGCCCCCGGAAGTAACCAGCACACCTGTAAACAAGAAAGGTAAGGGTTTCTCTCCCCCTAAAGAGGTCACTGGCATGAACTTGGTTCTGCTTTCTGTTGTCCCAGTCATACCCTGTTACTAGCAGTCACTATGTGGCTGTAGTCATGATGCCCAGCCTGGTTTGTGTCTGTAATTCCTATTCATTGCGCCTTCTTCAAAGGCCTGTATGAAAAGTGTAGGAGCCAGGCGTGGTGGTGCACACCTGTCATCCCAGCACTTGGGAGGCTGAGGCAGGAGGATTTCGAATTTGAGACCAGCCTGGGCTACATAGCAAGACCCTGTCTCAAAATCCCGTAAAATTACAGGAAACAAGAAGGCATTTGGACACCTTGAAATAAGCATCTCTTGGAATCATCTGTTCTGAAATTATCAGACTCGTATATCCTCAGCTGCTAGCGTGTCAGTTACCCCGACCTCTTTAACCAAAAGGGGGACTCCTGAGAGGATGGCCAGGTCTCCTCTGCCATCCATCACTCACGTCTCAGGGTGGCAGGCAGAATGGAAGTCCACCACTTGCTATTTACTGTTCCACCCATGCTCCTGATCCCCCACCCTCTCTTTTGAGGCTGTCATTCATCAGCTTCCCCATCACTTCTGACAGACACACAGACCTCAGGGACTGTTTTTCTCCCACCTGAGGTCCTGCCATCATCCCAGATGCTGTCAAGGTCCATGTGGACAAGACAACATTTCTAGTATGCTGGCCTCTCAGTCCTTCATCTGCTCATCTCCATTTCTTGGCCTTCAATGCCCAAAGGCACTTGGTAGACTTTACCATCATTCAAACCTAGCTCACTTTCCCAGTAATTCATTTAAGAATCCCCTTTTTTGACACTTGTCCTTGAAGTTTGCTTCTTCTACAGCTACCTTTGATCTCTCCTTCTCACCCCAATCCTAAAATAAGAAAAATAATAATTTAAAAATATCCAGCAAGACACAGTGGCTCACACCTGTAATCCCAGCTACTTGGGAAGGTCATAGTTCAAGACCAGCAATGGCAAAAAGTTAACACGATGCCATCTCAACAAACAAGCCAGGAAGAGTGGCACCTACGGAGGCATAGGTAGAAGCTCATGATTGAAGGCTGGCCCTAGGCAAAAAAAAAAGTGAGACCCTATCTGAAAAATAACCTAAAGCAAAAAGGGCTTGGGGAGTGACTCATCTGGTAGAGCACTTGCCTAACAAGTGTGAGGCCCTGGGTTCAAACCCCGATACCTCCCCCAAAATACCCTCCTCTGTTTTCTTCCTTATAATTTTTTTTCTCTGCAGCTGTCCTTCTACTCGTTTGACTCTATCCACTGGCCTTTCCCTCCCCCAATCCTTCTTCTGCCTTTTTTCACACCCCTGTTTACCAGCCTGGAATCTATGTTATCATGTTGGTAACCTGTTGCCCTCCTCTTCACCTGCCTTCCCTCTCTTCTTTTCGTGAGCTGTCTGGATCTTGGAGGAATCCGCTCATCTGCTTTCTTCACAGTGCATGTGAAAGCAGGTTCTGCTAAAAATCACACAGCTGGCCACAGGGCACCTTCTGCATTTTCATAATGCCTGTGTAAAGGATCCCTTCACACTGCATGACCATTCTACTTCCTGTGATGATCCTGTCAAACCTTGAGTGCTCTCTTCCCCCTCTTCCCCTGCCATAGCTTCACAGTTTTTCTTCTTCCCCTATTGCTCCATGAAACAGGATCACCTAGGGTCACCAGTGACCTCCTGGCCACTGTGGTTTGAAGAGTGGAAGTAAAAGCTGAATATCTATGCACATGTGAATAATAAAAGAAAAATGAAAATAAATAAATAAATAAATTTTTTATTATTCATTTATTCACATGTGCATACATTGTTTGGGTCGTTTCTCCCCTCTCTCCCTGCCTCGCTTCCAGGCAGAACCTGTTCTGCCCTTATCTCTAGTTTTGTTGAAGAGAAGACATAGGCATAATATGGAAAGCAGGGCGTTTTTGCTGGTTGAGTTAGGGTTCAAATCTTATTTAAGCCAAATGGAATAAGCCTTCCTATTTGATAGAAAACACATGGAAGTACCCAGCAAGCAGTAATTAGGAAAATAAAATGCTAAGCAACACACGGAGTCACAAAGCTGGAAGAGACCCTATGAGAATATTTAGTTCTGCCCCCAACTTTCAATGGGGAAAGGGTAAACGCATCTTCTATGGGTGTTCCATTTTCGGTAGGATTTATAACTGTATATCTTTCATCTTTTGTGTCCATTCACATGATATTTCAGCTAATGGTGGAATGTCTGGAATCACAAGACACCTGTCCCTAACAAAACATGGAGCACTTAGGATATTCCATGGAACGTTCCAGAAGGAACATATACATGAAGAAGTGAACAATATGAGTTGAATAGAAAATTTATGATAGGATTTTTTTACTGGTATGATTAATAAAATGGAAACAAATTATACCCCCAAAAAAAAAAAAAAAGCTGAATATCTTTGACGCTAAGGTTGGCAGATCTATGTTTGCAACTGTAAAAGATTCCTTATCCTTTCTTCTTAGGAAAGAAAAGAAAAAGAAATATCTGGTCAACTCCAAAAAAGAGACATCAGAAAAAACGCTGTCCAAGAGGTAAGATGAGGGAACAAGAGAAGGGTGGTGGCCGGTGCAAGCTCACGCAGGCCGTATAGGCCAAGTTCATGGAGGGTGGGGTGGGGAGTGGATTTTATTGTAAATGCAGTTCCAAGTAACTGAAGAGATCTAAGCAGTAAAGCGACTTGAGCTGATTTTAAATTTAACCAGACCAACTTGGCTGCTATGTAAGAATGAACAGGAGAGGGGCAAGAATCTTTCTGTTCAAATGGCAAATCACATTTCATAGGCAAGAGACGAAGAGTGATGGATTTCCTGTTTATATACACAAGAAGAACAGACATCTCTCTTTCCTACTAAAGGGAGAATTAAAAAAAAACAAAAACAACTTTGCTACTTTAAGATAAAAATGCAAAGACCTCACCCTAACCTTTTGGTTTTCCCAAGGCTAGGGAAACTGCAGTTGTCTGGTGTTTGAAACTAAGGATGTCTCAATTGGGTGTGCTTATGTGTAGCTTCACGAAAGACAGCTAGATTTGTTATGGTTGCTTCTGCATTCAATCAGTTGTGACATGTCATGTTGCTTGGTTTGAAGAACAGGAAGAAAATCCAGCATCACACAGATGTGTGGAAAAGGGAGGAGTATTTAACAACCTTTGGGAGATGTGTGGGTGTTCATCTTTAATTCGACAGGTGGGAATTTCTTAATGGGTAGATGTAATGTAGAGTCTGAAACCACATCAGTGAAATTGTCATACTCCGTTACAATCAACATCTTGCATTTTGAATGGATTGTTTACTCGTGCAAGATTTTATGATATCATGGACATTTGGAAAATACTGCTTCACTGAGTTTTATGGTGAGCTTGCAACTCAAGTCACACACCTATTTTTCTTAAGACATGTATGGTACTTTAAGATGTAACAGTACTCACGAATTTTTCACATGGGATATTAAAAACTTGTACTAATGGGTAGAAATTTAATAAAGTTAATCACTTTTACTGATTTGTCAAGAACATTCTGACATGAACCTGGATTTCTTATGGGAATTGAAGGATAGGATGACCCCTGCTGAAGTTTGAGACACTGCTCTGATTTGCACTAAGGCACCAGCAATTTTACTTGCTGCTGCTTTTGTTATGTCTTTGCAAAGGCTGAAATAGTGAAAAGGACAAATAACATCTTAGTGTGAAGACAGTTTTGACCTCTCAGATCTCCTGGAAGGGTTTTAGGGACCATCCCTGAGGCTCACAGATCCTACTTGAGAGCCTCTGGCCCAGGGGCTCAGATGACTTCATCCCACTGGACACCATAGCTATCTCTATGAGTAGGGTAACCCCTATGACCAGACTTGCTCTGCTCCTCCCCCCAGAGACAGTTGTGGTGATGGGAGATGCACCAAGACTCATGGAGACTTGCCCTCTCAAAAGAGCAAGTCCTAGATCCTCCAGCCCTAGGTTCTGAAGTGTGCAGGGACCTCCCAGAGTCTCTGGGAGATTTCCCATGGGACTTCCCACCTGAAAGGAGCATTGGCTCTTTTTTTCAGAAATCAGCCATGAAACTTCAGAAATGAAGGAAGGAAAGAGGCCCCAGAAGACGCCCAGCACACCAAGGACCACGCATGGTAAAGGTTAGATGCTGCAGGTCCCAAGGTGCAGTCACCAGAAACCCAAAGTCAGAGCTGTTGTACTCTAAGCCAGTGTTTCCCAACCTTTTATTGTCATTGTCACTGCCCTAAGGAGCCCTTTTAGGATTTATTTCCTAGTCACGACCCCCCCCACCCGACACACACAGTAGTTCAATATCACTAATGCATTATATAACCATTTATGGACTCTGTGTGTATGTCTGTGTGTGGTGTGTGTGTGTGTGGTTGTATGACATTTTATAAGATTTTTTTCACACCTCCCCAACAACCAACTTTCACACGCCTGTGGGCAGTAGCGCTATTCCTGAGAATCTGCTCTGAGTGAGTATATCCCTCGTACTAAACATGCCCAGCCATGGATCAAGCATTTTCCCAGGATTCCGGTCTCCCTATCTGTCCTGTGACCTTTCTGGGAAGACTGGAAGAGAAACACTCATTATAAACACAACTGTAGGGCTATGACTGAGCACGGGTAACAACGTTGTGGTCACATTCCTACAGAGTGTGTGTGTGTGTGTGTGTGTTAATTTACCCTCACGTTCGCTAATTGTTCCCACTACTAGAGGAGATGGTCTAGTACCACCATCCTAAGAAGGACAAACAAAAGCCCAGTGTTCTTCTCTTTGCTGGTGATGCTGTTATTATGTTACAAATGCACAGGTCTGTAGAATAATAACCATGATTCCCAATAGAATAGTATTGCTGGGAAGAATGGGTTAGATTTTACCACTTTTGGGCTGGTGGAGTGGCTCAAGTGGAAGAATGCTTGCCTAGCAAGAGTGAGTTCAACCCCCATTACCACCAAAAAAAAAGAGAAAGAAAGAAAAGAAATTACCATCTTAAAAAGCTTAATCACCATTTTTAACAGTTTCTTCTACATTGTACTGGTTTATGTAATAACATTTCAACCTATCTTATAGGCAGTTTCATTTTTTTCTCATAACAACCCTTGGAGAAGGTTGAAGGACTTCTTCCAGTTTTACAGATCAGGAAATTGAGACATTGAAAGGACTGATGGGTTCTTCCAAGAACCTGAGGTCCATGAGTGGCAGGCACGGTACCAGCGTCCTACCACTGTCGTTCTCCATGGGAAGAAAGAAATAGAAATACTATCACCAAACCTTTGTCAATTTACCAAGACTTACATTTTTTAAACAGTGAAAATTTTCAACATAGAAAATTTTCTATACTAGAAAAGCATTATGCCATAATCATTTGCAGTAGGTCGCTCTAATGAGTGACAGCAAACCCCACCCCACTCAAAACAAAAAACAGTGCTGAAATGAGAGCCTGTGCCTCCGTCCTGTATGGAGGTAGGTGGTCAAGGGTTGGTGTTGACCTAGGCTTCTTCTTACTTGTTGCTCCACCATCCTCTGCATGTGGCGTTCCTACCACTGGGGTACAGCCAGCAATTCTGTTTTCCATCCAAAGAGAAAGAGGCAAGGACAAAGAAGGACCTGCCCTCTCCATTCAAGGATGCTGTCCAAGTTGCATTTAGTGATTCTGCTACCATTTCATTGCCAGGACCATTTGCATGGCTATACTTGACTTTGGAAAAGGCTGGAAAATGTAGTCTAGAAGAACAAGTGTCCAGTTCAGAATCAGGGGCATTGTTAGAAAGGAGAAGAGGGGACAAGAGAGGGGGAACAACTAGTAGCACTTGCTCAGCACAGTCTGTGCTGGGCACTGTGACTTCTCTCTACTTCCTGGTCCTCCTCCCCTTCTGGGACACTTGGAAACTTCCAGTGCCATTTCCCTGTGGGAGGCAGCTCCGTGATAGTGGCTCTGGTCAGTGAGCTGGAGTGATGGGTGTCACTTAGGGTCAGAGTACTTGAGAGCTATGGCTCTCCCTTACTAGGGAAGAGCATGGAATGGGGAGGCACCAAAAGGCCAAAGCGCATGGGTCACTACCAGAGAACAGCAGTCCTGGCTCTTTAGGGCACCAAAAGCATGTTATTTGCATTATAGAAAACGAACATTCACAGCACTCTGCATTTTTCTGACTATGCTCTGCATTCACTCCCTCTTCCCTTTCCCCCTTTCTTTCTTTATTCTTTTGCTTAAAACTATTTTTACCAAGGGCCCAAGTTGTGCCAGTCAATGAGGCATCTCTTGCATTGCATATGGGGCATGGGGCACTCTGGGAAGGACTTTCCCAAACGGCAGTCAGGGCCTGAACCTCCTGCTTTGGAAATTCCAGCTTCTTTGCTTGTCCCCAGCCTCCCTCCACCCCCTCCCCCACCTCCCACCCCCCCCACTCTCTGCCACACACACACACACACACACACACACACACACGTGTAAGGGTTTGGTGTGGGAGGAGACTTTCCTGCCCAGTCCACCACTCCATTACCTCCCTGGCTTGGACAAAACTTGCCTTCTGTCATTTGTTGAGTTTTCTCAAGGGAAACTTGACAATAAGACCACCAAGCATTTTTTTTTTTTTTTTAGTATGTAAGGTAATTTTTGGAATTTAGAAATCCCCTTTTGCTCTCAGCAAATACTGTTTTTCAAGATTTTGTCTAAGGATTAAAGGAGAAAAATAGAGGGGATGAATCAGTTCAGGTTATAATACATACAGACATGGAACTGTCACAATGAAACTCCTTGTATCGCTATCTTAAACAAAAATGTCTTTTTTAAAAAAACAGAGAATAGGGAGGCAAAACAGGTCCTGTCTGGGAGCTGGCACCAGTGGCAGGGTGGAGGACATAAGGAAAGGGTGTAGGAGGGTGAATATGGTGGAATAGTATGTACTCAGGTATGAAAATGAGACCTGTTTAAACTATTCCAGGAACGGGGTTTTGGTAGGGAAGAATAATGGAGGGGTGAATTCAACTATGATATATTGTAAGAACTTTGGTAAATGTCACAATGCACACAATACACAGTACAGCAATAATATGCCAAAAGAAAAAATGAATGAAGTGGAGGAAGAACGCAGAGCACTATCAAAAAAAAGATTTTATCTAAAGACTCCCAAAAGGTCTTAGCTGAGCAGTGACTTCTCAGTCCTAGGCAACATCTGCTTTACCTGGAACCCTGCTAACAGTTTCCCAGGGATCCCTGGGGCATTGTGATTTACAGGGAAGGAAAATCCATGCTCCTGACATTTTCAAAAATGCCTTACATTCAGTCATTCATCAAAGATGCATTAAGCTTAAGGTGTGTGCTGCACATGGACCAAAACAGACACAAATTCCTGCCCCTGGGTGGGGGCGGGGGGCTTGCATTCTAAATCGTGCCATGTGGTGGACAGACTGGCAAAAGGAGTTGAAGAGGAAAAGACAAAGGAAGATTGTGAGTTAGGAGACAAAAACTTGTTTTTAAAAGAAACCCAAAAAATGAAAGAAAAAAACAACCACAAAAGAAGCTATGAGTCTGGAGGAGGGTTAAAGGTGCACACAGAGCAGAGGGAAATGGGGCTGCGGGCAGGGGGTGTCGTTAATTAGGGAGGGAGGCCCCCTGAAAACTCTGACTTAAACTATTCACAAATCACTGTTTGGCTCAGAGGCAGCCTTACCTGGGCGTGGAATCCAAAAGAAGCTCCAGGTGGTGAGTCAGGGGACTCAAAGGAATGTGGTGAAAAGGGCCCGGAATATAAAGGCTGCATGTGCCAAGACATCCATGCCAAAAGGTAAGGCCAACCATGGAATCTGACATTTGGATGGCTCAGTGTGGGAGGGTGTGTCCTGGAGCAGGTATAGAGGTAGGTAGACATGTAAACTCAGTAGCAGAAGGAGGGAAAAGAACAGATGAGGGGAGCAAGGACCTGTCAGTGTGTGATGGCTGGTGGAAGAAGCAGGTGTGTTTTTTTGTCAGGGCGCAGGTGACCTGGGGTTGGCCTTGTGGGGTCACAAGACTGTTTTCTTTTTCTATTTTTATTAGTATATAATAGTTGTGCAGGGAGATATGTTGTAATATTTACATATATGTTTATAATATATCTTAGTTAGATTTACCCCCTGTCATCCCCCCTCCTTTCCCCTCCCCCTCCTCTGAGAACAATTTCAACAGGTTTCATTCTTCTGTTTTCATATATGAATACCCTCGCTCACCTTTCACTTTCCCTACCCCTGACCCACTGGTGCCCACCTCTAGAAAAGACCCGTCTCACCCTCCCGTTCTTCATTTTCTTTAAGGTGTGTATTGCTAGGCCAGGGGGCTTCAGGCCTGTATATGTCCTGCTTTAATCAGATTAACGCATTCCTTACTCTTTCTCTATCACCCTGCCCCGTTAGTCAACACTTACCGTGCATTGTTACACCATACTCATATGTAGATGATGTTTCTGTATTTTCATTCTCTAACATTCTTTCCCTCTTCCACCTTCCATAGTCCCTTCAGACAGACCCACTAAATCAGTCTTGCTCTCTCTCACTCTATACAAATGGTCATATATATATATATATATATATATATATATATATATTTAACTTATAGGTCCAGCTTTCACATATGAGGGAAAACATGCGACCTTTGACGTTTTGAGCCTGGCTTACATGATATTCTTTGGTTCCCTCCATTTACCTGCAAACAACATAATTTCATTTTTCTTTATGGCTGAATAAAACTCCATTGTGTCTGTACACCACATTTTCTTAACAGCCCTACTGTTTTCATTTGGACCAGGAGAGTCACCACTTCTCCCCAGAGTATGGGAGATTCCTTTTTGCTTCCTGTCAGCCCACTATTGCAAATGGCACCAGTCCTCTAAGTGGGCATTTTCTGGATTCTTCCTTAACGGTTCATTTCTACAGGTGAAATTGTTTGGTCAAAAAGTCTGCAGGTTTTAAACTAATACAAGTCAACATTCGAATTGCCCAAATTGTGTACATGTCTACACTAACCTGTGAACCCCTAGAACCACAGATGGTATGATAAACCACTATAAATAGTGAGGATTGAGAACTAGCACACCATTAGCTAGTCTATCTTTCGTAATTTATCTGTTTCTTACTAAATTGATCATTAGAATTTGTTTCTTTTGAGGATCATCTGTTTATACCCATTTTTATATAGAAACATTCTTTTTTGTCATTGAATCAGTTAGGAATATAACCTTAGGTTATATTATTGTAATAGTTCTTTGCTTTTGTCTTTGAACTTTTTGAGAAGCTTATGGTTGTGGAGACCTTCTCTATTGTTAAGATAGATGCTCATTGATCTCCAGCAGTATGACGTCTACAGAGTTTCTCAGCTAGCATCATTGATGTCCGGATAACATAACAGCGACCGTTCCGTATGTCCTCAGTATTTAGTGGAATCTCTGGTCTCTACCCACTAGATATCAGTACTGCCTGCCTCCCGCACCTGACAATCAAGACTTCCAACCTTTGTCACATGTCCCCTGTGGAGAACACTGTCCAGCATGCTTTATGCCACGTACTTCTTCCTTTAAAAGCCCTTTGTAGCCAGATGTGGTGTAGCATGACTGTAGTCCCAGCACAGGGGAGACTGAGGCAGGAAGACAGCAAGTTCAAGGCCAACCTAAGCTACATATTGAGACCCTATCTCAAAAAATAAAATTAGGGCTGAGGATATAGCTCAGCAATAGAGTGCTTTCCTGACATGCAGAAGGCCCTGGGTTTGATTCCCAGTACCACAAGTAATCAAAAAATGAAATAAAAGCCCTCTCTATGTAGTATTCATGTATCATACACACGCTTATTTACTTCTAGGGTTTTAACATATGTATGTGAAAATGTGGCTTCTGTAATGTTTTTACCCTTCCTATCAACACTTGCTTGTTGGTTTTTCTTAGATGATGCTGTAATTTTCCTTTCATAAGGACTTTCCAGGTTTTTCACAGTATAGGTCATTTGGTCACCAAATGCTTTCCCCTGCTTCCTCTCAGGTCTCTTCACCTGTGTCACCACACTCACACTCCTCCAAAACAAATCCCTCATCCTCCTCCCTCTCTGCCCCACATCC
Source organism: Castor canadensis (assembly GCF_047511655.1). Classification (NCBI taxonomy): domain Eukaryota; kingdom Metazoa; phylum Chordata; class Mammalia; order Rodentia; family Castoridae; genus Castor; species Castor canadensis. Next base: position 176,547,708 of record NC_133389.1, on the reverse strand, counting down.
TCAGAACTCACCTTAAAAGGTCATGAGCACAGGGAAGCACTCTGTCCCAGCAGGCCAGGTGGGCCTCCCTGCCACACCCTCATGGAGCCCTGTAGTTTTTCTTCGTGGCACTTTTCAAAGCTGTACCTAGTTACCTGCGTGCCTCCTGTTTACTGTGTGAATGTCACATGAGGTCAGAAAATGGGTCAATCTTGCTCCTGGCTCTATGTCCAGCTCCTCTGGGCCTCACACAGTTTATGCTTAAGTAACTCGCATGTCAAAATGCTCTTCATCAACTATGAAGGCCAACGTTAGGCATCACAAAGCAGGTGTGTGAGCTCTCCCACACACCGCCTGCATCTGTCTGCTGCTCCTTGAACCAAGCCCGTTGCTGCCCTCTGCGGGAAGGCCGTTGTTCTAAGCAAGCTTACTTTCTGAATCAGAGCACCCCCTTAAGGGAGGAATCCCACAGAGGACATGTTACCATGCAGAGGCCCTGATAACAAGATAAGTAGGTACACGGGCAAAGCACTGTGTTTTACATCTTGTCATTTAATCCGCATTATCTTTACATTTTACAGATTCAATTAAAGGGTAAAAGACTTGCATAAGCTAAAATCAACCGTGGTGGTTCCTCTTCCGAGCCCTTTGTTCTTTACACTAAACAAGTAAACAAGCCTAGATGCTTCATAATTTTTTTTTCTTGAAATACCCAAGGAAGCCAGTCACTCATGTGCTGTTATCTATCATGACATGGAGTCCCAGTGAGGCATTTCTGACGGCACAGGAAGAGCTAGACTAGGAGCAGGGTATGTCTGCATTCAGTGCCAGCTCCACTTCATGTATCGTGGTGACGGCCATTAATTCCTCCAATCTGAGCCTCAGTCCCATCTATAAAAGGAGGGTGATGGTTGCCCTCTCTTCCTTACACGTGATTGTGAGGGAGAATGATACAATGTGTACCGCTGTTGCTCTTTCCTTCTCCAGCTTCTCCAGCCACCCCATCTCACCCTCACCCCATCAGACCCCTCAGTCTAGGTCACACAGCTCCCACACCATCCCTGGGCCTCTCCTCTTCCTGCACACAATTTTCACCTTGTACGTTTTCCCTGTGCTCTGTAAGATTTCTGGGAATTAGACTTCGACTTGGTAATTGTTTTTTGTTTTTGTTTTTGTTTTTTTCCATTCTGCTTCACTTTGTCTCCATCATGCTTTCTCTTAATTTCCTCCTCTGTGCTTTCACTCATGAACTCTCTTTGTTCTTTAATTGCTTACCTACAGGTTCCTGGTTGTTTACTCCCACTCACTAATGTGATCTAAGTCAATTGCTTCTGTTAATCCCCCTTAGAAAATGTTCTGGCTGGTGCTGTTGACCCCAAACTGGCGTTCCTGGGCCGCAGGGTTCCATCCTTGAAGACCTGTCTGCTGAGATGTGTAGTTGAGGCCAGGCCAAACTCATCATGGTTGGGAACAGACAAGAAAGCTGTGTTTTGGGGGCAGATTGGGCGGCTTTGGAAGTCTTTAGGCCTAAAGGCACCCACTTGGTGACCTGGCTGAGCAGATGAAGGAAGGAGTGATGCTTATGCCTCAAGTCTGCATGTTGGCTGTCACCAGAGCCACTTGCTGCTCTTTCATCTACTTGTGAGCACATCCAGGACATCTGTGCCCATTAGCATTACACTTACCATAGGAAGTTAGGGAAGATATTTCATGGAGACAGAGAACTGGAGGGTCCCCAGGGTTGTGCTAATCACCCTCAGGGCTTATAAGGTGGTCACAGGTTACTCATAGTTCTGCCTTTCATCAGAGTTAGGAACTGGCAGCAGCAAATCTCCCACATGAACTGGATGACAGTACTGCACACTGGTAATCCTTCTAGGAAGGATCCTGAAAAGCCAAGATTACAAACCCTCAGCTCTGGCTCTCAGGGCCAGGCTCTCAGCTGCTGCACTGTAAGAATTTAAGTAGATCCTAGGGACAGGTTGGGGAGCTGGATCCTCCATTGAGGGCACTGGCTCACTGTTAGAACAAAGTTCTTCCCACCCTCCACCGCATGCCTGTCCTTACTGCCAGCACCTGCTTCTCCATGGGTGGGCACCCTTTGGAGCTGTGTTGGAGAAACCATGCCCCTCTTCTCAGAGGCCCCTCCCTCATATCTTTCCAGAGTAATTAATGGCTTCTTTACCATTGACACTATTTTATTTTTACAACAACACTCTTGATTTTTGATACATTTCCCTTTGCCTTTTTTAATTAGTGTTTGAGGCAAGAGAAAAGAGTCGAACCAGATATTCTTCTTGACTCACTGTAGGTGTAACAGTCTCTCTAACTCAACATAAGACACAGACAGCCCTTTCCTCTTCTCTCTCTCCCCCAAAACAGGACACCTGCAATAATTTCACCCACAGTGAGATTGGAGGGGAAGGAAAGAGGAATTGCTGGTGTCTATTCTAAATCCTTTTGCAACTGCTTCTCCTGAGTCTAAACCCGAGATCCCTACTCTGAGGTCTGAGCACCCATATCTCTCCATTCATAATTTGCAGATTAATCTAGAACTTGCCAGAATTTTCTTTTATTACTAGAGGAAGAAATAAAGAAACAATAAAATGAAAAGTGCTAGCAATAATGAAGACTGACACCATCCCTCACTGCTTGACCTTCTCACTTCCCCGAGTCTTACTTTGAATCAGGAAATAAAATGATGACAGTGACTTTTTCTCTGGCTATAAGAACATAAATATTTGGTGTAGGCAACTTGCATCAGCATGGAAGACAAGCAGGCTGGCGTCTACTGCCAGAGAACACTAGGGGATGACCAATCAGCTTGCACATTAAATCATTCCATTGAAGCCTTGTGTGTTCCACTAGAAAGTTCTGTCTAATGTCGGGATGGAGATGGCTTGTTCACTGGACCTCTCTGCTCACATAGCTAATCTGACACTCAGAATGGAAGACTTCCTGTGGATTAACCAGAGGATCTGCTCCAGTACCACTTACGTTATATGTGTTCTGATTATTATTGGAATTCCTGGGAAGCAAGCAATTGAGAGGAAGAGCAAGTGAAGATTAAGTAACCACACTGTTTTCTTCTACTTTCAGGGAAGCCCAACAACGACACTGTGGATTTTCTCAGTCCTATACTTCCTGTGACCTGTGGTGAGGCAAAGGGGATTTTATATAAGGAGAAAATGAAACAAGGTGAGTTCCTTGGTCTTCTGCTCTGTGAATCCCTGCATAGAGGAAGGGCTAGAAGAGAAAAGAGTACCCATCTGTGTAACTGACCAGGAAATGGACCCTACTAGGCAGGCTGCAGAGAAAGAAATGCAACCCTTTCCATGTCATGGTGTGCCTGGAAACCAGGCCTCTACAGTCCCACATGAAGTCATCTGTTGATAAGTCCAGGCTGTAGAGTATCCTTCAGGCTAGGAGAAGAAGAACCCAACTCCCCTGCTGCCCCCCAGGCATCTTCCTGAGCTAGGAAGATGGAGTGCCACAATTCAGAGCTTAGAGGTGTGGGATAAATTCACAGAGAGTCAAGATGAATCTTGGAGTAGAATGTCTTTTCCTTTTAGGATTCTCAGAGAAGTGCATTCAGAATGAGGAGGGAGTTTGGCTCACAATAAATGAGTTTACCGTTGAAGGGAAGAGGGCAAGCTCAAAATGCTGGAAGCGGAGTGTACGCTGTGGAGGACAGACCTTAAGACAACTGATAGAGGTATTCTAATGACCAGGGGCACAGTGGTGACAGTTTAAATCCTGGACAGGTGAGTGGAAGGTCAGAAGTGTGTGCCCATTGTGATTCAACAGGATAATTTAGAAAGAGCTAAATGTTCAGAGAAAAAAGTTTTGGGTGATGAGTTAAGAACATAGATTGAAGACCTGAAATACAAATAAAGTAGGTGAGAATTTTAAATTCATTTTGGGGTCAGGAGATATCTAAGAAGCTTAGCTTGAGTCAGGCACCAGTGGCAACATCTATAATCCTAGTTATTTAGGAGACTGACATCTGGAGGATCGAAGTTTGAGGTCAGCCTAGACAAATAGTTCGTGAGACCCCCATCTCCAAAATAATAAGAGCAAAATGAACCGGAGATGTGGCTCGAGTGTAGAGAGCCTGCTTTGCAAGTAAGAAGCCTTGAGTTCAAACCCCAGTCTCACCAAAAAGAAAAAAAAGAAGCTTAGCCTGGTGGTTTGGGGTAGCATGGCTGGGAGGCTTGGAAAAAGGAAGGCACAGAACCTGCAACAGCTTCCCTGTGTCCTCTACCCAATAAATACCTCTTGAGGCCCAGCTCATCTGGACTCTCTGTGATGTGTTTCCAGTCCACCCTGTCTGCGGTCAGTCTCTCCTCCGTACTTCTCTGGCAGTCTGTTCCTGTCTTGTGACAACTTGGAGGGCACTAGTCCTTGTGATCCCAGGAGCCTAGCACAAAGCCTTTCAGTAATACTCAACTCTGATCACAGGGGTGAAACACTAAGAGGAGGAGATGGGAGGGAAGGAAGGCATGGGGGAAGGACTGGGAAAGCAGAGCTTGGTCTTACATTTAAGTAATGGAGACAGAAAACATTTTATCACCAAGAGAAATCCAAAAGAAGAACTGATGAGGGAAGGAGCTAGATTTTTTGTTTGTTTGTTTTGTTTTGTTTTAACACACTGGATTTGAGATCCAGTATGCTGTCCAGGAAGGGGGAACTTTGATAGTTATGTAAAAAAAAAAAAGCCAGAATAACCTCCTCTGTCAACTCCTTCTCTCTTTCAGGAGGGACTTTTGCTCTGTCCTCCAAAAATAAATCTCAAGACAAAGGTAACTAGCAGGTGAACTCCTACCATGCCCAAGGGCTTCCTGGCAGACTTTCTGGTTCTGAAGGCCTCCAGCCTCTGAGCGTCCAGCTCCAAGGTTCTTCCCTGTGGACAGAGCAACTTCTTCACAGCTGCATTCGCACATGGCTAGGTGCACACACCGCCATTGTTTTCACAGGTCATTCAAGATGGGAAAGTAAATAAGTATTTAAAATAAAAATTAGAATAAAAGCTGTTGATGGCCATGTGTTTTAGAAAAAGATCTGGATATGGGGATGAGTGCAAAGCACAGGTGTCAGAAACAGAATGCTCTAGTTTGAAAAGCAAATACAAGATTGAAAGGGACAAGAAAAGTCTGAAAGGACAGGAGGACCACCCTTGATTGAACACCAAGTACCGCTCAGTGCTGCACACTTCCGTCACTAGCAGTGCAATGGAAATGAATTTGGTCTCTGTAGAGCCTTCCTCCAGTGTGAGCATCCATTGACTTCACTTCTCTTTCTCAAGCTGCTTTATGCCTTGGACAAGCTCTCAGGCTGGGTACCACTCATGATCTGCCCATTGGGTGTGAACTTCCAGCATAGGTGTGTCTCCTACATTGCCAGGGAGAGCCACCTGACCCTCAGCTGCATGCATTCAAAGTTTAAAGCAATGGTCTCCCCCACCCCACGCCGTTTATTTCATAAACAATCTTTTCTATGCTTATATAAAATACCTTGAAATTAGGGATTCTCAGTATCGCATTATAATCACGTTCTATCTACAAAATAAAATAAGCAGATATATTAACAGAGCAACTTTTTAAAAAATACATGGATTCTTACAGACTGCTATGGTTTGAATATTCCCACCAAAAGTGATGTCCACATTTAATCTCCTGTGTGATTTAGTAAGAGAGTGGAAACTTAATCCAACTATGGCATTTGGAGGTGGGGCTTTTAGGAGGTAACTAAGGTTAAATGAGCCACAGAGGTGGGGTCCTCATCCAGGGTGACTGTGGCTCTGTGAGACGGTCTTGCCCTGTGATGCCCTCATCTGCCTTGGAACTCAGCAGATGAGGCCACCGAAAGCTGAGTTTTCAAGCCTTTAGTGCTGTGAACAGAATAAACCTTTGTTCCTTACAGGTTTCTCAGTCTATGATGTTTAAGTTGTAGCAAAGCAGATGTACTAAGACAGGCATGGCTCTTCAGTCAATGGAAAGCCACCAAAAAAAGGCTTTAGGTCAGGAGAACTTCAGGAAGCTCACATGGCAGTGATGTGTGTGGAAGGAGCTCAGCTCAGTTTACGTGACTATATAGGCCTATGACTGAAAAAATATCTAAAAGAATCAACAGTGGTTATTCTGGGATAGGATTACTTCTGTACTTAGGCGTAGTCAGAATTTTTATAATTATTACTTTTGTAGCCAGAATAAAATAAAGGTCTTTAAAATCCAGAACATTAGTTAATAGGATCAATGTCACAATATCTTCTAACCCTTACAATGCCACATGACAGTACAGGAGGACCACTTGATCCGGCCTCCTCGTCCCACCTGCTGGGGACCCCAACAGGATCAGGAGAATGAAGGCTGGTTCTGACCAGCAGTGGACTAAGGCAGGCCTTTCCCCCAGCCTTGCTGGCCAGCACATGGTGCTGTCCTGCAGTGCACCCTGTGTCAGTGGGGTCAGCTCTGAGTATGTGAATAGCAAGGAGGCCTGACCCTGCATTTCTGTGACTGTATTGTGAGGTGCTGCTCTCATGAACCAAGGAATGATGGGCACCCGGGGCCTGGGAGCCTCCATCTCCAGAAGAACCTGCGTGTGGCAGGTGCTGCTCCCAGTGGCCCATGGTGTGGAGCTGAGAACATTTGGGAGTGGGGGGAAAGGGAGAAGTACCAGAATCCATGACCAATGCAGTAGTCCAGAGACCCAGAGGGCATGACAGGAGGCTGCTACAGAGAATGAGTCCCTGGGGGCCCTGATGGAGCAGTCTGACTCAGATTCATGCTTTGTCCCTACGTGAGCCATCACCTAATGGGCCCACATATTACATGGGTTACCAGTCTTTCCCTGAGTGCTCCATACAAGAGAGACCAACCAATGGCCACAGATTAGCATTCACACCTTTGAGCCTAGGGTCACTCATGGATTATGCTATAATCCAGACACACAACTAATAATTGAGACTTGCAAATAAATCTGTACTGACACATGGCTACTATAAAGAAAGGCCCAACCCCATGCTCCTGTGCCTAAAGGAAAGTGACAACATCTGATTTGATCATTTCAGTCTACTAACAGAGGGCTAGTGGAGTGGCTCAAGTGGTAGAGCACCTGCCTAGCAAGCATGAGGCCCTGAGTTCAAATCCCAGTACCACCAAAAAATCCCAGTGAATACAAAGTATCTTATTTGGATGTGAAGGTGATCTGGGTGCAACATTTGTCACCCCATTGATCACCAGTGTTGATTCGGCTGATCTGGCTGGCTAGGTGGGTGTCTCCTTCCTCCCTCATCACTCCATGTGCGTCCCTCCTGAAGCTGCGTGCTCAGTCGAAAAGGATGACCTTCCCCGATAGAGGAGGATGGTTCTTCAGTCTTCAGTCAAGGATATACGAATAGCTGCGCTCCCCTGCTAGAACCTCCAAACAAGCTCTCAATCTACTAACAGAGGCGTGCTACAATCCAGTAAAGCAGCACAGCCAGCTAGCAAGCCAGGGCCAGGTGGGGAGGTCACTGCCTACGGTCCCTGCTTGGGCACACACTGTCTGCTGGTGGCTCACCTGGAAGGTTAGGACCAACCTCTACCGTAACCAAAAATTGAGTTCAGATATCCAAACTGAGGTTGCAACACACACACCAAAAAAAGTGTGCTAAGATATTTTACTTGGTAAAGTTTTCTGGGGAAAGTAGGACAGGCACCCAGCAAGTCAGAAAATGGCTTCAGGGTTTTATTGTGGTCAGGTTGGGGGCAAGGTAAGGCTTCCCTGGTTGGGGTTACAGCTGGCCTGGTTTGTTCTTAGCAAGGGGCCAAGGACAGACATAAGCATGCTTATTGAACTTGCCCAGATGCAGGGGAGCAGGGGAAGAGGCAAGGATGAGCCTTAAAGCTGTTGGCACTCAAACATAAAAACGCAGGCACAGTTTCTGTACAGAACAGGGTTGGGTGTCCTTTCTCTATCACGTCACTGTGTTGGAAACTGTCCCACTCCAGAGCATGGTGGGACCCAGGGCTCTGCACCTAAGCAGGGTTTCAATAGCAGGGTGTGGGTAGGTCTGGGAAAGCTGGGAAGCTGCACATGCCTCTGGGCCAGGGCAGGTGTCCAGTCAGAGGACGATGAGACACAGGGGTCAAACCCAAGGGAAAAGGGAGGCAGATTGGTGAGTCAGAAAGATCTCCATCTTTGGGGTCTGGGGAGCCCCCTTTATGAAGTCCTAGGGCCCAGTAGGAGCAGGCAGCAGTTTGGGAATTTCCCCCAGCTAAGACAGAGAAAAGCCCCATCTGGGGGGAATGTTACTGGTCTCAGTGGTTAGTTTGGGAAACAGGCAAATGCTTCCACCCTCAGGCTCTTGCCCAGGTCCTGCTGCTTATATGGTAGGCAGCTGAGGACAGTGACACTTCTCTCCTTAGGTGGAGCTGTCTCCCATCCCCTCTAATCGCTTCTGCAACTCCACAGCCTACTTCCTGCCTTTTCCCCCTGTGGAGGGCAACAGCACCACAGACACAGGAAGAGGGAATCCCTTCCTGACTGTCTTCAATGTAGGGATGCATTGCTTTGTGTGAGGGGAGCCCCCCACCATCTTGGGGAAACAAGAAAGAGCCACCTGTGGGACCGTATCTGATAGCAAAGACTTTGATTCTCATAAATATTACATGTAGAATTTACTGGATCACATTTTAAGGCCACAAGAAAAAAGCACGTGGTTTCTCAGGCCCACAAAATGGTCCTATTATACAGCAGCTTCCTGTCTTTCTGCTGTCATTACCAGGGACAATTCTGGGCATTAGGCACTGGCTAATGGGTACCCAGGCATGTGGCTCAGACACTAAGTCACTTTGACTCTGCAGAAAAAAAATAAATCATTTCATCTCTTCAGACCTATAAAAGGAGGGACTTGCTTAAAGCTGCGTTTTCTCAAATTTATGTTCTTAGAAACCAGCTAGATCCTGTGAAAAATGCAGGACCCTCACACCCCTTCAGCAGCTGCAATTTCTCAGCAGCTCCCAGTGCCTTCTGGCTGTGCAGTCTGGGTTCCGAGGGTCCATGATGACTCTTTTTTTTTTTTTTATTCATATGTGCATACAATGTTTGGGTCATTTCTCCCCCCTTCCCCAACCCCCTCCATTACCACCTCCCCGTGCCCCCTCCCGCTCCCCCCACCCCCTTGATACCTGGCAGAAACTATTTTGCCCTTATTTCTAATTTTGTTGAAGAGAGAGTATAAGCAGTAATAGGAAGGAACAAGGGTTTTTGCTGGTTGAGATAAGGATAACTATACAGGGAGTTGACTCCCATTAATTTCCTGTGCGTATATGTTACCTTCTAGGTTAATTCTTCTTAATCTCACCTTTTCTATAGTTCCTGGTCCCCTTCTCCTATTGGCCTTAGTTGCTTTTAAGGTATCTGCTTTAGTTTCTCTGTGTTAAGGGCAACAAATGCTATCTACTTTTTTAGGTGTCTTACCTATCCTCATATCTCCCTTCTGTGTTCTCATTTTTATCATGTGATCAAAGTCCAGTCCCCTTGTTGTGTTTGCCCTTGATCTAATGTACAAATATGAGGGAGAACATACAATTTTTGGTCTGCTGGGCCAGGCTAACCTAACTCACAATGATGTTCTCCAATTCCATCCATTTACCAGCGAATGATAAAATTTAGTTCTTCTTCATGGCTGCATAAAATTCCATTGTGTATAGATACCACATTTTCTTAATCTATTCATCAGTGGTGGGGCATCTTGGCTGTTTCCATAACTTGGCTATTGTGAATAGTGCCACAATAAACATGGGTGTGCAGGTGCCTCTGGAGTAACCTGTGTCCCAGTCTTTTCGGTATATCCCCAAGAGTGCTATTGCTGGATCAAATGGTAGATCAATGTCCAAATTTTTAAGTAGCCTCCAAATTTTTTTCCAGAGTGGTTGTACTAGTCTACATTCCCACCAACAGTGTAAGAGGGTTCCTTTTTCCCCGCATCCTCGCCAACACCTGTTGTTGGTGGTGTTGCTGATGATGGCTATTCTAACAGGGGTGAGGCGGAATCTTAGCGTGGTTTTAATTTGCATTTCCTTTATTGCTAGAGATGGTGAGCATTTTTTCATGTGTTTTCTGGCCATTTGAATTTCTTCTTTTGAGAAAGTTCTGTTTCGTTCACGTGCCCATTTCTTTATTGGTTCATTAGTTTTGGGAGAATTTAGTTTTTTAAGTTCCCTGTATAATCTTGGTATCAGTCCTTTGTCTGATGTATAGTTGGCAAATATTTTCTCCCACTCTGTGGGTGTTCTCTTCAGTTTAGAGACCATTTCTTTTGATGAACAGAAGCTTTTTAGTTTTATGAGGTCCCATTTATCTATGCTATCTCTTAGTTGCTGTGCTGCTGGGGTTTCATTGAGAAAGTTCTTACCTATACCTACTAACTCCAGAGTATTTCCTACTCTTTCCTGTATCAGCTTTAGAGTTTGGGGTCTGATATTAAGGTCCTTGAGCCATTTTGAGTTAATATTGGTATAGGGTGATATCCATGGATCTAGTTTCAGTTTTTTGCAGACTGCTAACCAGTTTTCCCAGCAGTTTTTGTTGAAAAGGCTGCTATTTCTCCATCGTATATTTTTAGCTCCTTTGTCAAAGATAAGTTGCTTATAGTTGTGTGGCTTCATATCTGGATCCTCTATTCTGTTCCACTGGTCTTTATGTCTGTTTTTGTGCCAGTACCATGCTGTTTTTATTGTTATTGCTTTGTAATACAGTTTGAAGTCAGGTATTGTGATACCTCCAGCATTGTTCTTTTGACTGAGTATTGCCTTGGCTATTTGTGGCCTCTTGTGTTTCCATATAAATTTCACGGTAGATTTTTCAATCTCTTTGATGAATGTCATTGGAATTTTGATGGGAATTGCATTAAACATGTAGATTACTTTAGGGAGTATCGACATTTTTACTATGTTGATTCTACCAATCCATGAGCATGGGAGATCTCTCCACTTTCTATAGTCTTCCTCAATCTCTTTCTTCAGAAGTGTATAGTTTTCCTTGTAGAGGTCGTTCACATCTTTTGTTAGGTTTACACCTAGGTATATGTTTTTGAGGCTATTGTAAATGGAATTGTTTTCATACATTCTTTCTCAGTTTGTTCATTATTAGTGTATAGAAATGCTAATGATTTTTCTATGTTGATTTTATGTCCTGCTACCTTGCTATAGCTATTGATGGTGTTTAGGAGCTTTTGAGTAGAGTTTTTTGGGTCTTTAAGGTATAGGATCATGTCATCTGCAAATAGGGATATTTTGACAGTTTCTTTACCTATTTGTATTCCTTTTATTCCTTCTTCTTGCCTAATTGCTCTGGCTAGGAATTCCAGCACTATGTTGAATAGGAGTGGAGATAGTGGGCATCCTTGTCTCGTTCCTGATTTTAGAGGGAATGGTTTCAGTTTTTCTCCATTAAGTATAATGCTGGCTGTAGGTTTGTCATATATAGCTTTTATAATGTTAAGGTACTTTCCTTCTATTCCTAGTTTTCTTAGAGCTTTTATCATAGAATGATGTTGGATCTTATCAAAGGCTTTTTCTGCACCTATTTAGATGATCAAGTGTTTTTTGTCTTTGCTTCTGTTAATGTGGTTTATTATGTTTATTGATTTTCGTATGTTGAACCACCCCTGCATTCCTGGGATGAAGCCTACTTGGTCATGGTGAATAATCTTTTTGATGTGTTGTTGAATTCGGTTTGCCATTATTTTATTGAGGATTTTGCATCAATGTTCATTAAGGAGATTGGCCTATAGTTCTCCTTTTTGGAGGTGTCTTTGCCTGGTTTTGGGATAAGTGTAATACTGGCTTCATAAAATGTGTTTGGCAGTTTTCCTTCCCTTTCTATCTCATGGAACAGTTTAAGGAGGGTTGGTATCAGTTCTTCTTTAAAGGTCTGATAGAATTCAGCAGAGAATCCATCAGGTCCTGGACTTTTCTTTTTGGGGAGACTCTTGATTGCTGCTTCAATTTCATTTTGTGATATAGATCTATTCAGGTGATTAATTTCCTCTTGGTTCAGTTTTGGATGATCATATGTATCTAGAAATCTGTCCATTTCTTTTAGATTATAGAATTTATTTGAATATAGGTTCTCGAAGTAGTCTCTGATGATTTCCTGGACTTCCATGGTGTTTGTTGTTATCTCCCCTTTTGCATTACTGATTCTACTAATTTGGGTTTTTTCTCTCCTCATTTTAGTTAGGTTTGCCAGGGTTCTGTCGATCTTGTTTGTTTTTTCAAAGAACCAACTTTTTGTTTCATTGATTCTTTGTGTGGTTTTTTTGGTTTCTATTTCATTGATTTCAGCTCTTATTTTTATTATTTCTCTCCTGTTTGTTTTGAGATTTGCTTGTTCTTGTTTTTCTAGGAGTTTGAGATGTATCATTAGGTCATTGATTTGAGATCTTTCGGTGTTTTTAATATATGCACTCATGGCTATAAACTTTCCTCTCAGGACTGCCTTTGCTGTGTCCCATAGGTTCTGGTAGGTTGTGTTTTCATTTTCATTGACTTCCAGGAACTTTTTAATTTCCTCTTTTATTTCATCAATGACTCATTGTTCATTAAGCAATGAGTTATTCAGTTTCCAGCTGTTTTCATGTTTTTTGTCTTTACTTTTGTTGTTGAGTTCTACTTTTACTGCATTGTGGTCAGATAGTATGCACGGTATTATTTCTATTTTCTTATATTTGCTGAGGCTTGCTTTGTGCCCTAGGATATGATCTATTTTGGAGAAGGTTCCATGGGCTGCTGAGAAGAATGTATATTGTGTAGAAGTTGGATGAAATGTTCTGTAGACATCAAGTAGGTCCATTTGATCTATTGCATATTTTAGATCTTGGATTTCTTTATTGATTTTCTGTTTGGATGACCTATCTATTGATGATAATGGGGTGTTAAAGTCTCCCACAACCACTGTGTTGGCATTTATATATGCTTTTAGGTCCTTCAGGGTATGTTTGATGAAGTTGGGTGTGTTGACATTGGGTGCATATAGGTTGATAATTGTTATTTCTTTTGGTCTATTTCCCCTTTTATTAGTATGGAATGTCCTTCTTTATCTCATTTGATCAATGTAAGTTTGAAGTCTACTTTGTCAGAAATACATATTGCTACTCCTGCCTGTTTTCGGGGGCCATTGGCTTGGTAAATCTTCTTCTGGCCTTTCATCCTGAGCCTATGCTTATTTCTGTCAGTGAGATGGGTCTCCTGTAAGCAACAAATTGTTGGATCTTCCTTTTTAATCCAGTTCATCAAACAGTGCCTTTTGATGGGTGAATGAATTCCGTTGACATTAAGTGTTAGTACTGATAGGTATGTGGTGATTGCTGTCATTTAGTTGTCTTAGTTGTTTGAAGGTTTGATTGTGTGTACCTCATTTGAGGTTACTTTCCACTTTCTTGCTTTTTCTTTTCCTGTAGTTTGGTGCTGCCTGCCCTTTCATGGTTATGTTGGGTTTCACTTTCTGTGTGCAGAATCCCTTGAAGAATCTTTTGTAGTGGTGGCTTTGTGGTCACATATTGTTTTAGTTTCTGCTTATCATGGAAGACTTTTATTGCTCCATCTATTTTGAATGATAGTTTTGCTGGGTAGAGTATCCTGGGTTGAAGTTATTTTCATTCAGTTCCTGGAAGATCTCATCCCAAGCTCTTCTTGCTTTTAATGTTTCTGTTGAGAAGTCTGCTGTGATTTTGATGGGTTTACCTTTGTATGTTATTTGTTTTTTCTCTCTTACAGCCTTCAATATTCTTTCCCTAGTTTCTGTACTTGTTGTTTAATGATGATATGCCATGGGGTAGTTCTATTTTGATCTGGTCTGTTTGGTGTCCTGGAGGCCTCTTGCATCTATATGGAAATAGATTTCTCTACATTTGGGAAATTTTATGTTATTATTTTGTTGAATATATTACACATTCCCTTTGCTTGTACCTCTTCTCCTTCTTCAATGCCCATGATTCTCAAGTTTGGTCTTTTGATGGAGTCGGTGAGTTCTTGCATTTTCTTTTCACAGGTCTTGAGTTGTTTAACTAATAGTTCTTTGGTTTTTCCTTTAATAACCATTTCATCTTCGAGTTCTGAGATTCTGTCTTCTGTTTGTTCTATTCAGCCGGATTGAACTTCCATTTTGTTTTGCAGTTCTGTTTTGTTCTTTTTTCTGAGGTTTTCCATATCCTGAGTCGTTTCCTCTTTAATGTTGTCTATTTTTGTCCTGATTTCATTTATCTCTTTATTAATCTTGTTCTTTGTTTCACTTTGGTGTTTATACAGTGCTTCTATGGTTTCTTTTTTTAATTCATGTGCTTTTTGAGTGTCTCCTGTACATGTTGATTGACCATATCCAGTATCATCTCTATAAAATTCTCATTGATTACCTATAGGATTTCTTCTTTTAGAGTGTTCTTGTGGGCTTCATTGGGTCCTTTCGCATAGTTTATCTTCATTTTGTTGGAGTCTGGATCTGAGTATCTGTTTTCTTCATTTCCCTCTGGTTCCTGTACTAATTTTTCACTGTGGGGAAACTGGTTTCCCTGTTTTTTCTGTCTTCCCGTCATTGCCCTTGGTGTTGTATTGTCCCTGTACTATGTAGAATTAAGTATTTTCTAGCTTGTAATAATAACAATGGTGATATTTAGAATGGAAGGATGAGAGGAGATGGAAAGCAAATAAGTTAAAGAAAAAGGAAAAAAAATAAACAAACAAGTAGAAAAAAAGAAAACAAACAAACAAAAGTTTCAAAGATATAAACAGGGAGAGATAGTGTACTAATCAACAGTAAGCTGAACAGGCATTAGAGAGACAGAAAATTTTAAATAAAAAATAAAAATAAATGAAAAAATAAATAAATATAAAAATAATAAATAAAAAATAAAAATCTCCAAGTTCAAATGCAGTAAAGTTTCAGTCTTAATAATTTTGGTGTTCATCCCTCAGCCTCCAATCCTGACGATGGTGTCTCAGAAGTAGTTCTGTCATTGTCTCATCAAAGGGGAAAGAAGTTAAACAAAAGAAAATAACACAAAATGAAAAAAACCCCACAAAGTGTCCCAAGTTGAAATGCAATACTGGTTTTCAGTAAGTTTTTCAGCATGCAGGTGTAGTTCGGTTGTCGTCTCATCAAAGGAAGAGAGAAAACAAAGAATCTGGAGACAGGTCTGAGAATGGCTATCTGAGGCTGTGGCTCACCTGCCCACTGCTGTCAGCCAGCTGTTGCTGGAGGCTTTATTTATGCAGATCTCAGGAGTGAGCTTAGCAATCACCTGGCCCTGCAGGCTTTGTTTACTTAGAGCTCTCCTGGGTCCGACCACCATTGCTACAAGCTTTCCCCTTTCCAAGCACACTGGGGGAGGTGACACTGCACCCACTTTCTCAGGACTGCGTGTTTATTTACAGTTCATGTGGGAAGTGGGTCTTCCCCTCTCTCCTGTGGAGTTTTTCTCCCACCACCACTTTTACAAGCTTACCTGCTCCTGGTTGCTGGGTGTGTGCTGCCACTCCTGTCTTTTCCAGCCGGCTTGTGAGGGATTCCCCTCCCCCCCCTTTCAGCACTCAGGGTGTCCCACCCTTTTTGCTACTTGTCTTTTTTGTTGTTATTGGTTATTATTCAGTTTTTTTTTCTTTTTTCCCTGGGTGGGGGGTCAATCTGACCAGGAGGCTATGCTGATCTGGCCCAGGGTTGTCTGTGGGAGTACCATGTACTGCTTAACTCACCTTGTGGTCTGCATCTTCCCAAGCCATCTGGGCACTGGCGTCTGGCAGCAGCACGGGAGCCCTCCTGGTTTCTCTGTTTAACATGAACTGGAGATGCTCTGCGCAGGCTGGAGGTGTGGAGGAGTTGGAGTTTTGCCTCTTCTCAGTTTTTCCTGTAAGGTGTATCTCCAGTGTCTCTCCAAGATTTTACTTTAGGAGGCATACTTTCTGCTTCCTCCCTCTAGCCGCCATCTTGGAGTCTCCCATGATGATTCTTACCACCTGCTCTTTGTAAGTGAAAGGCCAGCATTGTCCTCCATCTGTGCCTTCTCTGAAGACCATGGTCAACCACCTGCAGTCAGACACCCAGCCCTGCGGCTTCAGTGATCAGAACCAGAGCCATAGCTGTGCCCAGCTATCCAGGCCTGGAACCAGGGGGACTGACTCTGCAGGTTCCCATGATCAGGCTCAGAACTGACTCAGGGCCAATGAAAGTGTCCTGGAGGGAGGCTCAAGCCCCCATACAAGAAGTTCTGGCACCAGTGAAAGGGGCCTTTAAGCTAGTGGGTGTTTGCTGTCCTCACTAGAGCCAGAGATGCTGTAGTATGTACTAACCTCTGCACACCAAAGTATCACGCCTCCTCAGGATGCAGAGGATTGGACCAAACCAGGGTCAGCAAGTGGGGCTAGGGGAGGCAAGTCATGCCTTGGTATCCACAAGTGCCAGTTCACCTAACATTGTCCTAGATGGCACCCACAAGTCAGCTTTGGCTTTTCCATATCTGGACCATGACCCAATAATTAAGCATAAGCCAGTGCCTAATACCAAAGTCATCCCAGCTTCCAGTTTCTCAGAGTTCACCCTCAACCCTCCAGGCCTGGTCTGAGCTCTATGGAGATTTTAGGCAGAAAGGAAGCCATAGAAAAGGTTTTCCTTTTCTTCCAAGTCATCCTCCCTGATCTTCAAAAGAATTCCCCACTGCCAGAAGACAGCGTGACTGAAATGAACCAGGTATTAAAGGCCTGCAGGAAGCTGGGAACTAGGAGAAAGAACTAGTGGAGTCTTTTATAAAGAGACAAAGAAGCTGTCAATGCTCTGTCACTGAGCATCCAGAAATGGGCGAGCCAGAGGACAGCATGGAGCAGGTCCTCCCGAGATCAGGCTGGCCAAGAGCAGCAAGTGGAAGAGTCATGGTCAGGTGCATACTTGGAGGACTTCCTGACAGTGGCAAAAGCCCTTCTGCTCCCAGTTAGTGCAACAAAACAACTTTGATGTTCTCAGCTGTGGGGGCTAGAAAAAGGCCTGCACTGTACTGTTTTTCATTTAAACAAGTTGGGATCTGGTCATAGGTCCAGCCTAGAGATGGCCAACAGCTGGTGGAGGTGTACCCCAGCATGACCTCACCCTTCCCTCTTGGTGTTTCAGACAGTCAGCTTCTCCCTGTCCAGGGTTTTTAGGGGTGGGAGGGGTTGGAGTAGACACTGTTCACAAGGGATGGAGGACAAGAGGACTGTCTACAGGGGTCATGGAAGGCTTCTACTCCAGGCACCAACTTGTGTCCTAAAACATCTAAAATCAAAGTAGACCTTACCCTTAAAAAATCAGTTTCCTCAAGGATTACTAAACCTGGGCCTCTCTCTCTCTCTCTTTTTTTTTTTTTTTTTTTTTGGTTTTCAGAGCTAGGATCTTGCTGTGTAACCCTCACTGGCCTCAAACTCCTCAGCTTTTTGAGTGTTGGAGTCACAGGCAAGCACCACCATTCCTAGCTCCTGGCCTGAGTTTTATCAGACTAAAGGAATCCTTGCCTCAGCTCAGGATTATATATAGTTTTCTTTCACTGACAGGGAACAGAGAACACAACTGATCACCTGAATTTCTCAGAGAAGCAAGATATTTGATACGGCCACACAGGCACAGTGCCTGCTGTGCACGAGCCGCTCAATAAAGCTGACCTTACTGTGGCAGCAGGTAAGGGGGTAAGGCAGGGTTCCTTTCTCTCTCAACCTGCCTGGTCTGAGCTTCACAGTGGGATGCTAGATTGAGGACTCATCCTATTTGGGCTTAGCTACAGCTCAGCGCTTCTACCTTGCTTGACAAATCAAGGACCCCAGTGAAGCTCAGGTAGGGTGGTGCCCCCAAAGAAAAGCAATGCCAGCTCCAGTGTGGAGGGACTGTATCATGGCTGGTGGGAGGGGGGAGGTGGGGGGATGTAGGTAGAGGGGAACTCCTGACAGTGGATTCCTGAGGCTGGCCCTCTGTTCAGAGTGTTTTTCCCAGAGACGTTCATAGCAAGGCCCATCCTACCTCACTTCCCTTCCTTCCTAGGAGGGGAATTCTTGACTCATCCCTTGATCTAGCCCCTGGGACATTCCAGACTTGAGGCAGGAAGTCAGCCAATAGCCACAACCCACCAAGAGCTTGCACACGATTTGCTGGCCTTGTCTTTGAGAAGCTTCCTGTGGAATTGGCCACCTCCCCTGGCCTCCATCAGAACACCCACACCTGGATTTTGCAGGGGTCTCCATGGTCTCCCTGCTTCTTCTGTGTCCATCCTTCATTCCAAAGCCTCCCTGCCACCCCTGGAACGGGGACTACCTAAAAACTTTCTGTTGTAACCAGCTTGACATTTTTTTCCCCTTTCTCTCTCTCTCTCAAGCTGGGAAGCTCAAGATTAACACTCTTTCAACCCAAACAGGCAGCCCTCCCCTCCTCTGTCTCTCTCTGACTACAGAAAGAGTAAACCTCTGTCAAACAAGACACCATTTCAGAGATGTGGCGCCAGTAAGCCAGGAGATAAGAAGAGCCAAGTCCACCAGCTGGTCTTGGGGCATGCCCCTCATCACGTAGCCCGGAGCTGAGCTCATAAGCCGAACCTTAAAAGCCAGACATTTTTCTCTCAGGGGCAAGACAACAGAAAGTCCTCATTTTGCCCAGCAAAATAATAAACCTTATTTCTTTTTCCGCAAAACCCCACTCACATTATTTGTCAATTGGCATTGAGTCCAAGGATTAACTTTTGGTGACACCCCAACTCCCAACACCACAGCTCGTTCTCATCATAGCAACCAGTCCAAGCCTGTTCCAACCAGGCTGTCAGATCTACCTTCTCTGCCTGTCCTCTGCCCTCAGGTCTCACTGTTCCAGGAGCACCAGGCCACTCCTGCATCAAGGCCCTTACACCAGCTGTTCCCTATGTCCTAAAGAAACACAAGACACCCCCACGGGTCATTCTCTCATCCTTAATATCACCATCTTGGAGAGCCTCCCCTCCCTGGTCTCTGACTCCCTCTCACGTGCTTCCTGTTTTCTGACAGGGCCCGCTTACCATGTTCTGCTTCATGATGTGATCTGTATTGCTTTAGGTCTACCTCTTGTCACTGTAACGTTTGTCACTATAATGTAAGCTTCCCAAGGACAACACTTGTCTATTTTGTTTGCTGGTTTATTCCTACCATCAAGTCATAGGTGCTTCCTAAATATTTGCAGACTGAATGAATGACCACCTCTAGCTTCCCAGTTAGTCTGAGCAGGCTCAGCACTCTTGGAGCTTCCCTAGCTCCCAACCCCCATGGTTCCCATTCAGTAGTTGGAATCTCACATTGAGCACTCGGTCCCAATGCCCACTAGCTTTTGCTCTGGTCCCTGCCTGTACCCCTTTTGTCTATACCACTCCCTTCCCTGCCCAGGTCCCTGCTCTACCCTGGAGGATTCCCAAATGCAGCCAGAGCAGCTCCCCCTCTCCTCCTGCTTCTCAGGAGGTGCTGTACCACTTCTTCTGTCTGCATCAAAGCCCAACTGGAGGTTGTCCCCCATGTTAAATAAAATCAATTTTATAGGGAACTACTGCAACGGGGGAAAGAGACCTCAGCGTAGGGCGGCTCAACTCTGAACCCAGCACAACACACAGGCATTTATATCCAGGTGCAAGCTGGGGCTCGGTGCTGGAGAGCTGCTGAGAGGAGCCTCAGGGGTGAGGAAGGCTTCTGGTCAAACAACTCAACAGGACCCTTCCTGCAGACTCCTCGGGCCAGGGAGAGCAGACACCAAGGGTGGGGGTTCTTGCTGACTGACCTGGGCAATGATGCAGGCCTGATGAAAGCCCAAGGTCAAAACTGAGCTGAAAGAGGGCTTAGAGGGGCCTGACTCAAGTTTGGTCCTGCAGTCTTTGTCCTCTGAGCAGCAGAGTCTTTGCTGCATGGACAGTGTTTGCCCCAGCTTGCTCTGGCTTCCAGGGCCCAACCCTATCCTTCCGCACCATTGAGAGCATCAGGCCCAGAACAAGCTGGGGCCAGGGAATCCTGCCTCCTGAGGACCTGGCTATCCCAAGTGAACCCTGCCTGTGAACTCTGCACACGCCCTCCAGAAAGCACCATGAATAACAGGGATGGTGCAGAGCGGGACTGACCCCTAAAGAACCAGATGCCCTGCAGTTTCCTGAGGACTTGCAAAGCACCCCCTCCCAGAGAGCCCTGACAGCTCCATGTGCCCACACACAGAATCCCAAGGGCTGCCCTCAGCTCAACCCTGGCTTACAGAGCGTGGCCTGAGACTGCCCTACCCACAGATTTTGCAAGAGGAATGGAAGGCTTAAACTCAGCAAGCTTAACCACTCCCCTTTTTTACTTAAGAAAGAAATGGGTTAAGAATTCAAGACGCCCATGGGGCATGGGGGTGCATGCCTGTTTCTTTCATTTTCTTTTTTTTTTTGGTGGTACTGGGGTTTGAACTCAGAGCCTAGCACTTGCTAGGCAGGCACTCTACCACTTGAGCCCCTCCACCAGCCCTGGTGCCTGTAATCCCAGCTCTCAGTAGGCTGAGGCAGGAGGATCTCAAGTTCAAGGCCAACCTGGGCTACATAACAAAACGTTCTCTCAAAAAAAAAAACTTCAAGACTCCTCGTCTAGCTGGGCTCCAGGGGCTCACACCTATAATCTAGCTACTCTGAGGGCAGAGATCAGGAGGATCACGGTTCAAAGCCAGCCTGGGCAAATAGTTCACAAGACCATATCTTGAAAAGTATCCAACACATTAAAAAAGGTGGGGGGGGGGCGGGACTGGCAGAGTGGCTCAAGTGGTAGAGTGCCTGCCTGGCAAGCACTAATTAATTAATTTAATTAATTAATTAACTAATTGATTAAAAACCTAACTTCTTCAATAAATGGTTCAAGTACAATTCATCCAAATGCAAGAAGAAAAACAAAACTTCAACCATAATTACAGAATCTCATACCATATATAAAAATTAATTCCAAATGGATCACAGACCCAAACGTAAGAGCTAAAACTACAAACCTAGCAGAAACATGGGAGAAAATATGTGAGGTGGTGCTAGGCTGGATTTTCTAAAGACGTCCCCTCCCTAATGCCTAGAACCTGTGGATATGTTGTTACAGGACAAAAGGGAGTTTGCAGATGAAATTAAAGTTACCTCCAAATAAGGAGAGGAGCCTGGATTAGCCAGGTGAGCCCAATGAAAACAGAAAACTTTCTCCAGCTGTAGCAGACAAGAGAACGATTGTGAGTGTTTTGCTGGTGAGAGGGAGGAACCCAAGTTCAAGAATCAGAGAGGTCTTTCGGAGCCAATGCAGCCCTCAGCTGGCACCTGCAAGAACATAGGAACCTCAGTCGTGTGGCCTCAAGGAACTGGGTTCTGCCTACACCTGGGAGAGCCTGGAAGCTGTTCTTCTAGAGCCCAATAACACACATAAAACTTTCTGGGATCCTGAACAGTTAGCTCTGTATTTGCAGGCAGTACTGAAAGGCAGAGTTTGTTTGTAGCAAACATAACCCATCCATTGTCTTTCTTTACACTGAGGTTGGGAGGAAAATGGTCCTTGAAATAACTTTGCCTTCCAATATCCATTCTTCCTTCCTTTCTTAGTATTAAGAACACCAATTTTTCCAGGGATTACAGCTGATTGCTATAATCCCAGCTATTCAGGAGGCAGAGATCAGGAGGATCCTGGTTCGAAGCCAGCCAGGGCAAATAGTTCTCAAGCCCCTATCTCAAAAAAACCCATCACAAAAAAGGGCTGGCAGAGTGGCTCAAGTACTAGAGTACCTGCCTAGCAAACATGAGGCCCTGAGTTCAAATCCCAGTACCACAAAACAAAAAAAAAGGGGGGAGGAAGGGAGGAATGAATAAAGGAAAACACTAACCTGGGTTTAGAATTAAAGACACTGAAATGATTTCCCTGAGACCAGCTCAGTGTGTGCACAGTAGAAAAGTTTGGAGGCCAAACAAATAAATTTGATTCCCTCAGCGTACTTTCAAAATCCAATCCAGGCACAGTTTGGGGTGAGTAAAGGCAGGTCGTTGACCCTAGCAGGTGTGCACATTAGGACTGGAGTTACTCATTCCAAATGGCTGAGTTTTTGTTTAAACCGGCCCTCTGCTGCTCATCCTGTGACCTCTACCACGGCCGCGCATCCAGCCCTGGAATCTGTGCCGCAGCTCTCTGTTCTGGAGCCCATAGACCAATGGGTTAAAACACTGGGCAAACGCAAAAATGCTAAAAAGCACCAAATTTAGAGCAAAGAAAAACACCCCGCACATCTTTCCCAAGCCTATGATTATCAGGGTAGGCACCACATGTAAACTGATCTGCACTAAATGAATGAGGACTGTTTTCCTTGCTTTGATGTTGGAACTATTGAAGCGACCGGCATGATTCCCTTCCCAGTAGATCAGAGAGTAACTTAGCAGAATGACAGACAAAAGAAGGAAAAGGAAAAGCATCCCAATGACTCTGGCAGGAATACCGTTCAAGACCACTGGGCAAAGGGGTGTAGATTTAAACACAGCAGCCAGAGAGGGGTGAGTGCCCTCAATGAGGAACAAGCAAATGTTCTTGAGTAGGATGGTGGTCCAAGTCCCAGCCAGAATCCTATATTTAACCAAGTCTACAAAAGACAGAGACTTCAGTGGCCAGCAGATTGCCAGGTAGGTGTTGAGAGCCATCAATGCCAGAGTGAAAAGAATCCCTTCTCCAGCACTCAGCTGCACCCCAAACACCAGCCAGCACAGCAGCAGGGGGCTGTTGACCAGCAAGGCTCACATTCCTTGGAACACGACCCCCAGGCCACAGTAGAAGGAGATGCACAGGAGATGATGGCAAAGGAATATGAATCGGGCCTCTTTTCTTAGTTTCAAATTCTGGGACACTATTGTGATGACGACCACAGTGACGAATGTGGCGAAGGAGAAAATGACCACATAGACAGAGGCCTTCACTGTTGCCTCCAGCCTCAGCAGGTCTGAGATGTTGCAGTGCTCCGAAGACAAGTTCATTGCCCTTCAGGGTTGGCTTGGTTCCTGGAAGAGAAAAGGAGGAGACTGAATGAATCCTTGCTTCCTGTGTGGTTTCCAGCTCTCTGGCCTTGTGCAGTCTCGAGGAATAGACTGCATGTTCTTTGGGACAGGGAATGACAATTTTAAACAGTATTGACTGGGATCAAACAAACTAGAGACATCATCTAGGGTCTTCTCTGTATCCAGGGGAGGGCGTCTATGCAAGTGTAACAGAAGAAAGGGTGGGAAAGATGTGTTCTCTGTACTCAGCAAATCACTCAGATCCAGGTCAAGGTCTAATGCTTACACATCTTTTTCTATCCCTGGGTAGGAGAACTTTTCCCATCAAGAGCAGAAAAGCACAGCATCATAAAATCAAATGATTAACTGTGCAGCACTCGGTTAGCAGAGTGCATGCAAAGGTCTGGGAAGAAGTCAGGGCAAGAGCTTGAGGAAGGTGGGGAAGGCATTGATTCAGAGCCTTAAGTTCATCTAGGTCCAGAGGCTGAAAGGGAGTAGCAGTAATGATGGCACTCCTGGGTGACATTTACTGGATGCTTTTTATGGATAAAAACTATTCTGAGAGCATACTGCTCACTGTCCCTAGGTATGTTTTATTTCTCACCATGTCTCATCACAAATGGGAAAACCAAGACTCAGAAGGGCTAAGTGCTATAGTTTCAGTCTTGCATGTCCCCCTAAGGCCCATTTATTAAAGACTGTCCCCAGGATGGCACTATTGGAAGGTGGTAGAACCTTTAAGAGGTGAAGCCTAAGCTAGGCACTGGTGGCTCACATCTGTAATCCTAGCTACTCAGGAGGCGGGAATCAGGAAGATCACAATTTGAAGCCAGATGGGGTAAATAGCTCTCAAGACCCTATCTCAAAAAAAAAAAAAAAAAAACCATCACAAAAAGGACTGCAAGTGGTACTGCTGGAGTGGTTCCAGTGGTACCAGCTCAAGCTGGTAGGCTCAAGTAACTACCTACCAAACACAGGGCCCTGAGTTCAAACCCCAGTACTGCCCCCCTAAAAAAAAAAAGAGGTGATACCTAGTGGGAAGTTTTTAGGTCATTGGGGGCCTGCTCTTGAAAGGAATTGTGGAACCCTGGGCCACCTCCTCACTCTCTTTTGCTCCCTGGCCATGAGGCAAGTGGTTTTGCTCTGCCACACACTCTTTCCATGATATACTGCCTTGTCGCAAGCTCGAAAACAACAGGGCCAACAGTCATTGGCTAGAATCTCTAAAACTGTGAGCCAACATCAACTTTTTCTCTTGATAAGTTGGCTGGCTCAGGTATTCGTTATAGTTACAGAAAGCTGACTGACACATTAAGCCACTTCTTGCTCAAAGCTTATGATTGTTGCCTAGTGGAGCCCCATTCCAGAACCTACCCTCTCAACCATTAACAAGGAAGCCTATGTCAAATGCAAGGCCAAATGAGTGCATGCCCTCAGTCATTCCTTAACCAGTGGCATTTGAGCAGCTCACTGGACTCCACTGGCAGGAATGTGTATTGTATTGTTAAGAAGCCGGTCAGCTACAAATCTGGGAAAATTTGGGATGACAAGATCACTGCGAGAATGTGACCACCAAGATGAAAAGATGTACATGGTGGTCCCATGAGACTTCTCAAATATGCACAGACACCAGCTGTTGCCTGCCCACCTGTACCCCTGCTAAGGGACGTATCTTCTGCTGCTGTCTGCCTTGCTCATTCCCACAATCCATAGCATCACGTCCTCTCCTATCAAAGCTGATTGACATCTGCCTCATGGGAAATCATTCTGTAGACTGTGCTGGGGGTGTAGCTCAAGTGGTAGAGTGTTTGCCCAGCAGATGCAAGACCCTGGGTTCAATCCCCAGTACCACAAAAATCTGACCCAAGACACACAAAGAATGTGAGTGTGGTGTTGTGTAACTGGCCTGCCAGTAGGGTATGAGTGAGGAGAAGACAGAGACAGGGAGAGGAAGGACAGAAGCAGAGATAAAGGAGAACATGAGGTCACTGAGAGGCCAGGAAAGCTCGTGTAAGACAAAGAAAGCCAACAACCTTCACTCCTGAATTTCTGGTACCACTGAGATGCCCCCATTTTCTGCCCATTAGGAAAGGACACATCACATTGGAGGTGCCACTATTCCAACTTCCTGAGTACCTAACTGTCAGAGCTCCTTATGGAATCCCGCCATCTGGGCACAGTTCTTATTTCCTGGGTGTTGTGTTCTCACCCTTTGTGGAGAACTTTTCTTGTTCTGATGGATTTTTGGTGCCAGATCATCCTTTTGAACTCTAAGCATGTATCTTTCTCTGTTCTCCCAGTCTACAGAGATCACTGTTGTTGTCGGAATCATTAATCATTAAGCTTTCTTTTAATGACAGATTTCACAATCAAAATCTTACACAAGGAGCCTTTACTATTAAACAGAAGAATCCACATCTGCCCTTTATCAAAAGCTTTCTCTTTGGCCAGGCATAGTGGTGCACATCTGTAATCCCAGCACTCAGAGGCTGAGGCAGAACTGAGAGTTTGAGGCCAGGCTGAGGACTCTGCCTCAAAAAAAAAGCATCCTCCTAATTGCTCCCAGAGGACCCCAACAACTGTGCTTAGGGCACCACCACTGGAACTGAGGGTAAGTTATGGCAAGTACCTACCCCCGGAGTGGGGAACGCTGGGAACCAGTCCTTATGCTAGATCTTCTGCTAACTCGGACTGTGACCTTGGGTATTAAAGACACTTTGTGTCTCTGGCCTCTTCCTTACAGCACAGTGTGCAACACAGGCTCCACATTCTTTCTGTATCACAGTCACCCTCATGCTCATCCTCGAGGGCCAGCTCAGAACTTGGGTCCACCTTATTCCTGGGAACAAGACTGCCCCACCTCCACTCCAGATCCTCTTGTGTTATTTTGCTGTACCTGGGCCTTGTCTTGCTGATCTGGACAGACCCCCATCTCTCTAGGACAGAGCCAGCCTTGTCCTGCCAGACCCTCACCCAAACCTGACACACAACCTCTGAGCCCCAAACTCAGTCAGGGAGGTTGCTTCTGGTGCAGTCCACAACGGTGAAGGCCTCCCTGTCAGCTGATTCCGTGTCATCCACTGAGCAGTAAGTTGTGGTTTGTAGTGAAAGTTTTACCACCTTGTACCCTGGTTTCCAGGTTTGGTTAACTGATGAGTGACATTCTATGTTATTTATATATTTATTTTGTGTGGGCCTGGGATTTGAACTCAGGGCTTCATGCTTGTAGATCAGACAAGCACACCTTTAGTCAATTTTGCTCTGGTGTTCTTTGGTGACAGAGTCTCCACAAGCTATTTGCCTGGGGCTGGCCTTGAACAGAAATCCTTTTGATCTCAGCCTGCCAAGTAGCTAGGATTACAGGTGTGAGCCACCAGCATCCAGCTCTCTCTTCTGCTATTCTGTCTTGCTTGTTCTGTCCAGAATCCCAGTCGCTGTCTGAGGCATCCCTGCAGGACTCCTCACTCCCGCTCAGCAGGCTTCCTGCGCCCACATACATCTGCTGTGTTCCACAGATCTGCCGCCAGCCCCATCCAGACTTTTACTAGCTGTGCGCCAAGGCTCAGAATCCTACTTGCTGTGACTGTCATATGCTCCCTTTCAAATGAATTCTAAAAGCCATTTTCCCCCTGGATGACTGTAGATGAACCCCTCTGCATCTGAAACAGTTTCAGGAAACTCTTCTGAGGCCAAGCAGGTCCTAGTTTCTTTGCTTTTCTACTTCTTTAGGGGGTTGGTTTTGTTTGGTTTGGTTGGCAGTATCTGGTTTTGAACTCAGGACCTTGCATTTGCTAGGCAGGTAGCTCTACCATGCCACACCACCAAGCCCATCTCCTTATTGTTTTAATCAACATGACACCTTATTTTGGCACTGTTCTCAACCAACTTTTATCTAGCATGGAGACAAACAATGCATAACTGTACGTGAGCGGTGAGGTTATTGTCTAGTGACTTAATTAAACTATAATCACTAGGGCTGGAGGTATGTTTCAAACAGAAAGCACTTGCCTAGAAAGTGACAGGCCCTGAGTTCAAACCTCAGTACTGCCAAATAATAATAAACACTAGAAACATCATGTCTGAATGAGTGAGGAAGCCAGGTGTGCTAAGGGAGGGTTATGCAGAAGTACAAGCAATCATTGGTCAGCTGTAGTCAGAGAAGGCTTCATGGAGGAAGTGATTCTTGAAGCTGGTCTTTTAAAGAAGAAAACTAGGGCAGAGCAGGGCAGGGATGAGGTACAGAAAGAAGAAGGATGAAGATTCTAAGTAAACAAAAGCTTGTTTAGAGCATTCGGTTCCAGACTTGGAGAGCCTTCGACTATTCCAGAGTTGAAAACCATTTTGCAAGCAAGAAGGAGTCTGGCATGATGAAAATTAGGAGTAGTGCATGCACGAGATGAAGAACCAAGGAGAGATGGCGCCATCCTCCTGCCCTGTCTGCACAGCATGCAGCCTGCCAGGGGACCTGCGCCTGCCAGGCGAGGACATCACTGCCAGAGCAAGTGGCTTGGAAATGGGAAATCTCCAGGGTGGTGGTGGGAGGGGCAGGTGCGGACATGTGCAAAATCAATGAAGACTGCTTCTACTGCCTTTAATCTGTTGAAAAGACTTTGGGATGAACACCTACTCTCCCTAAATCATGCATCCAGAAAGAATCTCATCCCCAAATTCACCTTCCTTCTCAGAGGTAGATTTGCATATCAGGAGTTCCTGGCAACCAAACCCATCAAATTGCCTATCTCTACTATTTACTCCACTTATACTCAGAGCCTTGTTTGTCTTCCCAAAGTCTGAAATGAGGAACTCCTGCTTCCTTCTAGCCTAAAACACTACTCTGGCTTCAGTTTTGCAATAAGGCCCTGCAGCCAAGGGACCTCAGCAAAACCTTCCATTACAGCTACAGAGGCTCGAGAACACCAGACCCACCCTCCCACTCTGCAACAGGCCTGTGGGAGGCAGGTGAAGCCCACACGTCTCCTCCTGCAACCAGGCTCAAGGCAAACCCCTGAGAGTAACATGCTTCCCCTAGGGAAAGTCAGAAAATACACAGAGATAATAACCAGGGCATCTATAAAAGTAGAACTCTAGTAGGACATGGTGGTACACACCTGTAATCCCAGCACTCGGGAGGTGGAGGCAGAAGTTTGGAGAATTCAAAGCCAGCCTGGACTACGTAGCAAATACCCTGTGTCAAAAAAGAAGGAAAGAAATCGCTCAGGGTGTATCTTCAGCAATCTCTTTTTTATTCTCCTCAAAGGGAACAGGAGGAAGTGTTTACTAAGAACCAGGCCCTAGGCATCGAGAATAAGCACTTACTAAACGCTGGCTGTGATTGCTAACCATGAGACAGACAGAGGTGACTTGGAGGGCTGGGTGAAGTGACAAAGCCTCCTTAGGTATATCCAATAACTGCAGAAAACAAGAGTGACATCTTTCCTAATGCATGGCTTCCCAGGCAGCTAACTTTATTTTTTATGGTGGTGGTACCGGGGTTTGAACTCAAGGCCTTGTGACTACTAGGCAGGTGCTCTACCACTTGAGCCACTCCGCCAGCCCAATAGCTAACTTTTTGAGTCCTTATCTACCCCTTTTCACATAAAGGGGAATTCTACAGCTTTCTTCTCCATTTTTTTTTTCTGACCAAAATTTTGACCTACAGGCATTCTTCTAAAGTACTTGTAGCATCTATCATTCTTGAGAGTCACTACCTTGGTTTACTAGCACCTCCTTTTCTAGGATGTAATCCTAGCTACTCAGGAGGAAGAGATCAGGAGGATCACGGTTCGAAGCCAGCCTGGGCAGATAGTTCACGAGACCCTATCTTGAAAAAACCCAATACAAAAAAGGGCTGGCGGAGTGGTTCAAGATGTAGGCCCCTGAGTTCAAGCCCAAGTACCCCAAAAATATAAATAAATAAAAATAAAATAAGATAAATAAAAACAACGTGCATATGGATCTTTACTGAGTGCAATGAGATTTTGCAACACCAAGCTGACCATGGACAAGACCAGGCAGAAATAGAATAGATTCCCAAACCCAGGATATGAATAAGTATTCAGGAAGGAAGCCTCAGAAAGAAGGTAGTGATGAAGCTCTTTTTCGTTTTATAACTTAGATAATTATAAGTGTATGTAGCAGGAGGATCTGGGTTCAAGTCCAGCAGCCTGGGATAATTAACTGATTAAAAAATCAATATATGTGTTTATAAAGTCTTACAGTAACAGTGATTGCTGTATGTACAAAGAGGACACTCTGATGACATACTTCACTGTCCTTAATATGTATAAGCATATATATTAATATATACAAATAAAAATAAGGCATAGAAGTCAATCCAAGATTTTAGGAAAAGATTGTTCAAAACTAACTGTGACAGGAAATACATAGCAAAATATTTTGCATATCTTAATAGAAACTTAGAGAATAAATTTATAAGAAATGAGGGTACAGTGTCTGAAGTAAAGCAGTCATTGATTCTAGTGGGATGGAACTCTCTGCTTTACCATGGGACTAGCTAACGAGAAAACAAGATCAACAAACAGGTATTTATTCAATCCAAATTTAATTGGTGAATTCCAGCCACCTCTGTGCCCTCTCTGTGGATTTAACCACAGTGACCAAGTCTCTGACATGGTGAGAGCCACACAATCCCAAATCTGGTAAATCACCTGGAAGGCAGTAAACATGACCTTCCCTCCTTCCTCCCGTCTCTTCCATGTCAAAGGTGAATCTGATGTCAATAAACCACAAAAAGCAAACAGCTTTTTCATTGCCAGTATTATTTTCCAGAATCTGGGAGGATTCTGCCTTTGGTGTATGGTTTGTCTCTTTTGAGTTCATCCTGTAGCATTTACTTTGAAGTATATTGAAGTGATTTTAATGTTGCATTATTACGAGTATTAGTTAAAAGTTAATTTGCCTGGGTGTGGCCCTACCAGGATTAAAACTCATCACAAAGCAGGGCAGTCAGATGGTGAGTCCTGTGTTTTGCTGGTAAGCAGTCCTCGCTGCAAAGTCAGCGGTTGTCTGTTGCTACCTTTAAGAGAGTTCCCCATCCTAAAGCAAACCCTCTGTCCGGGCAGACCACACCTGGCTTTAGCCACACACCAGATGCTCTACTGGTGAAATCTTAGCAAAGCCACAATCAGGAAGATTCATGAAACTCTTCAGTTTCCCTCTCTGATTTAGCATTTGGGATTATTGTAAACTCTGGTTCCCTAAATTAACACATAATTTAATTGTAGCTATTCTTCCTTACTTTATCCTTTTTTTTTTCTTTGCAGTGATGGATTTGAATCCGGGGCCTCACTCTCTACCACTTTAGCTACGTCCTTGGCTGTTTTGTTTTGGAGACAGGACCTCCCCACTACGTTTGCCCTGGCTGGCCTCAACTCAAGATTGTCCTGCTTCTACCTCCTAAGTAACTGAGATTTCAGACCTGTGCAACAATGCCCAGCTAACCTTTTGTATGTACTGTGATTAGTTTCACAGATGAGACAGAAATTCCTTAGTTTTGAACTCTACATATAATACAAATTGCTCAGTTAAAAGCTACCATATTGCGTGGCTTTGCATGGTACGTGTTGATTGTATTTGTCGTGCAAAGTTTGCTCTTCCTCTTAAGACTACGATTTGAAAGAAATTTTGTCATTGAATCTGAAAACCCATGCATTGACTTAAGCTCTGAGAACTTTAACTTGGCACATAATTGATTATAAAATTGAACTTTTACTTACTTCCCATAGAATTGATTTCTCTGCATTGAGGAAACCTTGTACTCACAAAGTCGTTTTGGCAGGGACAGTAGCCACCTAACACAGCAAATTCCGTTGTCACATTGCGTTTTCCAGAGTAAAATCCACTCATACCAAGTTATTAAAGTTTAGGTTATTTTCATTAGCGTTTATATTTGCCTTTCAGAATTAACAGAGAATTTTGAATTATACTTATAGAGAAATGGCTCATTCAATATGTATTCTTGTGATTTTTCTTAAAATGTAAGCATCGTATTTAATCTTGTTTATTTAATAGACTTCCTAAGTAGAAAAATATATTATTGTTATTGATGCTATTTTTGCAAATATTAATTATATTTTTTTTGCTGTTTTTTATTTGTTTTTACAGTGTTGGGATTTGAACTCAGGGCCTACACCTTGAGCCACTCCACCAGCCCTTTTTTTGGATGAGTTTTTTTCAAGGTAGGGTCTCATGAGCTATTTGCTCAGTGCTGGCTTCAAACCTCGATCCTCCTGATTTCTGCTTCCTGAGTAGATAGAATTATAGGTGTGAGCTACCAGTACCCGTCTTTGAAAATATTATTTGTAACCATAGTTTTTAGCTTTCAAAAGAACTCAAGGCTCTGGGTTCAATCCCCAGCACCCCGAACAAAGCACTTATATTCTAAGAATTGATGACAGAGAATATTATGAACATTGAAATCCCAGCTATAGTATCATTAAAGTAAGCATGCACTGTGCACCTACCACGTGCACAATTTAGCTGTGCTAAATGCTGGCCCCATAGCTAGGTGTCGGTGGCTCACACCTGTAATCCTAGCTGTTTGGAAGGCAAGATCAGGAGGGTCGAAGTTCAAAGCCAGTCTGCGCAAACAGTTCTCAAGACTCTATCTCAAAAATACCTAACAAAAAAGAGGGTTGGTGGAGTGGCTCAGTGGTAGAGCACCTGCCTAGCAAGCATGAGGCCCTGAGTTCAAGTCCCAGTACTGCCAAATAAATAAATGAATTCTGTCCTCAGGAAGCTTTACTTCATTGATTTGATCTGAGGGGCAGGGGTAACACAAGGAGAGTTCCGAGGAAAGAGGCAAAAACATAGACCAATTTCACATTTCTTACTTGAAGAAAATGTATGAAAACCACAAATCTCTGGTTAGAAAAAGTGAGTTGCTTTCTCTTTTTCCCAAAAAGATCTCTTCCTTCTCTTGCATGAAAAGCTGAGGCAATGCTGAAATGGGTCCAGGTCAGTGCAGACTCTGACTAACAGAGGAAATCTGCTGAGAAAGCCAAGGCCAGGAGGCTGAGTGAGGCCACTGGAGAAAGAAGAGCAGGTGAGGAGGCCCCAGGCAAACCTACAACTGTGTGCAAAGCTGGTGCTGGGGAGAGGGGTGCCAGCAAAGGTGATGGAGGCACACTTGTAAGTGATACCTGCAGAAGGGAAATGGTCAAGAAAGTCCCTCATAATTTAAGGACACACAGTACTTGAAAGGCACAGTTAGCCATGGCCAACTTTCAGATTGGACCCAAGTGACAAAGAAGCTCAAATCCATCCAGAAGTAGGGTATGGAGAAACTACTCCATTACCAAATGAAAGATCAGTCAGTCATCACAGGGGTTCCTGGTGTGTACCATAATTGGGCAGATTTTGGTGACAACACAGGTGCAAGGTACAAGTGGACCTTAAATGAGGGAATGATGGCTGGGATACACAAATCCCAACAAATGCAGGACTATGTCATTCTGGTCTCATGAGAGCTGCTCCTGTACTTAAAAGAACCTTCCAAGCTGGGTGCCAGTGGCTCCACGGCTGTAATCCTAGCTACTCAGGGGGGCAGAGATCTGGAGGATCACAATTCAAAGCCAGCCTGGGCAAATAGTTCGTGAGACCCTATCTTAATAATACCTAACACAAAAAGGGCTGGTGGAGTGGCTCGAGGTGTAGGCCCTGAGTTCAAGCCCTAGTACCACAAAAAAAAAGAACCTTCTAGTATATTTAAAGTTCCTACCTTCTTTTTCACCACCAACTTGGCCTGTTAATCCATCCACATCTCTGGGCTCAGGCCCATATAAATTAACCTAACCTATCCTTGACTGTAGCAAACTCAGAATTAGGCTTTCATCGCTATTCTTTGCTTGTTGTTACTGATAATTTGATCTAACTTGAATATCTACCTTATTTTTCAAACTTTCAGCCTGCCTTGACTTTAAATATGTGTTTGTTGCACATTTGAATAAAAAAAAATTTTTTTAAATATGTTTGTCATTAGTCTGTGTCCTGGTTTTTGCATCGGTGGTCATAAAACACTGAATATTTTTTCTGTATGATCCAGGAGCAAAGGATGCATGAGTCATTTGGTCAGAGGGGTGCCATGCAAATCCCCACCCGGACCCCAACGAAGTATAATCTGATTAGAAGGCAAGGAACCCCATCAGAGGGAGGGCAGAGGACCATAGGCAACAAAAGAGATAGGCCAGAGTGAGTGGGGACTAGAACAGGGACTTCAGCTTGTGTGACTGTTATCCAGCTTTTCCTTGCTGTGACAAAATACCTGAAAGAAATTAACTTGAAAATTTATGGTTTAGAGGTTTCAGTCCAAGAACAACCGGCTCCATTGTTTCAACACCGAGGTGAGGCACAATATAGCGGTAGCCAGAGTGTGTGATGGAGGAGGCTGCTCTCTTCACCCGTGGCCAGAAGCACAGAACAAGAACAAGGAAGGGGTAGCGAACAAACCATACTCTTCAAAGGCACACACTCAGTGGCCTACTTCCTCCAGCTAAGGCCCACCACTGAATAGCCCATTAAGTTATGAACTCATCAATGAATCAACCCATTGGTGACATTAAAGCCTTCATGATCCAATCACTTCCCAAGGCCCCACCTCTGCACCAGAAACCAAGCCTTCAACACATGAACACTTTAGGGAGTACATTTCATATCCAGAACCATAGCAGTGACCAAAGCTGTAGGAATTCCATAACCCAAAAGTGATGTACCAATATGTTCTACCCCAAGACGTACAAATAATTTGCTATTGAGAGTAAGGTGCCTCTTTATATAAAACCAGGAGGTGACCAGTCTGATCTGAGCAATGTAATTCATTGAAATGGTTCCTGGAGAAAGGTGGAATGTCTTCCCCACCCTAATTATAGAGCAACATTCAAGCCACTGGATCTGGTGACAGTAAGCCAAGCTGGCTTTCAAAGATCTCAGGCTCTACGTGTAGAAATGACTACAGTTTCCCTAACAGAGGCAAAAGAAGGTGGTGAGAAGCTTTTGCAAGATTGGTAGCATTCTGAAAATTTATATTTCCTGTTTGCTAATGTGTCTGCTTTAAATCCGTCAAGCTGCTAATTATATTGCATGGGTTATACATAAGCTTTTCCACTCATTTATAGTCTTTGTTTCTCTCTGAGGTTGTTTACGTTACATATGTTTGTGTCCTAAAATGTAAGAGCCAGATAATCACAAAAAACAATTAAAATTTCCCATATTAACACCACTTGAAAATGACCACTGTTGTCATGTGACATAATCCTTCCAGTATTTTTTGTGTGTGTGGGACTGGGACTTGAATTCAGGGCTTTGAGCTTGCAAAGCAGTCGCTCTACCACTTGAATTACACCCTCAGTCCATTTTGCTCTGGTTATTTTGGAGATGGGGATCTCAAGATCCTGGGACTGGCTTTGAACCTCGACCCTCCTGATCTCAGCCTCCCAAGTAGCTAGGATAATAGGCGATAGGCATGAGCCACCAGTGCTCGGCCAGTATTTTTCTTTTCTTTTTTTTTTTTTTTTTTTTGAGGGGGTGGGGTTGTGAGGTGGATATTAAAGTGAGCTTCTCAGCATCTATTCCATCCTACATCACCGGGGAACTCCCAGATATTTTGTTGAAGAAATTTGCTCTGTCCCCTTCACCAGCATAGGATCTGCTCCTGAAACAGCATTGTTTCAGGGACCAGCATCTCCCAGGCCTCCACCAATCAATGCATGGTGTTAAAAGGCACATGATCAAGAAGATCCAATCAAAGGAAAGCCTGGAACCTCCTTGGTGACTGGGGAGAGACACTCCTTGGGCCTGGAGAAGGTGTACTATATGCCACCTGCCATCCCTTGCCACCACAGGAGGAACCAATTTTAGGATGAGGCATAAGTTTCAAAAGGCAAAAAGAAATATAAAAAGAAATGGGGTCCTTAAAGAACTCTCTGAGCTGCTAAATCAAGCTAACACCAAGACCTGTCACTTCTGGAGTTTCTAGTTATAGAAATAATTCATTCTTTTGCTTGTTGAAGCCAGTTTGAGTTTTCAATTTCTTGTAACTGAACACATTCTAAAAGACATATGTAAGGCCAGGCACTGGTTGCTCATGCCTGTAATTCTAGCTACTCAGGAGGCAGAACTCAGGAGGGCTGTGGTTTGAAGTCAGTCCAGGCAAATAGTTCCTCGAGACCCTATCTCAAAAAACCTTTCACAAAAATAGGGCTGGTGGAGTGGCTCAAGGTGAAGGCACTGAGTTCAAGCCCCAGTACCACAAAAAAAAAAAAAAAGCCTAAAAGACATATGTAGATATTTTTATAAAAATGCATGCCTCTGGACCTGGAGCATGGTTCAAGTGGTAGACCACCTACCTAGCAAACAGGAGGCCCTGAGTTCAAAACCCCAGTACCATCAAAAAAAAAAACTGGGTTGGGGGAATGGCTCAAGTGGTAGAGTGCCTGCCTAATAAGCATAAGGTTCTGAGTTCAAGGCCCAATACCATTAAAAAAAAATACCCAATAAAAATGCACGTCTCCAATTTACGCTCACACACGTGCACACGCACACACACACGCACACGCACACACACACAAAGATAAAGAATTACATATCGAAATGTTAACTTTAAGTAATTCAGGGATTGGAACTGTAGGGGTTTAGAGGGGGATTATGAACAACAATAAAATTTTTTAAACGTTGTGGGTAGCTCTGACTCAGTAACTCACACTTCCTCAGATGGGGCAAGGAGAAGGCACGGTTAGTCAGTCTTGGTCAGATTGTGGTCTGCCTGGTCATTATCTCAGGATTGGTGAAGCAGAGCCTTGTCGTGATAAGAAAGTCATTGCTACTTGGGGGTTAGAGTCAACTCTTGTTACAAGATGTTTATTGACTAATCCCGTTGTCCTAGAATCCAAGGTGACTGCAGGAGAGACTCAGGAGGGAAAGGTTAGAGTGAGAGAGGGACAAAATGGAGTTAGTTAGGCCAGTGGTGAATGCCTCCCTCCAAATCCCCAGTCAAGTGGTCATTCCATTTCTAGAAGTGGTTGAAGGCTAAAGGTCATTTTCTTTAGTAACTACTTCCTGCTGATGGGGGCGCTATAGGAATCTCTGAATGGAAGGCCTAGACAGAGTCAGAGAAGTTTCCTGTTCCTTCAGCCTTGAAGGGGGTGAGATAGGTCAGGTATCACCAGTTCTCAGGAGCCTGAGATAATGATCAGCCAGACCACAGTCTGACCAAGACTGATTAACCATGCCTTCTCCTTGCCCCTTCTCTTTATAATCTGCAAGCTCATGTCAGTACCGGGAGGATGGACTTGGGGTCACTGAACACACGAATCTATTCTTCCTGACACAGCCACATTGAATAAATCCTCTTTGTTCCTCACCACTACTCATCTCTTTAACTGATGTATTGGAACGGTGACCAACCTAAAGGGACTCTTGGAATCCGGGCTTTTGCCCTAAACTCCAGTAACAGTAAAACACACGATATGTATCTCAATCTAATGGTTTTGTCATGAAAATTTTCAATATACATATGATAAAATGTTCTTGTATTTAAAAAGTCCTTGAATTTCTTAAATATTTGCTCACATGACCTTACAAATGTGCAAATAAGCTGAATTTTAAAAACATACTTATGTATGTCTCTTTCATGCATAGAAAAAGATCTGAAAGGGCATACCTCAAATTGATCACAATGTTATCTTCTATCAATTGGGCTAGCTTGTTGGGTGCTGGGAGAAAACTAACTTTTTATATTCATCAGGTTTGTTTGACTTAAGTCATAGAAGACTTAAGTCATATATTGAATTTATAAATTTGAAACAACTTTAAAAAATTTTTAAAAAGAGGACTTTGAATATGGCTCAAGTGATTGAGTGCCTAGCAAGTGAAAGGGTCTGCTGAGTTCAATCCCCAGTACCTGCCACCCCCCCCCAAAAACAAAAATTAAGATAAAAATAAAATAATCACTAAAGGAAGAATGGGAAAAAATAAATCAAAAAATAATCTTAAATGAAAAATCTGTCTTGTGATTTTGCAGGGATAAGTTAGAATGGTATGATAGGGATGGATGAGTTATAAGATTATTTTTACACAGATAACAGAAATCCACAATTCAAATTGACTTAAACAGTCAGGAAAAACTGTAGGCTACTTTGGGCGCTTGGTGTGCTCATCAGGTCAAGGGTCTTTCTGCCTTTCTGCTGTGTCATCCTCTGAATGCTGACTGTTTGCTGTCATTCTGGCTCCCTCACAAGTCTCTGCAATAGTTCTTGGCACCACCTCTGGACCTCATCCAGCGAAAAAAGACAGTCTCTCTTCCTGAGACTTCTTAAGAATGAGGCAGCTGGGTGTCCTCGGAAGCTCACACCTGTAATCCTAGCTACTCAGGAGGCAGAGATCAGGAGGATAGCAGTTTGAAGCCAGCCCAGGCAAACAGTTCTCAAGGTCCTATCTTGATAAAACCCAGTCAGAAAAAAGGGCTAATGGAATGACTCAAGGTGTAGGCCCTGAGTTCAAACTCCAGTACCACACACAAAAAAAAAATTTTTTTAAAAGACTGAGGGAGCCAGGCATGGTGGCAGGTACCTGTAATCCCAGCACTCAGAGGCAGGAGGAGCATAAATCCAAGACCAGCCTGGACTACACAGGCCCTTTCTCATTGGCCCGTTTTGTCACAACCCTTTACTGAGCAATCATAGCAGGAGGAGGGAGCTGCTACCCATGACTTAACACAGAGAGAAACCGGGGGAAAACATTGAGCCTTCCTAAAAAGTGTAATTTAGGAGGGTTTTTCTTCTATGTCATCTTCATTACTGTTGTCATGTTTAAAATAATTGTCTTACTGATTGGTTTATTACTGTTATCATGTTTAAATTAATTGTCTTACTGTTTTAAAACCAGTAAATAATGGATTGTGAAAAGCACTGATAGGCACAATGTTTCCTGATAACTTTATCTTTACTATAAATGTGACTAAGAGCCTCCATCATTTTTA
This sequence comes from Castor canadensis, assembly GCF_047511655.1. Classification (NCBI taxonomy): domain Eukaryota; kingdom Metazoa; phylum Chordata; class Mammalia; order Rodentia; family Castoridae; genus Castor; species Castor canadensis. Next base: position 176,509,711 of record NC_133389.1, on the reverse strand, counting down.
TACCTTAAACACCGAAGTCCAAAATGAAAAAAAAAATGCCTTGGAAGCAAGTTCAAAACAACACTCAAGCAACAGCCAGTCTCTTGGGCACACAGGTCAGACGAATTTCACCTGCTGTGTCCTATTGTAATGGATCAACCTTCAAAAGACTCAATTGTGAGAGGTCTATTTTGTGTCAACTCTTTGTTTTCCTTGACTTTTACTAAAAGAACCCCAAAGAAAGAAATGGATGCCTATGTACACTTATTTATTTGTTTCAAAAATGGATACTTCCCCAATCTGAAGTTCTTGTGTAGGAATCCTGACCCCTGAGGTGAGGGGGTGGGGGTGGGAGTGTGGGCAGTGCTCCCTGCCTGGGATTAGTGCCCTTATCAACCTGTTGTCCTTTCTACCACGTGAGGTTAGAGTTTTGCAAAGGTGGCTGTCTTTGAGGAAGAGGCCTAATCTGATCTTGGACTTCCTAGCCAACAAATTTCTGCTGTTGGTAGCATCCCAGTTTATGGTATTTTGTAAAACCAGCTTGAGTGGACTAAGACAAGTTAACAGAGAGATTTGCTGTTTCCCAGCAAATCTCTTTGCCCTACTTCTCCCTAGCAGGAAAACTGATTTTTCTTCCACGAAGTATTTTGGTGACTCCACAAAGCATGGATGACTACAGGACCTCAAAGGGATGTTCCTGCTTCTCCCAGCCCCAAAGCACACCTGTCCAGTATCAATCCCTCAAACAGCTCTGCCCAATCATCCATGAGCAGAGGTGGGTTTCACACAGGTCCACTTCCCACCTCTCCACTCTCCCCATTTCTGACTCTTCTTATCTGCCCTTTCTGGCTCTGGATCCATTTTGTAATATCTCTCCAGACCTCAGAACTGCCCCTGGGGTCAGTTCATGCATTCACCTTCCTTCCCAACAATTTAGGGGTTTAGGAGAGATCCTTGGGCTTTCCATTATGTCTCAAGGGTGATTTCCTACCTGGGATAGGGGATAGGGGAATGGAAGGAATAGGAATTGGGCATTAGTCATTTAACAAACACTGAGGTATACAGCAGGCCTGACATGCCCAATGCAGTGGATTGTCAAGGTGAAGTGACCATTTAGGTTCAGGAAGGAAGTAGACGACAGCTATAATAAAACAGTGGTTTTGTTCGATACAGTAGGACAGTGCCTGAATGCACAGATGAATGCACACATTACCCTGGGGACACAGATGATGGACACTCAATTCAGGATTAGTAGGGGAGAAAATGTGGGGTCAGGGATAGGGTTATCACATTTAGTAAAAGTAGGGCATTCTGTTAAATGAACTTTCAAATAAAGAACAAATAACTGTACGACTTTGAGTCTTTACTCCCATTTCCTGTGTGGGGAGCAGGATATATTTCTCCTCTTTTTTTCCCCCACTTCTCCCTACTTTATCCTGTTAGACTAAAATAAAACCCTGGGGCTGGCAGAGTGGCTCAAGTGGTAGAGTGCCTGCCTAGCAAGTGGGGAAGCCCCAAGTTCAAGCCCCAGTACCACTAAATAAATAAATAAATCCTTGCTAAAACTTTCCAAAAAATGCATGATTGTTTTATGTAAGTTTTTCCCCATGCTATATGTGGGGGCAAACTTATCCTAAAAAAAATACTCATTGTTCATCTGAACTCCAAACCTAACAGGGCACTGTATTTATTATTTGCTTTCATCCCTACAGCTGGCTGGGAAGGATCCCCAGGAGATTGGTGCCCTGGGTCCATAAGTGCTGGAGAAGGAGCTTGGTAACCCCTCCATGGGAGCCAGTCCTCCCCTCCCTCCTCTCCCCCTGCCCCATCTCTTGGCTCCTCTAACCTCCCTTACCTGCCTCATTTCTGGGCAGTTTCTGTTCCAAAACTCATTAAATTACCCACCCAGCCTTGTCTGCAAGTTCGTTCTGGTTGTAGCTTCTGTAGAGGAGCACGGCACTCTTTTCTGAAGAGATTCTGGTGTTTAGTCACCTTCCTTATGTGGTTCAAGACCCAGCAGCATGGGAATCCCCAGCCCTGTCCATGCCCGGGGAGTCGCTCTGCCTTTGAAAGGGTCCCTTGCTATGTGTGGCACATCCAAGTCAGGAGAGCACTGAGACGTTTGTTAGGGTTATCCTCACCCCTCTTTAACTCAGAGGGTTAGAAACTTCAGCCACCTGGCTCTGGAGAAGAGAAAGCTGCGTTCTTTCACATCCCTGAAATGCCTATTTCATTGCCAGGGTGTGTCACCAGGTGCTATGAAGCCTGCTAGCAAGAGATTAAAGAGCCAAGAAAGAGAAGGGCTGCTTGATAAACTGCTTTTTTTGGCCCAGTCTCATCCCATAAAACAAGGTTTATTGGCTTTGCCCCTCAGGTCTCTCTCTCTCTCTCTGAAACAATCTGCCCAGAAAGCAGAACCTCTGAGAGGGGGGAGGATGTGGGGAGAGGGTGCAGGAGAGTAAATATGGTGGAAATACTGTGTACACATGTATGAAAATGGAAAAAGGAGACCTGTTCAAACTATTCCAGGAACGGGGGGAGGGGGATAAAGAGAATGATGGAGGGGTGAATTCAGTGTGGCAGTAGGGGTGTGTGTGGCTGGGTGTGGGGGGTGTTCAGCAGAACTGTGGCAAAGTGTGGAGAAGAACCCCTGAGCCCCTACCCCAAACTTCTAAATCTGTCTTTGGGGATGGAGCACAGAAAGCTGTGTTTTAACAACCGTCTGCAGTTTTGATGCAAGTAAAGTTTGTGTGCACCTAGCACATAAGAAAATGTCCCGAAAACTCTAGGACAGAAAAATTAGATGTTGGGCATGACAGGCTACCAAGCTGTCTCTCCCACCTGCTGCCCAGACTTCTGAACGCCAGCTAGGACTCCCATGTGACTGAGGGAAGCCATGCTTTTGGATGAAAACCAAGTAGAAGTGAAGCAACTGACACAGCAAAGACCAGCACGCAGGGGGCTCCTAGCACTGAGGGAACAGGTTATCCAAGTCACATGGCAGCTCATGGGGTGGGGGGGTGCCCATTCACACAAGTGCCCTTGCCTGATGCTGTCAGACAATACCCTGCTGCAATTTTATTTCTCTTTGGTAGCTTCTCCCTTTGATTCTGATACAGATCTGAATCATATCAAATTGCAAAATGGTTTAGTCATATACGAATGGTGAGTAAGATTCTTGTCAGTAAATAATCTACTTTTCCCCCAAACAGGGTCTTATCTGATTTTCCTAACACAGCTTGCCAAGTGCTGGAACTGCTGGTACAAGTTAGAAATATTTAAATGATTCATGGACTTGTATATTTTGCATTAATAGGTTTGTTTTTGTTTTGTTTGGGTTGGTTTTTTTTGCCAAAGCAAATACTTGAAAACTCTAACAATCAATGGAATAGCTTGAGGCCAAGGAAAAAGGGGCGAGGGGAGGAAGGGCAAGTGTGTAACACATGGCACTATAATAGGCTTTGCCAGGCAAGATTTCATGCTACCCAGAAGTCCAGAGCTGGATGGCTTTCTTAGGCTACACAGACAATTTCTTATGCAGAGTGGGGAATGGATCCTCACACACTTCTAGAAATTTTCCAAAAGACCTTCTAGAAAATGACAAATTGGCCTCTGTTGTCATCCAATCCTGACATAGACATCAGGAAAACAAAGCCATTGAGCAAAGTGCAATACAGAAAATGACTGTGCAGTTATAAATTTAGTATCAAAGTACACTGAAACCAAATTGCACTGCCAATGATGTCCAAAACTAAATTAATGTTACAGGCAGCAGCCCAGATATGCCAGATGGTCCATTCGTACATTGTTACGGGAACAGAAAGTGGTGAAAACTGCTTTGAAAGCTCCTTCCATCCCAAGCTACTTGGGGTGTGGCACAGCTCCTAAGGGGAGAAATACAATTTGCAAGACAATACCTGTGGCAGGTGGCATTTTCCAAAGGTGGTTCTAGCAATATTTCCCATCCCACCTCTGTACAATGTGACCTTGTCATTTCCGCCATTGAAAGGTGGGATCTATGTCCCCTCCCTCTTGAATCTGGATGGACTAGGAACTGCCTCAACCGGTAGGAAATGCTTCCACCATGTTCTGGAACACTTGCATTCAGAGCCTGGAGCTGCCATGTTAAGTAGTTCAGTGACCCATGCTACCATGCTAAAGAAACAACACTGGAGAGCTCCACTCAACATCCCAGCAGCTGCCAGCCATGTGATGGTGCCATCTTGCAGGTCCAGCCCAGCTGACATCTAACAGTGTCCACGGGAGAAACCCTAAACCACAACCAACCAGTTGAGCCCTTCCCAAGTTCCTGACCAACTAAACTGTGAGCAAAATCAGTTATTTTAAGCTGCTAAATTTCACCATTCCATCATCCTCTCCTTTTGCCCTCTCCCTGCTCAGGAAATGACTTCCCCACATGGTACAGCCCACCCTCTCTGTGCTTCCCACACCTTTGGTGTCCTGTCGAATTTAAACAAACCCCAGAGATTATGTAGTGATGATCTCTGACATTTCTTTTGTTTATTCATTTATTCGTATGTGTATACATTGTTTGGGCCACCTCTCCCAATCTTTGACATTTTAAATTCCCTGAGACAAACGTCAAGAGAAATGCACTTCTAATTCCCAGGGTGGAGCTCTTCCTAGACAAGTGTGGGTCTGGACTGAACCTGTGAGGAGGTGTTTTCCCACAGCAACTGTCTTGCCTTGCAGGAAGTAGAGAGGATAGGATCAGCAAACTGCACCAGGTCAACTTGGGACATTGTCCCTGGCACTCACTTTGCTGCTTGCCCCTCCCTCTGTCCTTCCCCTCCCTAGTCTTTTTGCAAGATTTCTTTCCCCTCCCTTTCGCCTAGGATACTAGATCCTAAAGAGAAGCCACACCTAAATGGTTAAGATATTAACTGGTAAATCTTTCAATTTTCTGTCCTTCCTGCTTCCCTCCCTCCCTCCCCCTCCCCTCCCTCCTCCTCTCTCCTCTTTCTTTTTTCAGTGGTACTGGGGTTTGAACTAAATTAGCTTTGTGTTTGCTAGGCAGTTGCTCTAACACTTCAGCCACACCCCAACCCTTCTTTACTTTAATTATTTTTCAGATAGGGTCTCATTTTTTGTTTGTTTTTTTTTCCCCCTCAGGGTGACTTGGGACCATGATCTTGCTCTATCTGTGCCTCCTGCATGGCTGGGATTACAGGTATGTACCTGGCTTGTTTGTCGAGATAGGGTCTCACTAACCTTTTGCCAGGGCTGGCCTCAAACCTCAATTTCCCCACCTCTTTTTATTTTCTTGAGATAGGGTCTTATTCTGTTGCCCAGGCTGGCCTAAAACTGGGTGTGTAATCTACCCAAAGGAATATAAATAGGGATACTATAGAGACACCTGCACACTGATGTTCATCACAGCACTATTCACAATAGCCAAGCTATAGAAACAACCCAGATGCCCTAAAACTGAAGAATGGATCAAGAAAATGTGGTCTATCTATCAAGAAAATGTGGTATATTTGAAATTTAACTCAGCTATAAGGAATAATGACATGTGGTCTGAAGGTAAATGGATGCAGTTGGAGGACATCATGTTAAGTGAAGTCAGCCAGGATCAGAAACACAAAAGCAGCATGTTTTCTCTCATGCATGGAAGACAGATCCAAAGATAAACATATACACAAAACCAAGCATGGTCATATACGAGCTCAGATGTAGAACGTGTTTATAATAATGGAACCACTCTAGAATTTGGGGGAAGAAGGAAAGGAAAAGGGAATGAAAGAGCATCAGATGAGAAGGTGGAGGATACAAGAATGTATATTGAAAGCTATCAAAAAATGGGGGGGGTGGGAGGTAAAGGGGTAAGGGAGAGTCATGGAAGGGACTGAACAGACCCACAATGGGCATACATTGAGACACCCCTGGAACATCAACTTAAATATTAATAATGAAAGACAAGACTATAAAAATAGATACAGCGGGTATGTGTCGGGGGGGAGGGGTACTTGTGGAAGAGTAGGGTGAATAAAGGAGATTAAGGTGAGGGTATGTAGTTGATGGACTTCAAATACTTGTGAAACAGAATATGTACTTATGAAATAGAACAAAGAAACCTCTTGCAATTGTTTTAAGTGGGGAGAGAAGGGGATTGAGGGAAAAAGGATGGGGTGATCTAGCCAATGTACAATATAAACCTACTTGGAACTGTCACTATGAATCCCCTCCCCTGTATAACGAATATATCCTAATAAAAAAAAGTAGAAGAAAAAAAAAACTGGCTATGTAGCCCAGGCTGGACTTGAACTCCTGCTCCTCCTGCCTTGGACTCCCACATGCTGGATTCACAGGCATGCACCACAATGCCACGGTTCATCTGGCAGCCTTTGTAATGCCCCTCCTTAGTCTTGAGTTCTATAAATTGCTGTGGGCTTAAGAAAAATACTAGAACTAGCCCTAGGAGGTCAAGGTCCATTGCAAAGTTCTGCCAGAGAAGAAGAAAGGAGGACGTGCCCTGAAGCCACAGACCCTGCCCAGCACAAGGCCTTCCTGCCCTGTGCCTTGCTTCCCTCCTGTGAGAGCCCTCTGCACCCCTCAGTCACCCCGTTCCCCTCAGGACGGGGCTTTGAGGGGCTAGCCCCTCCATCTTCTTCAGGGCTGCTTTTGAATAAAACTGATTGCCGTTGGGGGAGACGAGTGGCGGGGTTTGATCTCACCCAAGACAGACAAGAAGGAGTTGAGGGGCAAACACATAGAGGAGCTGTCAACAGAGCAGAATTATTTAAGCAAAAGCTGATTTTGCTGCAGTGGGAGTGAATGCAAAGCCAGAGTAGACCCTCAGAGGAAACGGGTGTGCAGCTTGACCAAGCAGTCAGGCGTACTGAGGTCTTGGGTCCTAGGCACTTTCGTGGATCAGACTGAATAACTATGCTAAGAGTATGTACACAATGTGGAGATTTCTTAGAAATGGAAGAGCAGTGGGCGCCAGTGACTCATGCCTGTAATCCTAGCTACTTAGGAGGCAGAGCTCAGAAGGATCATGGTTCAAACCCAGCCCAGGAAAATAGTTCAAGCAACCTATCTCAAAAAAACCCATCAAAAAAAAGGGTTGGTGTCATGGCTCAAGGTGTAGGCCCTGAGTAAGAACCCCAGTACCACAAAAAAAAAAAAAGAAAGAAAGAAGTGAGAGAGCATTCCCAAGAACCTAGGGAAGGGAGAACGGTTTACTAACACAGCGTCCTCAGAGCCAAGGTGGTGACTTGAGGGGAGATGTGTGCCTGAAACACAGCTCTAATGATGTGTACATGATGAGGTCTCTGGCTGACTTCTGGGGTTGGCAAAGTCCCATTGGGGTCATGGGGTCATTGCTAGGGACCAGTGGCCACTGTACCAACAAGTAGCCCCAACCATGGTCCGCCATTACTCCAGGACAACCGTGGAGCAGGAAGTTTGGCAAAATGTACCCCAATGCAGTGCTGCCTGCTCTCTGGCTCCTTCGTATTGTAATTATTCTTTTCACCTGCCTACCCCATAGCACCACCAACTCTGTCTCCCAGGTGCTGGCTTCGGAGCAGTGGGCAGCCCAGACTTATGCCAGGAATGAAACCAGAGAGGGCTGTCCCCAGCCCTACAACCATGTGAAGGTGACTCTTGCAGGCGGCCTCAGTGTTAGGCCACCTACTCTATGCCAGGGCCACCAGGGAATGCCACACCTGCCTTTGTCCCCTAGAACTCAGAACCATGAATCAGTCAAAATCTGGCCTCTCAGCTCTATTTCTCCAGTAAATAACACCCTGAGAGGTTGGGAGATGACAACTGCTTGACCAATTTTCTGATGCAATTTATCTCAACTGTGGCTAGACTATCTGGATTTTTCTAAAGCTGAAACTGAGGCAGGCTAAAATTAGGGAAAGTTCTGGACTCATACAAAAATATAGAACTCAGATTGACCATGCTCTGGCTCGGACCACCCTTACCTGGCCCAGAACTGCCATGTTGCTCCCCACCCAATGATTATTGGATGGGAATCACCTGGTTCCTCCCTTCCCCTAGGTTAGCATAAGTTTTAAAAGCACCTAGAGAAGAGAAGCATTCTCTCTCTGCCTGCAAATTCCCCTTGGGCCCATTGTCCCCGCTTTGTATTTCCCTTCCCTGACTTTTAATAAACTCCATTCACACCCACGTGTCCTGTGGTTGATTCTTTCCACAGGACACAAAGAATTTGGAAGTCTTCTGATCACAGACTACACCGGCACCGTTAACAAAACCAGGGGGTCCTAATGTGCCACCTGTACAGGCCAGCCTTAAAGCCCTGAAGGCCAAATGTCAGCTACCACATACCATCAATTACTGACTTACAATTTCTTGAAACAAAATCAGTTTTAACTTAAACGTTATTAACTTAAACTTCATAGCCAGGCACCGGTGGCTCACACCTGGAATCCTAGCTACTTAGGAGGCAGAGATTGGGAGGATCATGATTCAAAGCCAACCGGAGCAAACAATTCGTGAGAACCTATCTCAAAAATAACCAAGAGAAAAGCAGAGCTGACAAAGTGACTCAAGCTGTAGAGCACCTGCCTAGCAAGCATGAGGCCCTGAGTTCAAACCCCAGTACTACAAAAAGAAATGAAAAGAAGTTCACATCATTACTATAAACAGAAAGCAAGTCTACCACTTCGTCAAGCCCAACCTAAATGCTTACTAGGACAAAGCAAACCCTCCTTGCTCCTCCTGCCCTGCTTCCTTTTACTTTGTGACACTTATCAGCACCCGAAGTACTGCTCATTTGATTCCCCTGGGCTCCTGTTAGCCTGTCCAGGGTAGCATATACCTTCACCTGAAACTCACCTGGACACAGGTAAGTTCTCCAAAGCTAATGCTAACTATATAAATACATAAAGGAATCATCAATAAATACATGAAAGAACACGATTATTAAATTCCAACTACATAAGCCGACTTGTTGATGATGCCAAGCTGGGAGTCAGCTCTCTCCTTAGCAAATTAGAGAGGCGTGGAAGACCTTTTCCCTCCAACAGACTTTCTCCTCCATTAGTCAACAGATTGAACAAGAATTGTGCATGCACCAGTTTGTCACTGATTTGTCTGATGACTTATAGGAGTCAATAATATTTTGAATGCATGAAGGAGCCCCAGTGTTAGTCACTGCCAGTTGATGTAGGTCTAAACTCACCAATGTGCCCCATCCACTTCACCCCCTGGGAGATACTGCCTCATGTCACTCTGACACCTAGTCCTGATCACCAAGAAGCACACCCTCCTATTTCTGCAGTCAGGACAACCTCTATGAGCAAGTTGCTTCACCTTCCTCTCAAGTATATACTAATCCAGGAGGGCCAAACAATGTTTTTTCATTGGCAGACCTCTCTCCATGGAAGTTGAAAGCCACATTTGACTATGATTTTTGTGTGTGTCTTACTGGGGTTCAGGACCTCATGCTTGCTAGGCAGCTGCTATTCTATTTCAGCCACTCACCAGCCCTTTTCTGAGCTGGTTTTTTTAAAGATAGGGTCTCATAAACTATTTGTCCGGTTTGGCTTCTAACCGCAATCCTCCTGATCTCTGCCTCCTGAATAGCTGGATTACGGGCGTGAGCCACCGGCACCCAGCTCGACTGTGATTTTACTTTTTTAGCCTGAGTATCTTGAAGACCCCACTGTGGTTCAAGTGGGTGGGACCCCAGGCTAGTTATATGCCCATATAAAGGGCTGGCTTCTCTAACAATGAAGCTTGGTTACTATGTTTTATGTAGGAGCAGCCAAGCAACTGTCACAAACCTGGTGTGGCCCTTCTGCTCTATCCAGATAGAAATCCTGAGTAGTCCAGAGAAGCTCCCCCAGTTATTCCAGGCTCTTGGTGGGGGCGGGGGGTGGGGTTGCAATCCTTAGCAAGCACACCAGGCAGTAGCAGGTGGCACCCTCTCATGACAGCACCAGCCTTGGGGTGCTGGCCTCGGGGTTCGATCCAGAGTGACAAGCACCACAGCCCCACGCCTCCAGGGTCAGACCCAGATGGCTTGTCAGCACCAGCCTCAGGGTCAGGCCTGGAGCGGCTGAAGTGCCAATAGAAAGTGTTGCCACTAGAGGGTCCAAGGCCCACCGCCCCTGCTGTTGCACCTGCCATGGCGTCTTTCTTCTCTTCTTCATGTTACCAGCTCAGCTATTCTGCTAATGATGAAATCAGAAGTAAGCAAAGACGGCCACTCAAGAGAAGTCTCTGTAGGGTCTAATGTTGCAATGCCTGGGGACAGTACAGGAGGGTGAGCTGAACAGCCTGCATATATGGCAAGAAAGGGGTTGTGACAAAGATGTCAGCACTGATCGCGGCAGTCCCACCATGCAGGTGAAGGTCTGTTGGCACCAGTCATGGCGTAGTCCCTGGCACCAGTCATGGCAGTGCCTCACGCAATTAAAGGGCTGTGCTGACACCAATCATGAGTTTTCTGCGGGGCCACAAGGGGAGGCACTCCCCCTCTGACCCTGGCTGCAGGGTCATCTATAGAGCTGGCAGAGGCCTATGATGGCAAACAGTCTGGTACAAGCTGTGTGCTGAGACAGTGCCTTCAGAAGCCGGAGCTGCTGGAGTTGCACATCAGTAGCAAGCTGTGGTTGTTGTGTAACTTCCTCAAGGTGTCCATGGAGTTTAAAGCAGCTGGTGCTGCCATGGGGGGCCTTTCAGCTGACTGCTTGGCTGAAAGTCCTTCACTCAAGGCAGCCAGGGTCCCAGGGAAGGGTCTCAGGGCTGTCAATTAGAGAGTTAAATTCCCCCAGCCCCGAACATCTAAGCACATTTAAATGAAAAAATAAGGGGTGATTTCAATACAGTGCTTTGACAGTCTTTAAGAGTTGTAATAATGCTTATTCCTGCTTTAACAGCTTTTAGCAGTACTCTTACAATGCTTAACTCCTCTACCGATGCCCCAGGGAGAGGTGGGTTCCTACCATCTGGTTCATAACCAAGGTAACCATAGCTGTTCAGTCCACTCCTCCCAAGGCAAAGTCACTGAGGGGTTTCAGGATTTAGCCATCCATGGCCAACAAAGCTTTTATTTATTTATTTATTTATTTATTTATTTTGTGGTACTAAGATTTGACCTCAGGGCCTATGCCTTGAGCCACTCCATCAGCCCTTTTGTCATGGATTTTTCCAAGATAGGGTTTTGAGAACTATTTGCCTGGACTGGCTTTGATCTCTATCCTCCTGGATCTCTGCCTCCTGAGTAGCTAGGATTACAGGCGTGAGCCACAGGCCCCCAGCTTATTTTATTTTACCATTTTTATTTTTTTGACACAGTGCCTCATTGTGTAGCTCAGGCTGGCCTTGAACTTGTGGTCCTCTTGCTTCAGTCTCCCAAGTGCCGGGATTATAGGTTTATGCCACCATGACCAACTCTATGACAAGGGTTTTATTTTTGTTTGTTTGTTTGTTTTTGTTTTTGTTTTCCACAGTAGCTTCACCATTTCACACTTCAACCTACAATGCTTAACGGTTCCAATTTCTTATTCTTGCCAACACTTGTTACTTTTCATTTTAAAAAATAAGAACCAGCCTAATAGGTATGAATTGGCATATTCTCTCATCTTGCTTTTGACTTGCATTTCCCTGATATCTAGTGATGTTGAGCATCTTTGCATAAAGTTATTGGCCATTTTAATATCTTCTTTGGAGAGATGCTATTTGAGTCCTTGACCCATTTTTAAGCTGGCTTTTTTCTGTTGTTGCTAAGTTTTAGGGATTCTTTAATATTCTGGATGTTACTCCCTTTGCAAATATTTTCAACCTTTGTGGGTTGTCTTTTCACCCTGTTGATAGTGTCCTGTTGTTAGGACCCGGAATCCTATTCCCCCGAGAGACAGAGAGCCAGGCGTGAATGCAATCAACAAAGCAGAGTTTATTGGGCTGGCTAGCCAGGGTCGAGCTCCCACACGGACACGCAGGACCGGTTAGGAAAACACGACCCTGAGCCTCTTTAGGGGAAATCTTATATAGACCGCGGTGGCATGCATATTTTCGTTATCAACATTGGGCAAGCAGGCAGAGCACATCTTGCGCGTACCTCACATCTTGCACGTACTTCACATCTTGCATGTACCCCCCGCTCACATTCCCCACATTCTATATGCCCTAACTGAGCCCTGCCACATTGCTTATCTTATCTACATGGGATGTTTGGTACTGGTTTTTCCAACAAGGGGGTTGGGGCCCGCTGAGACCTCCTATTCCTTTCATTCCCCCCTTTTCTTACGGCCTAAATTGAGGAATCATTCTCAAGGGGATGAAGAGCCTGATATTGTTGGCGGAGGACCAGAAGTTGGATAGTATTAATTCGACTTTTGACAAAAGTCATAAGTCGGTTTAGAATCCAGGGTCCTATGGTAACAAGTAATAGGATGATTATTATTGGCCCTGCCAATGCAGATAAAAGGGTAGCCAACCATGGGGACTGGTTAAACCAAGACTCGAACCAGCTTTCCCCGGCCTCTCTTTCTCGTTTTCTTTGTTCCAGGCTCTTTCGAAGTTTAGACATGGAGTCACAAACAACTCCAGTATGGTCAGCGTAAAAACAACATTCTTCCCCTAGAGCAACACATAGTCCCCCCTTTTGGAGGAACAACAAGTCCAGACCTCGTCGGTTTTGAAGTACTACCTCAGACAGGGAAGTGAGGGATTTTTCTAGGTGGCTAATGGAGGTTTCTATTCTCTCTATATCTTCGTCTATGGCTGCACGCAGCGAAGACATCCCTTTCTGCTGGGTGGCCAAAGAAGCTATGCCGGTTCCTGCTCCCGCTAACCCTAGGCTGAGTAGGGTAGCAATAGTTACTGTGGAAATAGGTTCTCTCTTTTTCCTTTTTTCAACCATTTTTGTATTCCAGTATGAATATAGACTCTCTTCCGAATGATAGAGGATGCGGGGCAGCACAGTCACTATAACACAGAATTCTTTAGAGCTGTTAAACACCTTAGTTGATAGGCACGGGGTGAGTCCAGACCGCGAGCATAGCCACCACCCATTGTCCTTTGGAATTACCCATTTAATAGCATTTTCCCAGGTAGAACTGGCGTTAATAACAGTACATAAGTCCCGTCTGTTCTTTGGCACTTTTCCTAAGCAGGTTTCTTGGCCGCTTACCTGCTGTATGGTCAGACCTCTCTTACGGTCTCCCCAGGAACATTGAGTAGGGTTTTCCTCAGATGAGGTATCGTGAGTGGTGTTTAGCCCTATTGCCTCATAGAATGGGGGCCTCACATCATAACATAACCAACAGGAGTTAGTCATGTTAGGGTTGGTGTGGTTTAACGTCAGGAAGGCAGCACCCACTAGCTCCCAGAGGGGGTCTTTAGATCCGGTCATGAGACTGGGCCTCACCAGGGGAGGGCTGGTTTCTGATGGTCTTGGAGTTGTAACATTAGCCAGGGCTATGGTTGAGGGAAGGTGATGAGCTGTGGAAGGTCGGGGAGGTGGCTTTACATAGGGTGGCCTAAGTACCTTATTAGGGCCTATTGTTAGAGTAGAGACTGGTTGTTGCACATGCCGCAAAGTAAAAAGGGCTCCTGGATGATTTGTTTTGTAGAGTCTGACTCCCCAGGATTTACCCAATTCCCAATTCGTTGCCTTTTTTCCTAAATCAGTGAAATTTATCATAATGGGATTACAATTGGGGGGAGTTGGGCATCCCTTATTTATAGGTCTAGGTTGGTGGTATGTAATGCCAGATTGAGAGACTCTACTTAATTGAATAAGGTCCCCCTGTTCGGGGGGTGGCCACCATATATCCCCTGAGCTCTCACAACCCCATGACTTACAATAATAGTCTGCGATTCCTCCACATTTTTTTCTGTGGTTGGGTTGGGGAGCGGGGCAGACATAGAAGTAACTTTGGCGCAAATCCCATTGTCCCCTGCCAGTGAATAAGGCCCTTAAGTCAAAGTATAATTCTGGGAACCAGGTGCTGGGAGGGGTCACCTTGGAGGTCTGGTTAAGAATGTCTCCTGTGGATACATCTACAATCATCCAGGTCAGGTTAAAAGGTTGATGTGGATTTGTATGCCCCCAGCAAGTGGTGGACAGGGTTAGAAAAAGGAATAAAGTTACCGAGGTCCAGTATGAAGTTTGAGTTTGAAAAAATTTTCCTTGTGGTGGGACACCCTTCTTGTTGGCAGGAAGCCTTTCTTCATAGCTACCGGATCTGCCGGTCTGATGTGGGTGTAGTGGACCCAGGTGATAATCCCATTCTAGGAGGGCTGCGGAGCATCTGGAGTGTTCTCGTTTTTCGGAGCATCCCGTATCAGCCGGAGCTTGAGTGGGTTTGTTGGATGCTTCCGTGCGGACCAATTTTCCTGTTTTTTCTCCGGAGGGTGAGCCCGTCTTACATGGGAATGGTGTACCCATGCTGCAATCCCGTCGACCTTGAGGGCGGTAGGGGTAGTAAACAGTACAACATAAGGTCCTTTCCATCTAGGCTCTAGGGTTTTGGACTGATGCCTTTTAACCCATACCATGTCACCCGGGACTATGCCATGTTCCGGAGCCGGGTCCCTCTTAACAGCGTGGTATGCTTGAATTAAGGGCCAAATCCGTTGTTGCACTTTAGCTAAAGCCTGCAACATGGTCAGGTAATTTGGGGCCAGATCACCTAGTTCTGGGCTTAAGGTCCTCTGAATGATGGGGGGTGGAGCCCCATACAGGATCTCAAAGGGAGTTAGCCCATGGACATAGGGGGAGTTCCGGACTCGGAAGATGGCCAAGGAAGGAGCGTCACCCAATCACCGCCAGTCTCCAGGGCCAATTTGGCTAAAGTCTCCTTTAGTGTCCTATTCATCCTTTCTACTTGCCCTGAGCTCTGGGGGTTATATTCACAATGTAGCTTCCAATTGGCCCCCATAGTCTGGGCTAGTCCCTGCAGGACTTTACTAACAAAAGCCGGACCGTTATCTGACCCAATTGCCTCGGGCACCCCATATCTGGGTATGATTTCCTCTAGCAAAGCCTTTGCCACTACCTGACTTGTCTCCTTCTTTGTAGGAAAAGCCTCCACCCAGCCTGAAAAGGTATCTATGAATACCAGCAAATATTTGTACCCAAACTTTCCCGGTTTTACCTCAGTGAAATCCACTTCCCAACTTCTTCCCGGAGCCCTCCCCCGTTCCCGAGTACCTGTATGGTGCCCCTCCCTTCGTCCTGGTTTCATGATTGTGCAGCTGGCACAATCTTCCACAATTTGGCGGACTGCTATGGTCTGGTTCGGAAATCGGAGCTGCGCAGATGTCAACAAGTCTAGTAATTTTCTCCGCCCCAAATGGGTGGACTTATGTAAGTTAGCCAACAGGAATCGTCCGAGTATTTCAGGCAGAATTAACTTGCCTTCCAAGTCGCTTTTCCATCCGTCTTCCCCTTCTCTAAAGGGGGAGTGGGCTCTCATCCAAGTGAAATCCTCTGTGGAGTATTCTGGTCAGGGGGATAGCGGAGGGAGCTCTGGGACCGGCACGTCTATCGCCGCAACCGTGGAAGGTTGCCCTGTCTCCATGGGAGGACTCACCATTGCTACTCTCTTTGCTTCTTGATCTGCTCTGTTGTTACCGACAGCTTCCGGCGTCTTGGCAGACTGGTGGCCTGGGACATACATCACTGCCACTGCCTTCGGTTTTTCCACTGCCATTAATAGACGCTGGACTTCGGCTAGGTTCTTTAGATGTTTTCCTTCTGCTGTGCGGAATCCTCTTTCGCGATAGATGGCCCCGTGGACATGGATGGTACCGAAAGCATAGCGGCTATCGGTGTAGATATTGACTCGCTTTCCTTTTGCCCTCTCCAGGGCCTCTGCCAAGGCAATTAATTCCGCTTTTTGGGCTGATGTTCCGGGTGGGAGGGCGCTGCTCCATACCGTATTTCCTTCTTGGTCGACTACAGCTGCCCCTGCCCTTCGGGCTCCATCTTGGAAAAAACTGCTTCCATCTGTGTACCAGTTTAATTTGCAGCCGGACAGGGGGGTATCCTTTAGGTCAGCCCGTACCTGTGTAACTTCGGAGAGGAATTCTTTGTAGTTATGGACAGGTGTCTGCAGTTCCGGGTTAGGCAACAAGGTGGCAGGGTTCAGGATTACGGGATCTGTGAATGTGATCCGAGGGGAATCCAACAAGAGCCCCTGGTAGTGGGTGAGCCTGGCATTCGTCATCCATTTCCCAGGGGGTTGTTTAAGGATTCCCTCCACCGGGTGAGGGGCCGTTACCCAGAGGGCCTGTCCAAAGGTTAGTTTATCGGCTTCTCTCACCAGCACGGCAATGGCCGCTATGATGCGGAGGCAGGGGGGCCATCCTGCCGCTACTGCGTCTAATTTCTTGGAAAAGTATGCCACTGGTCTCTTCCAGGGACCTAGCTGTTGGGTCAAGACTCCTTTGGCTACCCCCTTTTTCTCATCTACAAACAGAGTGAATGGTCTTGTAGGATCTGGTAAGGCTAAGGCAGGGGCCTGCAAAAGAGCGTCTTTTAGCTGATCAAAGGCCTGTTGTTCTCTCTCTCCCCAACTCCAATCTGGAGCTTCTTTGGTGGCCTCATATAGGGGTCTGGCTATTTCCGCAAATCCTGGAATCCAGAGTCTACAGAACCCCGCGGAGCCCAGGAATTCTCTCACCCCCCTAGTGGATGTCGGGGATGGGATAGCCAGAATAGTCTGTTTCATGGCATCAGTCAGCCATCTTGCCCCATCTGCAATCCGATAACCCAAATATGTCACTGACCTTTTACAGATGTGAGTTTTCTTGGCACTTGCCCGATACCCCAGCTCACCTAATTCCGTTAGCAGGTGTTCAGTAGCCTTGATACACTCCTCTCGGGTTTCTGCTGCTAACAGTAAGTCATCAACATACTGTAATAGAGTGACTCGTGGGTGGCTCCGACGAAAAGGTTCCAGGTCCTGGCTCAGGGCCTCATTAAACAGGGTGGGAGAGTTTTTAAATCCTTGCGGCAGTCTGGTCCAAGTGAGCTGTCCGGATTGGCCCCCATCTTCTTGCCATTCGAAAGCAAATAGCGGCTGACTAATTTCTGACAATGGAATGCTGAAGAAAGCATCTTTCAAATCAAGGGTTGTATACCATACTTGCGAGGGGGGTAGGTGGCTGAGCAAGGTATAGGGATTCGGAACGGTGGGATGAATGTCCTCCGTCCGCTCGTTTACCTTTCGTAGGTCTTGCACAGGCCTATAGTCCCCGCTTCCCGGCTTTCGGACGGGGAGCAGAGGAGTATTCCAGGCAGACTGACAAGGCCGCAGTACTCCTTCCTTTATTAGCCTGTGGATATGAGGGGCTATGCCTCTTCGGGCCTCCTCAGGCATAGGATACTGTTTCACCTGAATGGGGAGAGCAGAAGCCTTCAATTGTATAACTACGGGCGGGAGGTGTTTGGCGAGGCCGGTTCCCGCAGTCTCTGCCCAGGCCGTGAGAAATCTTTTTACCCAATGAGTCATGTCCCCTCCTGGTTCCTGTTGACTCTCAAACAGATGATGCTCATCAGCCAATGATAGGGACAAGACATGAATCGGGCTCCCTTCTCGATCAGTCACAATTATTCCATCTGGTTCAAAATGGATATGGGCCCCTATTTTGGTGAGTAGGTCCCGTCCGAGCAGGGGAGCGGGGCTCTCAGGGACGACCAAGAAGGAGTGTGTGACCTGGTGTTTTCCTAAGTTCACCTTTCTTTTGGTAGTCCATGTACATAACTGCGTACCGGTGGCCCCCTGAACAACACTTGTTCGTGCCTTGTTCAAAGGTCCATGTGCCTTGTTTAAAACCGAATATTGGGCGCCGGTATCCACCATGAACCCCATCGGCTTCCCCTCCACATGCATTGTTACCCAGGACTCGGGGAGGGGGTCTGAGCCCCGTCTCCTTCAGTCCTCTTCTCCGGCTAGGAGGACTCTGGCCTGCTCTACTGCTCATTCCCTTTCCCTGTTTTCCCCCGGTCTCCTTCCAAACCCTCTTCTTCCCTTTAACTTAGGACATTCTCTCTTCCAATGCCCCGTTTCCTTACGGTAAAAACAGTGTTCCTTATCCGGGGTCCTGGCGTGGCCCCCTCCCCTGGGTTGGTCCCGGACACCCGCTAGGAAAATACGAGCCATTTCTCTCTGTTGCTTTCGGTTTTCCTTAGCCTGGAACTCCCGGTCCTCCTTTCTCAATTTCTCCTGGGCCTCCCTGTCTTCCTTTCTCTGTCTTTCCTCCCTTTCTTCTGGAGTTTCCCTAGCGGTAAAGACCTTTTCCGCTACCTGCAGCATTTCCCTTATAGTCATCTCCCCTAAGTTTTCCTGTTTATTGAGTTTTCTCCTAATGTCTGGAGCTGCCTGATTAATGAATGAGAGTACCACAGCAGACCGGTGGAGGTCCGCCTCAGGGTCAATAGGTGTGTACTGATGGTATACCTCATAGAGGCGCTCTAAGAAACCGGCTGGGCTTTCGTTTTCCCTTTGAACGACTGCTTTCACTTTTGCAAAATTGGTGGGCCTTCTGGCGGCCGCTCGGAGACCGGCCATAAGAGTCTGGCGGTAGATCCGAAGACGCTCCCTACCTTCTGCGGTCCCGAAATCCCAATCAGGGCGGCGTAGGGGAAAAGCTTCGTCTATGGCCGGTTGGAGAGTTGTGGGTCTCCCATTATCCCCCAAGACGTTCTTCCTCGCTTCGTTGAGGATGCGCTCTCATTCCTCCATCGTAAAAAGAGTATTGAGCAGCTGATGACAGTCATCCCAAGTGGGACGGTGTGTATGCATGATGGACTCCAAGAGATCTATGAGACACTTGGGGTCTTCAGAAAAGGGCGGGTTCTGCGTCCTCCAGTTATATAGATCACTGGAGGAGAAGGGCCAGTACTGAAACTGTTGCCCTCCTCCTGGTCCCCCTTGGCCCACCATCCGGACTGGAAGTGTAGGGACAGTTTCCTCCCCCTGTGTTGATGAGGGGGGCCCATCTTCCCCCTCCCTTTCCCGGATCCCTCGGAGGCGAAGTCTTCGACCCATTCCTCCTCCTGCTGCCAGTCCTGTTGAGGAGGATGAGGAAATTTCCTCCTCCGGGGCACTGGCTTGGCCAGGGGGAGTCACGTATGGAGGCGGCCGATCTTCCTCTGCCCCTGCGAGGGATGGGTAAAGGGGGGAACTCTCTGGTAAGACCGGAGATGGTGAAGGAGATGCCCTAATTTGAGGACCGGTCAAGGTGGGAAGAGGAAGTTTTTCCTCCTCCTTTATGACCAAGGCGGGCGTGACTGGGGTTTTAGCCCCGGGGGCCGAACTGGAGGGGTGGGTCAGAAAAACTGTTAACCAAGGGAGAGGGTTCCTCACCAGATCCTCCCCAACCAAAATGTAAGGAACTTGGTCTGGATGGCCTCGATTGTCTGGCTGAAAAATGACTGCTTTAACCTTAGTGATCAGGTCTACGGAGAGGGAACCTTGAATGGGCCACCCGACTCCAAAGGTGGGCCACTCTGCAGAACAAAAGGTGTCGAACTTACCTTTCTTGATGACCAGACCCGCATTTAAGGCCCTTTCTTTAACTTCTGGAAAGTGAGAAAGGATCAGAGACTTTGGGGTTGTTTGTCCCTGTCCCATTGTGGAAGGAGACTCAAACACCAAGAGAGATAGAACAAAAAGGGTAAAGGCAACAATAATTCCACACACACACTACACTCTCCAGCACTCGCTTGGACCGGTCCTTCTCTCACACTGGTGCGCACCCCATTCAACCTCCTCACCGTCCAACTGGGATATCAGGCCGAAAGGCGTCCACTTGACGGGTGGTCAGTCTACTAGCTCAATTAGTTCTTCACCTGGCGCCAGGGTTCCTAAAATGCTCGAGCCCAAATGAGAGGAAAGCCTCTCCCAATAGGACCCTGTGGTCCTCCTTGCGAGATTCCCAGAATGAATCTCCCTGGGGATTGGCCGAATCCCCGCCGCGGCCCAAATGGAACACTCAAGTTCCTCCAAATGAGGTCTGGGATCCCCTCCCAACGCCTAGGACTTGGGATCGCCCCTGCTTTCTCGCAGGCAGGTTCTGTCTCTCGAGAAAATGAAATCTCGCTGGGGCCTCCAAATGTTAGGACCCGGAATCCTATTCCCCCGAGAGACAGAGAGCCAGGCGTGAATGCAATCAACAAAGCAGAGTTTATTGGGCTGGCTAGCCAGGGTCGAGCTCCCACACGGACACGCAGGACCGGTTAGGAAAACACGACCCTGAGCCTCTTTAGGGGAAATCTTATATAGACCGTGGTGGCATGCATATTTTCGTTATCAACATTGGGCAAGCAGGCAGAGCACATCTTGCGCGTACCTCACATCTTGCACGTACTTCACATCTTGCATGTACCCCCCGCTCACATTCCCCACATTCTATATGCCCTAACTGAGCCCTGCCACATTGCTTATCTTATCTACATGGGATGTTTGGTACTGGTTTCTCCAACAAGGGGGTTGGGGCCCGCTGAGACCTCCTATTCCTTTCACTGTGACACATAAAAGTTTTAAATTTTTATGCGGTCCAAACCTATCTATTTTTTGTTGCCTGTGTTTTTGGTGTTATATGCAGGAAGATGCTGCCAAAACCACTGTATGACAAGGGTTTTTGTTTGGTTTTTTTTTTATTGTTTTATTATTCTTATGTGCATACAAGGCTTGGGTCATTTCTCCCCCCTGCCCCCACCCCCTCCCTTACCACCCACTCCGCCCCCTCCCTCTCCCCACCACCCCCTCAATACCCGGCAGAAACTATTTTGCCCTTATTTCTAATTTTGTTGTAGAGAGAGTATAAGCAATAATAGGAAGGAACAAGGATTTTTGCTGCTTGAGATAAGGATAGCTATACAGTGAGTTGACTCACATTGATTTCCTGAGTGTGTGTGTTACCTTCTAGGTTAATTCTTTTTGCTCTCACCTTTTCTCTAGTTCCTGGTCCCCTTTTCCTATTGGCCTCAGTTGCTTTTAAGGTATCTGCTTTAGGTTCTCTGCGTTAGGGGCAACAAATGCTAATTTTTTAGGTGTCTTACGTATCCTCACCCCTCCCTTGTGTGCTCTCGCTTTTATCATGTGCTCAAAGTCCAATCCCCTTGTTGTGTTTGCCCTTGATCTAATGTCCACATGTGAGGGAGAACATACGATTTTTGGTCTTTTGGGCCAGGCTAACCTCACTCAGAATGATGTTCTCCAATTCCATCCATTTACCAGCGAATGATAACATTTCGTTCTTCTTCATGGCTGCATAAAATTCCACATTTTCTTAATCCATTCACCAGTAATGGGGCATCTTGGCTGTTTCCATAACTTGGCTATTGTGAATAGTGCCACAATAAACATGGATGTGCAGGTGCCTCTGGAGTAACCTGTGTCACAGTCTTTTGGGTATATCCCCAAGAGTGCTATTGCTGGATCAAATGGTAGATCGATGTCTAGCTTTTTAAGTAGCCTCCAAAGTTTTTCCAGAGTGGTTGTACTAGTTTACATTCCCACCAACAGTGTAAGAGGGTTCCTTTTTCCCCGCATCCTTGCCAACACCTGTTGTTAGTGGTGTTGCTGATGATGGCTGTTCTAACAGGGGTGAGGTGGAATCTTAGTGTGGTTTTAATTTGCATTTCCTTTATTGCTAGAGATGGTGAGCATTTTTTCATGTGTTTTTTGGCCATTTGAATTTCTTCTTTTGAGAAAGTTCTGTTTAGTTCACTTGCCCATTTCTTTACTGGTTCATTAGTTTTGGGAGAATTTAGTTTTTTAAGTTCCCTATATATTCTGGTTATCAGTCCTTTGTCTGATGTGTAGCTGGCAAATATTTTCTCCCACTCTGTGGGTGTTCTCTTCAGTTTAGAGACCATTTCTTTTGATGAACAGAAGCTTTTTAGTTTTATGAGGTCCCATTTATCTATGCTATCTCTTAGTTGCTGTGCTGCTGGGGTTTCATTGAGAAAGTTCTTACCTATACCTACTAATTCCAGAGTATTTCCTACTCTTTCCTGTACCAACTTTAGAGTTTGTGGTCTGATATTAAGATCCTTGATCCATTTTGAGTTAATATTGGTATAGGGTGATATACATGGATCTAGTTTCAGTTTTTTGCAGACTGCTAACCAGTTTTCCCAGCAGTTTTTGTTGAAGAGGCTGCTATTTCTCCATCGTATATTTTTAGCTCCTTTGTCAAAGATAAGTTGCTTATAGTTGTGTGGCTTCATATCTGGGTCCTCTCTTCTGTTCCACTGGTCTTCATGTCTGTTTTTGTGCCAGTACCATGCTGTTTTTATTGCTATTGCTTTGTAATATAGTTTGAAGTCAGGTATTGTGATACCTCCAGCGTTGTTCTTTTGAGTGAGTACTGCCTTTGCTATTTGTGGCCTCTTGTGTTTCCATATAAATTTCACGGTAGATTTTTCAATCTCTTTAATGAATGCCATTGGAATTTTGATGGGAATTGCACTAAACATGTAGATTACTTTTGGAAGTATAGACATTTTTACTATGTTGATTCTACCAATCCATGAGCATGGGAGATCTCTCCACTTTCTATAGTCTTCCTCAATCTCTTTCTTCAGAAGTTTATAGTTTTCCTTGTAGAGGTCGTTCACATCTTTTGACAAGGGTTTTAAAAGACAAGCTCTCTTGCTCTTGTCTGGCCACCTGGGTCCCTAGGGAGCTTTTCACACAATGCCTTGGGAATCAGCCCATGGCATCGGTAGGCACATTTTTATTTAGCATCCTTCCCATATCTCACCTGCTTATCCCATCCCACAAGAAAGGACCACAGTAAACCACATGAATGGCATCTCTGGGGCTACCTCTTTCTGTACTCCAGGACAGCTCCACCAGGTCTGAGGCGTCCCAATCACTCAGTCTGCCACAGGCGGGCTCCTCTCTGTAATCTCAGCCCCTTAGAGGGGTGGAGTCCAATTCCAGACAGGACAGAGAGGGCGGAAATTCTTGTAGCTTTCCTGTGTTTTCTGGGACAACATAAAATCTAAAACCTAATGCTGGAAAACAGGAACAGAAAATCAGCCTCCAGTTTCCTGCAATACTGTTTAAAAAAAAAGAAAAAGGCCACAATAGCAATGTTTGATACTACATGGAATTCAGCTGTGCAAAAACCTCAAAAGACAAGGAGCAGTCATGTAGAGTGACTGCCAGGCATTGTTCTAAGAACTTAATGCGCTTTTTAAGTTGTCCTTTACTTCTGAGTATATCAGTGGGCATTTCCTAAAAGATAAAAAGGACATTGTCTTCCACAGCACAGATCTCTAGCTGTATGCTTTAAAAGCTCCAAAACTTAACAAAGTTATAACGCTCTTACCCAATCTCCAAACCTGAATCAGAGTTAACCAGTGGTCTCACTGTAATTGGTAAAGGCAAGTCAAGGTCACACATTGCACTTAGATGCCACATCTTTCTCACCTCTTTTCATGTGGACCCTTCCTGAATCTTACATGCCCTTCCCGCATGTAAGGCAAGCGTTCTACCACTGGAGCTACGTCTCCGGCCCATTGGGCAGCTGTTTTGGACCATGTCCCTTAATTCAGGTTTTTCTGATGCTGTTTCATTCTTAGATTTATGTTATATAATTTTTGTCAAGAGTCCTACAGAAAGAATCTGCCTCTCTCAGTGTGTTACGTCAGGAAGCGTGTGTCAACTGACTTCACAATCTGTACCTCACCACAACAGGCAGGTATCATCACTATTCTTTACTGTGGAGTAGTCTCAACATGGTAGACGATGAGATGAATAAACATGTCCTCCCCAAATTCATCCATTGTAACTCCCAAAGTGATGGGGCCTCTGGGAAGTGCTAAGTCACAAAAGCAGAGCCCTCGTCAATGGCACTAGTGCCCTCATCAAGAGGCCTCAGAGAACTACTCTGACCCTATCACAGGACACAGCTAGAAGACCTCATCTATGAACCAGAAAACAGGCCGTCACTGGACACTGAATCTGTCACCACCCTGACCTCAGACTTTCTAGGCTCCAGAACAGTGAAAAACAAATTTTTGTTATTTATCAGCCACCCAGTCTGTGGTGTCCTGTTGTAGGAACCCGAGCACACTGAGACATTCCCAGTTTACAGTAGGCGACACTGAAGGTAGAGGTGCTAAGGAACCACGTTAAGAGGTGAAGTGAGTGTGAACATTGAGATTTCAATCCAACCAATGAGGTTCCAGGGTTTTGTTTTATTTTGTTTTGTGATACTGGGGTTTGAACTGAGGGCCTCATGCTTACGAGGCAGGCGCTCTACCACTTGAGTCATTCTACCAGCCCTGTTTTATGTTGGGTATCTTTCAAATAGGGTCTCACAAACTCTTTGCCTGGAGCTGGTTTCAAACTGCGATCCTCCTGATCTCTCCCTCCTGAGTAGCTAGGAGTACAGGTGTGAGCCACCAGCACCCGGCAAAGCTCCAGGTTTTATGCTCTTAGGCACTAATTTATGCAGCCTCTCAAAAGGACACTGGTGGCCAGGGATGGTGCCACATGTCCCCAATCCCAGTTCACAAGAGACAGGCAGGAGGAAAGTGAGTTCGAGGCCAGCCTGGGCCGCATAGCTGTGAGGTGGAATGGGTTTGGCTGACACTGTTATCCCTACTTTGGAAACATAAACCTAATAATATGCCAGTCATGACATCTTATGCACATTACCATTTAACCCTTACAATAACTCCGTGACACCAGTGCTGTTATTAGACCCCCTTGAGAGCTGATGGCTCGGCCACATGGATGGACCAAGGAGGAGCTGGCCTTCCAGCTCAGGTCTGGCCAACATTGGAGCCTAACACCTAAGCACTGTGTGCTCCTGGCTGCCACCACACAGGGTCCATTGCAGAGAAGCCAGAGGAGGCCAGCGGAGAACCCAGCCTGGGCCCAGAATGTGGGCTCAGGTCTTCAGTTACGCTCTCTAATTTTCAGAGAGCAAGTGTGGCACTCCCTTTAACTCTAGTGCGTGTTTTTCAAGTTCTTTTTGATGCTTTTGTAAATGGAATTGTTAGCATATGGAAATACCACTGACTTTTGCACATTGCTCTTGGATGCTGAAACTTCATTGTTCATAGGTTAATGCTAGTGGTTTTAGTGGTTCCTTAGAATTTTCTACAGGTACTCATTCACCTGGGAACAGAGATCATGTTGCTTCTGGCTTCCCATCTAGTCCTGTATTTCCTTTCCCAAGATTTTAAACTTTTAATGTTAATTAACTTTAAATGTTGACCAGCTGCCATGTTTTCAACTTCTAGTACAGCCCCAAGTAGAAGTGGTAGAGGGGCTGTCCAGGTGAGGCTTCTGGCTCTCACCCCTAAGTGCCATGTGAGCTGCGGGTTTTCACTGATGCACTTTGGCAGTTCGCTTCTGTTGTGACTCTGTTGTTTCATGTTTGTTTGTTTGTTTGGGGTTTTGTTTTGCGGTAGTAGGGATTGAAGCCAGGGCCTTGAGCAGCTAGGTAAGCACTCTACTGCGTGAGCTGTCCCCCAGCTTCTGGTGACCCTCTGTTGAGTGGGTTTGTCAGGAAATGTAGTAGAGTTCATCAAATGCTTTCTCCATGTCTATTGAGACAATTGGACAGCTTTTGTCCTTTTTTTTTCTACCAACATAGTATATTACATCAATTGCATTCCTGGAATCAGTCCCAGTTGATCATAGAGAGTCAGTTTTGTTTTAGTTATGTTGTGTGTGTGTGTGTGCGTGCATGCGTGTGCGAGCTGGACATTGAGCCCAAACCTTTGTGCATGCTTGGAAGTGCATGCACTGAACTATATCTCCAGCCCTTGGTGTTTGAGACAGGGAATTGCTGTGTAGTCCAGGCTGGCCTCAAACTTGCAATCCTCCTGTCTCAGCCTCCAGAGTGCTGGGAGTACAGGTATGTGCCACCAAACCTGGCCTTCAGTAATTTGTAATACTGAAGTATCCATGAATCCAACACCCAGACAAAAGCCAGAAGTGTGACAACAAAGAACATCTGACACACCCACTCCATTTCCCTGCCCCTGTCACCAGATAAGCCATCATCTGACACCTGATGTTTGTCATTCTCTGGCTCCCTTTATATAGAGTTTTGTTGTATCTAGAGATATTCCTAAAAATATTTGGTTTAAGTCTCTTAAAATTCACACAAAGAGCATTTCACCTTTTTCCCACTTAGTATTTGATTGCTAAGATTCAAAAATATTATGGTGTGTTGATATGATTGATCCTTTTGACAGCTGTATACTATTTGATTGTCTTCCTATCCTGGGAGCCACGTTACAGCAAAGCATTAACGGGCCCAAATCTGAACTCCTATCTACCCCCCAACCCGCAGCTCCTGTAGTCTTCCCACTTGGTTAGGAGCAGCTCCATTCTTCCAGGCACTTTGTTCAAAACCTCAGAGTCATCCTTTACTCTTCTTTCTCTCTCAGCCCAGGCCTGAAAGTCCTTTGACTCTGCCTCCAGAATATATTACAAATCCAATCTCTCCTCACTGTTATGGCTCAAGCAGCCAGCATCTCAGCTGGATCACTGCAGTCATCTCCTCGTGGGTGTTTTGCCTCTGCCCATTCCCCTGGGCAGTTAGGGGGATCTTGGCAAATGTCGATTTGCGCATGTCACCATCTGCTCAACACTCTCCAGAGGTTTCCCGTCTCTGAATAAAAGCCAATTTTCTTTCTGTGATTTAAAAGCCTCAGGATAACCCACAGCACTTCCTGTGCCTCAGGGCCTTTGTACCTGCTACTTCCTCTGCTAGGATGACTTCCTTCTGGCATGCATATGGCCTATTCCTGTACTTCCTGCAGATGTCAGATTTTTTAAATTTTTTTTTTTCAGTACTGGAGCTTGAACTCAGGGCCTACACTTTGAGCCACTCTACCAGCCTTTTTTGTGAGGGATTTTTTCATAATAAGGTCTCTCAAACTATTTGCCTGGGCTGACTTCAGACTGCTATCCTCCTGATCTCTACTTCCTCAGTAGCTAGGATTACAGGTGTGAGCCACCAGTGCTGGGCAGACATCATATTTTTGTTGAACCTTTACCTCCCATCTAAAACTTCTCACTACACAGTTCCCCAAATCGCGTGTCCTTGCTTAGTTTTTCCTTTCTTGTCTTGCTTATTATTTTTGTCCCATTCATTGGAGCATAAGATCAATGTGGAAAAACATTTTTGTTGGTTTTGTTTATTGCTACATCCCCAGAATGTCATAAAGCCCATACTAGACCCTGAGCAAATATTTGTTTGATGAGAGAATAAACAAACAGCTGAAAACTAACCTCGAGTACATGTGGTTCATGAATAAAGCATGACGATAGGCCTTACTGAAATTTCTTTTTTTTTTTTTTTTTTTTGGTGGTACTGGGGTTTGAACTCAGGGCCTTGCCCTTGCTAGGCAGGCGCTCTACCACTTGAGCCATGTCTCCAGCTCTACTATGTTAAAATGTAAAAACTTACCCATGGGAGATCTGGAAGCCATGACCCATGTCATGCTGACACGGCAGGTGTCATGTCATGAGTCTCCAACCTGCTGAAGGCCATTCTCTCCCTGTCCCTGCAAGCCTTGCTGATGTCTGAAACTGGAGGCCCGTTAGCAGGACAAGACAGAGGATGGCTGCCAGGACGGATGAAGCCAGGGCCTCACCTGGTAAAATACCTGCTCTTAGGGAAGGAGAGGCCAGGTAGGCTTAGACTGACCTGACAAACCAAGAGATGGCAAGCGAGGGTGGCTCAAGGCTGTGTTTCTTTCTGGCCTTGTGTAAGGCAAAGCATTCCTTCCTCCTTCCGAAAGCCTCCCTGTACACCGGGGCTCCGAACATGGCTGCTTTTCAGAACAGGTGATCTGAACCACAGTCCTTGGTCCCCCTGCATTAAACACAGAGGAGTGGGAAGTGGAAAGGTGGAAGGGGGCAGGGAAGCAGCTGCCTTCTGTCTGACAGATGGACATGGGATGTCCCTGGATAACCAGGAGGTTTCAGGTCATCTGTACCTCTGGGCTGAGTACCAACTCGGGACAACCAAGGTGACACTTCAGGACATTTCTCCAAAACTTCAATGTTCTTTGCTGACTACTTCCTCAAAAGCTGATTTCAGGCCAGGGCGCCAGTGGCTCACACCTGTAATCCTAGTTATTCAGGAGGCAGAGATTAAGAGGATCGGTGTTCGAAGTCAACCCAGGGCAAATAGTTCACAAGACCCTAGCTCAGAAATGCTCAACATAAAAAGGGGCTGCAGAGTGGCTCAAGGGGTAGCACACCTTCCTAGCAAGCTTGAGGCCTGATTTCAAATCCCAGAACCGCCTAAAGCAAAAAGCTGATTTTATTCCACTGTCTGTCTAATCCATGCCGATTAAAGCCCAGATCGCATGGCTTATCCAGATTCCTGGTTCCACACCACCTCCAATGTGGAGTCATGAAGTCAGTTGAGTGCACGGCTAAAACCGAGAAGAAGGTGTTAGAGGCAGCTCCTGGATAATTTTTTGGCAGTGCTGGGATTTGAACTCAGGGTCTTGTTCTCGCTAGGCAGGTGCTGTACCACTTGAGCTACTCCCCAAGTCCTTTCTTGCTTTAGTTATTTTTCAGATAGGAACTCCAATTTTTGCCTGGCCAGTCTGGACCACAATCCTCCTACCGATGGCCTCCATTGTAACTGGAATCACAAGCAAACGCCACCATGCCCAGTTTATTGATTGAGATGGGGTTCTCAATAACTTTTTGCCTGGGCTGGCCTCGAACAGTGATCCTCACAATCTCCACCTCCTGATTACAGACATGAGCCACCATACCTGGTCCTTCATTTTACCTGTTATGGGACAAGGTTGTTACCCACCACAATTCAGTTAAGGGGAAGATTGCTATTGTGGGATAATAGGTCACCCATCTAAAATTCAAGGGCTCCTCTACTTCAGACTCATGGGCAGAGCTCAGGGCTGTCTTTTACATTGTCATTGGAAGTGACTTTCTGTCCATTTAAGCCAGACATTCTAGCCATGAATCCCAATAACGCCTTTGCTTGGGGCCGGGGAGGACACTGCTCTCAACCCACCTGTGCCAGTGAGAGGCCGCTAGGCAGGTAGAGCGCTGCTACCTGTGCAGGTAGATAATGGATGGAAACAGCCTTTGGTGGCATTCTAGAGCAGAAACAGAGCGGGTAAAGGGCTGCCTGGGGGTGTCAGGGTACAGTCAGGAATTTTTACCCTACAAAGGAAGTTTCTGAGTTACTTGATTGAGGTGATGGTTCCCTGGACTTATGCTAAAGCTCCTAAGCATAGAAATGTCCGTTTATACCACCTCAGCCTAGTGACTCACCAAAATGCCCTCATCTAGCTGTGGTTTCTTACAATGGAGCTGATGTAGCTAGGTGTGGTAGTGCGTGCCTGTAATCCCAACATTCGGGAGGCTGAAGTAGGATCCAAAGTTTGAGACCAGCCTGGGCTGTGCAGTGAGACCCTGTCTCCAAAAACAAAGGAAGAAAGGGCAAGAATTGAGGGAAGAAACAACAAAGTAAAATAGATGTGAAGTTTTTTGGGGTTTTGTTGTTGTTTGTTTGCCAAAAAGAAAGAGTGAAGGGGGGCAGGGAGAGAGGAGAGAGAGAGGAGGGAAGGAAGAAAATCGATGGTAAGCAGAAAGATGTCCACATTTTAATCCCTGGAACCTGTGATATGTTACCTTACTTGGCAAAAGGAGAATCAAGGCGACAGAGGGAATTAAGGTTGGAAATCAGCTGACTTTAAACCAGGGAGTTGGTCTGGATCATCTAAGTAGGCCCAGCATAATCCCCGAGGGTCCTTAAAAGTGGAAGACAGACACAGAAGAGAGGAGACAGAGGAAGACCGACAAGGATGATGCAACACTGCTGGCTTTGAAGATGAGTCAGTGGCCAGGAGCCAAGGAGCGTGGGAGCTCCCAGAACCTGGTGGCTGTCATCTAGAGCTGCCAGGAGAAACACAGCTCTCCGGTGCCAACACTCGAGTTTAGCCCAGTAAGACCCATTTCAGATTTCTGCCCTCCAGAACTGTAAAATCATGGATCTGTGTTGCTTTCAGCCACCAAGCTTCTAATAATTTGTAACAACAGCAGTAGAAAAACCTACAGATCTCATCGGATGAGACAGAAGCTTTCCTTTATTCACACATTTACTGAACAAAAATTGAGATCTTTCCAAGGCAAAGCATTGTGTGGTGTGGTGCCCTGGGAACAGGGCAAGATCAGAGGTGACATTTGTGCTTCGTGCCCATGCACTGCAGAAAGATAGGAAGAGGTGTACCCAGAGTAGAACAAAGATGAGGGATTTTCAGTCCTCGCCGGCTGAGTTTTGGCTCCACTCTACAAACACGCTCAGGTGAGGGTCTGGAGCCCCTCCGTATTCCCACCTGCACCTTGGGTTGGGTGTCTGGTCAGTTCCACTCGTTACAAACGTGCAGAGCATTAAATCTGAACCGAGGCGATAAACTTCAACTGGCCACAAGAGTGTGCCTGTGAGGTGCCTGCAATTTTTTTTTTTTTTTTTCTGCCAAACCAGAATTAGCCGGTATGGGAATGAACGAGCGTGGAGATCTGAAATTGCACCGATTGGAAGAAAGCCCAGGGTAGGCTCGGACACCTCCAAACGCACCCTTTTTAAAGCCACCTGGACCGAGGCATCGAGCTTGAAGCTCCACAAAACGTGCACCTGGCCGGGCAGCGAGCAGCGGGACAAACCCGGGAGACCCCGCACGGAGCGCGCGGAGCCGGGCGGAGACTCGAGCCGCAGGCAGCCGCATCTCCAGGATGCTGGGCGACATTGCAACAAATCTGTACGCCCAGCGGCACTGGGGGCTCAGAGCCGAGCAGCACGTTCGGGGTTCGGGGCCGGGAGCGGAGTGAGGCCGCAGCTTCGCGGGCTGCAGGCGGTGAGTACCCCAAGGCTGCTCTGCTGGCCGAGGGATGGGGCGGCGCGGGGACATCTCGGAGCCGGGAGTACGAGTGGCCGCAGCACCCCAGGGACCCTGGAGAGGGATCGGTGCAAGCGGCCCGGGCAGGGGGGGCAGGGCTACGCTGCGGTCAGTGGCCATGCAATACCGAAGCCATCGGAGCGTGAGGACGCGAGCCTCGCTCCCCGCCGCGGCCTTGGCCCCGGCCCCGGCCCCGCGCGCGCCACCCAGGGTGCCCCGCCCGGCTGGAGAGCGCGCACTGCTTCCAGCCCGGCCTCACTCCCGCGCCGCTCTGGGGACCCCAATTAGGGTCTCGAACTGGGCAGTGATGGGGCGGAGAGGAGAGCGGGGGCTGTGGCAATGGGGACACATGGGGGGGCGATGTCTCTTCGCGAAAGCTGCCGGGACTGCCACTGGCACCGCTTTCCCGCCGGGTGTTCGGGGTCCGAGCGCGCCAGGGACGCGGGTGCCGAGGTGGGGATGCGCGGCGGGCGCCGAGGCGGGTCCCGCGGGGTCAAGGTCAAGATCTGGGTTGCGGATGCTGTCCCGGCTTAGTGGTTCCCAGCAAGGATCCTCCAGGGAGGAAAAGAGGGACCAAAATGGGGCTCAGGACCCGGACGGCCATTTCGGGGCTCATCGCTGGCAAGGTCTGACATTGTGTTAGGCGCTCAACTCTGCTGACCTGAGGAAAAGTTGGTTCAGGTTCATTAACAGGGATGACTGAGGTATTACTAGAAATTAGGATTCCCTTCGCCTTGTCCGCCGTGTGTGTGTGTGTGTGTGTGTGTGTGTGTGTGTGTGTGTGTGTATGTGAGAGAGAGAGAGAGAGAGAGAATAGCTAGCGTTGGAATCCAAAGGTTCCACCGCCTGGTACTTTGATCTAAGCCTCGATGCCCCCTTTCAACAACTGGCAGTGTCAGATCTGGGAATGGAGACGTTGGAAGCAATCGGACACGGTGGTGGTGGAGAAGCCACCCAGCACAGTCGTGGCCCGCAGGAGGCACATACACGTTTATCTCCCGCTAATCCAGAGCGAAGCCGGCTGGGACTCCCCGGTCCCCTGCGCTGCCCACGCCAGCTCAGCCCAGCTCCCCAGCTTTGTCTGCGCCAAGCTCTCCAGCCGCTTGGCCTCAGGCGCGCCCCCTACTGGCCAAAAACAACTGTGTGCAGATACACAGCCGGTTTGGAGCGCGAAAGTACCCACCGAGAGCCAAATTAAAGGCGAGACCCTATCTGCAATAAAAAACTAGAAGGACTGCAGGCATGGATCATGGTTCAGGTGGTAGAGCGTTTGCCTGGCATGCACGAGACCCTGAATTCAATCCTCAGTATTGGGGGGTGGGGAGGTGAACCCACTACACCCTAGCATCTGATAGAGAGAAGTGCAAATGGCTCTTGCAAGACCTGAAGAGGTATCCTGAGGACACAAAAGACCCCCATCCTTCTTGAGCATTCTGCATCTGACACCGTCTTCTAGGCACCGTATGCCTAGAATAAAACTTGTCCATTAAGTGCTATTCAATGTCGTTGATTTATGAAGAAATAAACTGGAAGTGCCCAGAGTGGTTTGCTGGCAACTGTATCTCTTAACCTATAAAATAAATAATTCAGTAAGAATAGAAAGTTCTCAACATGGCCTCAGAAAAGTGCTTAATATTTCAAGCACTTGTCTGTGGGTTGAAAACTGTAACTATTATTATTATTTCAAAGACATTTTTAGTTGTAAATGGGCTTTAGGAAATGCCAAGTTCTGGGATCTTTTATTTTATTTATTAAACACAGCTGACCCTTCTCTCACCTATTGTAAAATGACATTATTGATAAGAGCCATTCAGACCTAGTGTCAAGCTGCAGGGGTTTTGTTTTTTGTTTTATTTTTCCTGGGTCCTTGGGCTTCTGCACAGGACTCAAAGGAGAGTCCTCACAGAAGAAGTCTTCTTCCAACCAGCCTTTCTAGCTTCTCTTGGGGGCCCTCTGACAGTGCACTGTGCCCCTTTCTAGCCCAGGCAGGCTCCCATCCACAAAGGCACGCACACACACACGTACCCCAGCCTGGAGCCCAAGATAGACTGGAAGACTTCCCAAGACTCTTGAATTAATCTATTTTTTCCTCTGTTTTATAATTTTTTTCTTTGGGGGGGGCAGCACTGGAATTTGAACTTAGGAACTCACTCTTGCTAAGCAGGTGCTCTTACCACTTCAGCCACTCTGCCAGCTCTTTTTTGTGTTGGTTTTTTATTTTTATTTATTTATTTTTTGAGATAGGTTCTGGAGAACTATTTTCCCAGGCTGGCTTTGAACCGTGGTCCTCTGATCTCTGCCTCCTGAGTAGATGGGATTACAAGCATGAACCACCAGTGCCTGGCTCTCTTGTATAATTTAACCACTCATTTATTTGGAGGCAGATAGTTAAAAGATGGAAAGGAACCTTTATTTTTCTACTTCCTTATAATGTAAATTTACTTAGAAATTTTTTACCAGTAAGATAAGTAAAAAGAAGAAATTCCTTTTAAAACCATCATCCAAAGAATAATCTCCATGAACATTCACTCCAGTCTTTTTCCTACAGATAACAGGGACAACAAAGGGATTAGTGCCTTTGTCCATCTTGTAACCACCTTCTTTCCATATCTTCAAAGAGCCTTGGGCACTTGTATTTTTAATGGTAGCTGTACCATGATTGGTTGTTTTAACAGGCACGGTAATCCAGTGTTGGATGTTGGAGATGTTTTCAGTTTGGTCAGTTTGGTTTTCACTATTTCAAGTTTCACTCGTATAATTGAGTTGAATACTGAAGGATAACCAAGCTTAGAAGGAGGGGAGCATGGGCTTGATCCTTGTGACAGCTTAGGGGGTGGGGAAGTGCATGGTAGGCTCAGCTGGCATCCTGCAGTCTGGATGATGGAGTGGTGGAGGTGGGAAAGGCCCCAGGCAGGGAGCAGCACTGTGCATGGGCAGTGAAGTAGAGGACTGGGCAGCCTTTAGGACATAGAATCATATAAGAGATAAAAAATTTAAAAAACCTCAGGACCTCACACTTGCTGGGCAGGCGCTCTTCCACTTGAGCCACTCTACCAGCTGTAGATTTTTTTTTTTTTTTTAAATAACTCAGCATGGGCCTGGGACAGACCCACTCAGTTACTCCTCCCCTGGCATCCTTGGTTTCCTGGCACCATTTCTTCCCAATAAGCCCACCCAATGAGTCCTCAATCAGAATGAACGCTACAGTCCAAGGCTCAACAAGCTTTTCCTGTAAAGAATCAGAGAATAAGTATTTTAGGTTTCATAGGCCATGGAGCCTTTTCAAAAGTTAACGTCATTCTTAGCTCAGGCATGTACAGACACAGGCTGTAGGCACTGTGCAATTTGATGCAATCTGCTTCTCTCTTGTCAGTCTAAACCAAAACAACAGTCAGAGTCTCCAAAACAAAATTTATTTGAGAAAAGCAGAGCATTCAGTGGGAGTATCATGCACGCTACGGTGAACCACCGTTGTATTTAGAGGTTGAGTAGATTCCATCAGATGTTTTAAAACTACAATCCTTCCTTGTAGTTTTGAGTGATAACAAGAGTGGTGTCAGGCTGTGGTTGGACAGACAGAAGTTCTTTTTGTGTAAAGTTGCAGTGGCCACTGTACAAGCTTGGCAACTGGCTGTGTATTGTGACAGCTGCTCTCAGGTGACTATGTGTTAGGAGCCCTGCTTTCGTAAGCTCCAGCTTTGTTCACTTTTTCTGGGGGCTTGACACAAGCGACTCCATTTTGAGTCTGACAACTTTCCCATTTTTTCACACCTTGCACATCAGGTCACTGCTGAGAAAAGACCCATGGTTGGAGACTTCCTAGTATATTTGATACCAGAGTGGATTGCTTTATATATCCACCTCCTTCAGGGCAGCAAAATGATTTTCAGTAGCAGTTGTGTGATTGTCAGTAAAAATCACTATTTTCTTACTTGTTATTCTGGTTTTTTTTTAATTTGTGTATTTTTTTTTTATTTTGAGGTACTATTGCTTTAACTTAGGGCCTGACGCTTACTAGGCAGGTACTCTACTACTTGAGCCACTCCACCACACCTTTTTTGTTTTTTTTTTTTGAGATAGGGTCTGGAGAACTACTTTCCTGCTCTGGTTTCAAACTGTGATTCTCCTGATCTCTGCCCCCTGAGTAGCTAGGATTACAGGTGTGAGCCAGCAGTGCCTGGCTCTGGTTTTTATTTTTGGTTTGGGGTGTGGTACCAGGCAAACCCAGTGATTCACTCATGTGTCGCTCTACCACAGAGCGACAGCCTTGGCCTTGTTCTTCTGTTTTAAAATAATTAAAAGGAATGTGGCAGAGTACCTGCCTAGAAAGTGCAAGGCCCTGAGTTCAAATCCCAGGACTGTGAAAAAGAAAAACTAAAATAAAACAATTTAAAGGAAAGTCATTTAAAAAAAATTTTTTTAATTTACTATTTATTTATTTATTTTTGCAGTACTGGGGTTTTGAACTCAGGGCTTCACACTTACTAGGCAGGTGCTCTACCACTTGAGCCACTCCACGAGCCCAGATTTTGATTTTTTTTATATTATTAAAAATTTTGATTTTTAATATTATTCGAATTGAGTGAAACATTTAATTTCACAGCATCAACTAAAAATGTCACTTTCCAAACTGGTTTCACACCTCAGAGCCTTGCATTGGGATTCACTATTTTAATCTTTAAAAAGAAGTGAAATCTCCAATGCACATAGAGAGGCAGCAGTGAAGTCACTGCTTCTTTGTCCCAACCACAGACGTGCTGTGCTGGCTCAGAGTGTCCTGTTGAGGGCAGCAAGCTGTCACACCACAGGGTCTGCAGGTGGGGATCCAGTGAGGGGGGCTCCCTCCAACACTTCTCCAAACTAGTGTGTGTAGCGAGACCACATCTGTATGGGTTCAACTGTAAAGCTAGAAGCTCTCAGAATCACTTCCATAAAGAATGCAAGTTTACCAAAAGATGCAAAATAAAAACAGCCTAATTTGAAGTGTATTCAATTGTATGCTATTAAAACCCAACATAATTGTTTGAAATGTAGACCAGCAAAACACTGTTTAGAGAAGAGTGTTTTTCAGTGTCTCTGTCTAGACTAGCTGGCACATAGTGATAATAAAATAAAGCAGACCAACTTTTAGTTGTCTGTTGTGGTTTTAAGCTCCCTGTGTACCGTGCTCCACCAATTATGGGCTGGGGGGCAGGGAGCTCCCCAGTTCTGGCCTTCAGGTTCGGCCACCCCCACATGCAGTAGGGTCTGAGGGCTCGGCTCAGCCTTTGGAACTGTCCCATCATGTCCATCACTTCTGTTATCCTGAACACCCAGGCCTCTACCTGATCTCTACCCTCCTCATTCTCAGCCAGTGAGCTAACTTCCTAGTTCACCAAAGAAGTCAACCCATCTGATGTGACTTTCCTTCCTACCGCTTACCCCCTCTTTCCTCAGAGTCAGAGAGCCACAGAGGATGGGTCTTTCCTCCTGCTCAAAATGAGCCCATTCCAGCAGCTCCAGGGGAGCTCCCCTCCCCTGCCCTCCCCTCCCCTCTCCTCCCCTCCTCTCCCATGGTTATAATACTTACATATGAGATGACTGTAAAGAAAAAACAGATTTCATAAAAGCACTTGATCCAGTGAAAAACTAATCAGTGCCCCTAAATCCATATGACAAAGGTTAAGCTGAATGTCATGTGACACTGGAGCCACTTTTATCATGATGGGACCTAGGGCTATTCAAAGAGTTAAAGGTATGTTTTTGTTTTGATCTTCAATAAAATTATTTGCTGTCTGTATTTCAGGAAATCTTGGAACATGTATACAAGTCACGAAGACATTGGGTATGACTTTGAAGATGATCCCAAGGATAAGAAGACACTTAAGTCACACCCAAACATTGATGGCGGATGGGCTTGGATGATGGTCCTGTCCTCCTTCTTTGTGCACGTCCTCATCATGGGCTCCCAGATGGCCCTGGGTGTCCTCAACGTGGAGTGGCTGGAAGAATTCCACCAGAGCCGCGGCCTCACCGCGTGGGTCAGCTCTCTGAGCATGGGTATCACCCTGATTGTGGGTATGTCACGTGCCACCCTCTGTGAATGATTATAAAGTGACAATTCCCTGCTGAAAGAAAGGCCTTATATTGTTGAGATGCTAAATGTTAGTGGTGCTACTGTTCTTTTAATTGTGCAGAAATATACAGAGCATGACATTTAACATCTTAACCATTTCTTAGGTGAACCGTTTAGTGCCATTATCTGCTTGCATTGCTGTGCGGCTGTCACCACCATCCAGCTCCTGACTTTTTGTTTTCATCGTCCCCAGTTGAAACTCCAGACTCTTCAAAACACTTACTTCCCCATTCCTACCTCCCCTGATCTCTGGCCACCACCATTCTATTTTTTGTTTATGAATTTGGCCATTCTGGGCAACTCTTGTAATTGGAGTCATAAAATATTGGTCCTTTTGTGTGATGTGGCTATTTGAATGTTCTAAATATTTGCAGTGGGCTGGTGGAGTGGCTCAAGTGGTAAAGCGCCTGCCTAGCAAGTGTGAGGCCGTGAGTTCAAACCCCAGTGCTGCCCCCTGAAACAATGTTAATAGATAGATAGATAGATATTTGGAGTATTTTAAAAAATTGATCATTTAAAAAACTCTCTTGTCTCTGACTCTGATTTATTTCTTTTTTTTGTGGTACTGGGGTTTGAACTCAGGGCCTACACCTTGAGCCACTCCATCAGCCCTTTTTTGGTTGAGTATTTTCGAGATAGGGTCTCATAAACTATTTGTCCAGGCTGGCTTTGAACCACAATCCTCCTGATCTCTGCCACCCAAGTAGCTAGGATGACAGGTGTGAGCCACCAGCGCCCGGATGAATCTGATTTCTTAAGTGTTATGATTCATTATCTATCATTTACCTCTGCTTATTTAACTTTGCTTTGTTTTGTTTTTGTTTGAGCCCAGGCTGGCCTCAAGTTCATGATCCTCCTGCCTCAGCCTCCCAAGTGCTGGGATTATAGGTTTGTGTCCCCGAGCCCTGGCTTTATTTAACATTTATGAATATTTATTAATATAATATATATTATGCTTATATACATATAAAAGTTGCAGCTATTTCAGATTTTATTACAGTTGCTTCTAAATATTACATTCTGTCCTTAGTTTTCCTTATTGGATTTTGCTTTAGCATTTATTTATTTATTTACTTGTTTGGCCATACTGGGGTTTGAACTCAGGGCCTCGTGCTTACTAGGCAGGTGCTCTACCACTTGAGCCATGCTTCCAGCCCCTTTGCTTTGGCATTTTAAAACCTTCTTCATGTATCAGATGCTTTGTGGTGAATATGAGCACCAAGTAACTTATGTCAACATCAAACCGACAGGACTCTTACGGCAGTGAGGAAGTCAGTGAAAGGTGTGTGAGCTCCAAGCACCAACACAGCAAACTCCTTCTTGAAGTGAGCCAAGGCTTCCTGTCTGACATCTTCAGGCCAAGGTCTTTTCACTTTACCATCAAGGTGAAAATAACATGAACGAAGTCTTCTTGCTTCTTCAGTCAAAACTGTGGATTTCCTGGAGTACGGTTAATAAAAACAAAAACGGGAAAGAAAATAGGTGTTTTAATAATCACTTACCCAGTCTTCCCCTTTCTCAAGACTTTAGGCAATTATAAAAATGCAGGAAGGAACTGGAAGTGTGGCTCAGTAGTCGAGTACTTGCTTTGCAAGCACAAAGCCCTTGAGTTCAAACCCCAGGCCCTCAAACACCAGTACCACCAAAAAAAACCTAAGCAAACCCCAAATCCCACCCCCCAAAAAAAATTACAGGAAAAACTAGTACATAATTAAAAATAGAAATACGAGGGCCTTCTGTACCGTAGGAGGCAATTTACCCATTTCATTTAAACCTCACCACAGCATGAGAGAATCCTACTCATTTTCTAAACAGGCTTAGAGGCATGAAATGGTTGGTGGCCAGACTCACACAGTGACGGTGACAGAGCTGAGACAGACGTAATACTCAAGTTGACACTAGCGAGCCTGTGTTATCTGTTTTGCTGCTCTGCCTCATGAATATTTTTTTTTTTTTCCTTCTGGAGTAGCTGGGATTACAGATATACAACATCACATCTGGCATATTTTTTTTTTCTTTTGGTGTTTTGTTTTTTTTTTCATTTTTCTTTTATTATTCATATGTGCATACAAGGCTTGGTTCATTTCTCCCCCCTGCCCCCACCCCCTCCCTTACCACCCACTCCACCCCTTCCCTCTCCCTCCCACCCCCTCAATACCCAGCAGAAACTATTTTGCCCTTATCTCTAATTTTGTTGTAGAGAGAGTATAAGCAATAATAGGAAGGAACAAGGGGTTTTGCTGGTTGAGATAAGGATAGCTATACAGGGCATTGACTCACATTGATTTCCTGTGCGTGGGTGTTACCTTCTAGGTTAATTCTTTTTGATCTCACCTTTTCTCTAGTACCTGTTCCCCTTTTCCTATTGGCCTCACTTGCTTTTAAGGTATCTGCTTTAGTTTTTCTTCGTTAAGGGCAACAAATGCTAGCTAGTTTTTTAGGTGTCTTACCTATCCTCACCCCTCCCTTGTGTGCTCTCGCTTTTATCATGTGCTCATAGTCTAATCCCATTGTTGTGTTTGCCCTTGATCTAATGTCCACATATGAGGGAAAAACAGTTTTTAATGAGTAGAACAAAACACTTTATACATGCACTCTGGAAAGTATGTACATGCAACAACAAAAAAAGGCTCAGCTTTGGGTGCAGTGATTGATGCCTGTAATCCCAGCTACTTAAGAGGTAGAGATGAGGAGGTTCAATCCCAGCCCAGGCAAAAATCACAATCAATGGCTGGGCGTCATGGTAGCGTGTACCTGTCATCTCAGTTATTTGGGAGCCTCAAGCATGAGACTCTTCTTCCATACCCTCCTGGAGATAAATCAAGACCCCATCAATCAATCAGTCAGTCAATCAATAAGCAAAGCAAAACAGGCTAGGGAGTGCCTCAAGCGGTAGAGCATCTTCCTAGCAAGTACGAGGCCCTGAGTTTAAATTCCAGTACAGTCAGAAAACAGCCAAAATTCAAACCATCCCATAAGGTAGTCTTAGACTTATTTTGTGTTTCACGAGTTCCACAAAAATAACCAGTGGAAACTAGTTCTGAAATGGTTGGACTTGGTCTTGGACGAGCTCCCCCAGCTCAGTGACGGTCGGCTGTAAGTTAGTTGGAGGATGAGTGTGAGGGTCCTGGAGTTCCAGCCTGCAAACTTCCAGACTGCAGCCTCATCCCCACCCCCAAAGATGCCTGCCGGGTGAACATGTTTTGCCCTGGATCTCGCTACGGAAATGAAGGACCTTTTATCTCCATGACCTTCACTCACTGTGTCCCAGCACAGGGTGGCTGCACGTGTGTTGAACAACCCAGAAACCAGCCTGGCAACTGGTGTGCTGCCCACCAGGTACGCACGACCTCATTTGATCCTACAACACCGGGGCCACACTACCGCCTTACAGAGGAAGAACTTGGGACGCTCAGAGACCTTAGGTGACTTAGCAAAGGCTGAACAGCCAGTAGAGGACAGGCTTACATCGGGGTCTGTTGGACCCCTGAATTGTGTCCACTGTTACCTTCTGCCTAACACTGCATCAAGTGAGAACTGAAAAAAATATTTGGCCAGGCTTCGGTGGCTCACACCTGTAATCCTAGCTACTCGGGAGGCAGAGATCAGGAGGATTGAGGTTGAAAGCCAGCCCAGGCAAATAGTTTGTGAGACCCTATCTCGAAAAAACCTATCACAAAAAAGGGCTGGTGGAGTGACTCAAGGTGTAGGCCCTGAGTTCAAACCCCAGTACTGAAAAAAATAAAAAAGTGTGAGTCGGGGTCAAAGGACTGTGTCATGGTTTTATTTTTCCCCTTGTCCTCAGAATGTGTGAGGAGTTCTTTTTGTTTTCTTGAAGTAGCAATTGGATTTTGGCACTGCTGGCTGACCATCAGTGAGCAAAGGTTAGAAAATGAATAGGAACTGAAAAGCTTGGGTTTGAATTCCTTTTTTTTTGTTTTTAATGTCTCTGGTTCATAACTCTGGAGGATTCACAGCATTTCTGGTCTGGCTTTGCCAATTTGTGAATCTTTAATAAATGATTGAAGCTCCGGCATGCAAGAATTAATCAGAAAGCCAGACTGATGGGCCAAGCACAGGAGCACACACCTGTAATCCCAGCTACTCCAGAGGTGAAAGGTAGGAGGATTCCAGTCTGAGGCTAGCTTGGGTAAAAGCAGACGAGAGACTATCTGAAAAACAAACAAAGCAAAATGATGGAGCATGGCTCAAGTGGCAGAGCTCTTGCTTTGGAAGCCCTGAGTTCAATCCCCAGTGCCTCAAAAAGGAAAAAAAAAGTCAGACTGTTGTCAGTTTACTGTTGTCCACTGTTACCAAGCTGATGTACTTATCAGTGAAGCAGTTAACTCTTCCTATCTGGTTAACAAACTCCTCCAGATGTAAAGAGGTGACTGACTTGAGGATTTCCTTTTTCCCCTCTCCTGTGCCCTCCCACTAGAACATTTCACAAACATACAGTTCCAGGAAGCACTTGCTTCTTGGTCTTTCTGTAATGTGAAAAATGTGACCTTCTGAATCTTGAAAGAGCTATAGACAGCAAACCGATGAGTCATGTATTTTTCTTTTTGGACACTTAGTCACCCAAGTTTGGCATGGTCAAGTAACAATGGGTTTAGAAAAATAAAAACGTGTGTAGAGAAGTGACAGCAATATCTTCACCTTCTGGACCTGAATTTCAGTTTCCCCCATGGTTCCCTCAGATGTTTATTTATTTACTTTTAGTGAGACCAGAGTTTGAACTCAGGGCTTCACCCTTAGAAAGCAGGAGCTCTACACTTGAGCCACACCTCCAGTCCATTTTGCTCTTCTTATTTTGGAGATGGGGTGTCTTGAACTATTTTCCTGGGTTGGCCTTGAACTTTGATCCTCCTGGTTTCTGTCTCCCAAATAGCTGGGATTACAGGTGTGAGCCATTGGCACCTGGCTCCAATGGGCTTTTTATATACTAAGTCTTAACAGTCATAGTGTTTAAGATTAAACACTCCCGAAAACATAGATAGGGCTGGTGTATAACTCAGTGGTAGAGCACTTGCCTAGTGTGTGTGAAGCCCTAAATTCAATCCCCAGTGCCACAAAATAAATAAATAGAATTTTAAAAACTAGACAAAATAAACTCATTGAGAATTTACCCAAATATGACATGAATATAGTTAGAACTTTGAAGGAAATTTTTATTTACGTTTGGGCTAAAAGGGAAAACTCCTGCTGGGCACCAGTGGCTCACCCCTGTAATCCCAGTTACTCAAGAGGCAGGGATCAGGAGAATCATGGTTCAAAGCTAGCCTTGGGCAAATAGTCTATGAGACCCTATCTCAAAAAATCCTACCACAAAACAGGACTGGTGGAGTGGTTCAAGTTGTGGGCCCTGAGTTCAAACCCCAGGACCTCAAAAAAAGGCAGGGGAACTCCTTAGAACTCAATTAGTTTTAACTTGAAATAGTGGAGTTTCATGGTTATATGAAGTAATAAGAATCGGGCCTTGGGCATATTGGTGCATGCCTTTAATCCCAGCTACTCTGGAGGCAGAGCTAGATTGAGGTTGGAGGCCAGCTGAAGAAAAATAGTTATTGAGATCATTATCTCAAAAACAAGCCAGGTGTGGTGGCATACATCTGTAATCCCAGTGGCTTGAGAGACAAGGTAGGAGGATCATGGCAGCTCAGGTAAAAGCACAAGACCCAATCTGAAAAAAAAAAAAAGTAAAAGGGCTCAGGACTTGCCTAGCAAGCACCAGGTCCTGAGTTCGATCCCCAGCACTGCCCTGGAAAAAAAAAAAAAAAAGGTAGTAACAATTTTTAAAAGAGCTAAAGTGAGCTATCACTCTGAAAATTGAGTACTGTCGCATTGTATTGGTAAAATCTGGGCTGCTGGAACATGGGATCATTGAAAACAGAGTGACAGAGTTCAGGAGGCCATCAGAATGTGTATGACGTCACACTGTGAGGTGTCACATCTCTGTACCTCAAAGTGTGTTCCTGAGCGTCCACTCCGTGGTCCAGTCAGAGCATGGGACAGTCAGTGGACACAGAGTGTGCCCTTTTCAGTTTGGCTTGCATTTGGGTGTCCTGGTGACAACAGGTTCCCCATGTGGAGCACAGGACTTCTGAGAACTGTTTTTCATGTTCCCTTTAGATGTGGAGTCAAAAGCTCTGTTGTGTAAAGAGGTCAATCAAATAACACAAATGTGGCCGGGAGGCGGGGAGGCCGGGAGGCCGGGAGGCCGGGAGGCCAGGCATGAGAGCCAGGGCAAGGCAGAGGCTGTGATGTGTGGAGCGGGTCCTGACTGACTTGGCTCTGGACAGGTGTGTGTGTGACTTCTCTTAAATTTTCAATGGTGGCGACTCATCCCAAACATTTTTCAAACGGTAATTGAGGTGCGTAAAATGCACCGCAGGCTGACATGGCCCAGCGACCACAAGGGCAGGACTTGGCTTTCGGGTGGAACCATGGTCCCTTTTGTCAAGTGCTGCAGGCCTGGGACCCGGGTGTTCTCGGGCGGGTCATTTGCACCTGTCTTTGCGTGCTGGAAGGTTTC
Organism: Castor canadensis; assembly: GCF_047511655.1. Taxonomy (NCBI): domain Eukaryota; kingdom Metazoa; phylum Chordata; class Mammalia; order Rodentia; family Castoridae; genus Castor; species Castor canadensis. Next base: position 176,466,199 of record NC_133389.1, on the reverse strand, counting down.
TGGACTTCCGATGCTTGACTTGGCTCGGGTCTCGTTCATCGGGCATTGTTCCTGGTGTCACTGAGTCGTCAATCCCCTGTCTGGTGCTCTGTCGCAGGCCCCTTCATCGGCTTGTTCATCAGCACCTGCGGGTGTCGCAGGACCACGATCCTCGGGGGACTGCTGTACTCCCTGGGCTGGGTGCTCAGCGCCTACGCGGAGAGCGTGCGTGACCTCTTTGTCACTTTTGGAGTCACAGCTGGTAAGCATGTTGGGTTTTGAAAGTCTGACCTCAGTGTTTCGTTGGGCATTTTGGCAATGAATTCTGCTCTGTCCTCTGTGTCCTACCCCACCCCCGGCTCCAGGAAATACTTTCTTAAGTTTTTATTTTATTTTTTTTTGGTGGTACTGGGGTTTGAACTCAGGGCCTCACACTTGCTAGGCAAGTGCTTTACCACTTGAGCCACTCTGCCAGCCCCAAGGAAATACTGTCTTAATGGGAGATGTTAGATGTCTTTCTGGGAGAGTGACCCAGCAGTTGAACATGGCCTTCCTCACAGCATCCAATGAAATTTCCAGATGCCAGGCTTTCTCCCATCAGGAACAGGAAGGAGGACAAGCACCCAGAGGTGCGCAGATAAGCGTTGAGGGACTTCATAGCTCTCCCACTTAGGAACCACAGAATCGAGGCTGTCCCAGAGTAATCGCGCACTCTCTCCGCCCTGCTGAAATTAATGAGGTGACGCACAGCCCACATCAGGGGGCCTCCTCAGGAGCAAAGTGCAGTGTCCCTGCCCAGGGACAGTTCCAAATTGACCGCCCCGCAGTGTGGCTTGCATATCCGTTCTGCAAAACGGATTCCCGGCTGCAATTTCCTTTATCAACAGGTACCAAGGTCACACGGATAAATAGTCACTTCCTGTACAGTCGGTTTCAATGAACCCGACTCAGCCTGATGCTGTTTTGAGAATTCAGCCACAGTGTCCCTCTTAAGTGACACACTGAATGGGAGTTAAAAGTTAGTTTGGAATTCTGGCTTGTTTTTTTTTTAACCACTTATCCATGTGACTTTAGTCAAGTTACTTTAATTATCTCTCTCTTTTTTTTTTTTCTTTCTTCTGGTGGGACTGGGGTTTGAACTTAGGGCCTCAAGCTTGCTCGGCAGGTGCTCTACCGCTTGAGCCATGCCCACAGTCCACTTTTTAAATTTTATTTTGAGACAGGGTCTCACTAAGATGCTCAGGCTGGACTCAAAGTTAAGATTCTCCTGCCTCAGCCTCGCAAGTAGCTGAGATTACAGGCATGTGACACCACTCCTGGCCTCCACTAACTTTGAAGAAATACCAACTGTGAGTTGGGTGTGGTTCCAGAAGTATATTTGTATTTGCAGAAGCAAGTATAAGAATCTGCCTGTTTTCTATTCCCACTCACAAAGCAAGTGCTCTATGGGTTGATCCACACCTCCAGTTCATTTCTCTCTGGTTGTTTTAGAGATGGGGGGGGGGTCTCACAAACTATTTGCCCAAGCTGGCCTCAAACTGTGATCTTCCTGACTTCAGCCTCTCAAGTAACTAGGATTACAGGTGTGAGCCACCAGCATCCAGCTACAGTCAGTTTTCTTATCTGCAAAATGGAAGGATTTAAGTGTGACTGGATCAAATTACATGAGATCATTTGTGTAGAGCACTTACTATGATGCTTGGCACACACAAAGCCACTCATCAATGCTAGCTAATACACAAATATGTTTTAAATATAAAATAAATATTTTGCTATATTATAAGCTTAAGTATATGCCTTATGCTAGCAGGAGGTCAACTCAAAAACCTACCGTCTATGTAAGTTGATGGATGGCCTCTCTGTGACATACCTCTGTACACACACACACACACACACACACACACACGTAAGGTCCCTTGGCATCTTTTGAAGCACAGTTTAAGACCTTTGCTCTGAAGGACCTGGTAACAGTTCCTAAAGAACGGCTTAAGAAGGGAACAACTTTCCCCAGATAAGTTTGATTGCAATGTTTTATTGGGCATTTATGGGCAATGACCGGAGCTCTGGGTGCTGAGATTTTCATATTACAGATGAGACAAACACTCCTTTTACTGAGATGAGGGAGCCACACTGGGGTCTGAGGGGCCCCGAGCACCCGTGTGGGCTAGGTGTGTGGGTGCTTGGTAAATAGGCCATGGTGTGACCCTCAAAATGAAGACTGGAGACTTGTCCTCCCCACTGAGAGATCTCATGGCCAGACTGTGTTTAGATGGAATTTGATTTATCAGTATTCAGTGCTTACTGAGCTTCAAGTAGCATCATCTCTGTATTCGTTCATTAATTCATCCACTTAGCCACACACACACTTACCGAGCCAGGAAAGTGAGAGGAAAGGCAGGAGGCTGGTGAATGGAAATGTGTTTTTTTCTTTCTTTCTTTTGTGTAAGAAACATGTTTCTTGAGACACTTTACTGCTTGTTAAGCAGGAAAAATCCAAAGGATGCCTCAGAAAATAAACTTATTCTCCACCATATGGAAAACTCAGCCAGTTCTGTTAAGTCCTGTATGCAAATGCTGTCAGGCTGTCATTAGTGACGAATGTCGAGTCTAACTGGCCATCCATCCTATATTTACAGACAAGGAAAATGTCAGCTGCAAAAGTCACTGTGTACTTTGCAATGACAAGAGACTTTGCTGATGTCTTTTCTTCATTCCAAAAGCATTTGAAGCAGGCGTGTGTCGTGTGTGTCCGTGTGTATGTGCAAGTCCCTATGTGTGTGTTAAATACTTACACACAGTTGAAACTACATGCAACGTCCTCCTGTACAGCAGAAGCCAAAGGTCTGAGCCAAAGGTCGCCAACGGCATCTGGGCCAGTTTCTCCAGCCTTGCCAGCTCCATTCTCTTAGGCCTGGCTCTGGAGGCACCTGTTCTCCATTCACACTGACCCAGGACCGTGGGATTCTCTGTCCCCATCTGGGCCATCTCCTCCCCAAACCTGTCTTCACACCTCCTCTAACCTGGATGTGGAGGACTATTGTTCCAGGACCCTGCCCTAGGTTGGACATTACTGGGACTTGGCCTAAGTGCACACATCCCCCCAAGGCTTGCCCTACAAGCTCTTGTGACATTCATGCTGATTATAAACAGCAAAGTCACATTAGGACGGGGTGAATGCTGGTAAGGATGGCCGCACAGACTTCTTTTCTCATACATGGAAGCACTTACCTTATACTAGCTTAGAATTAGTGTCGTTCTGATGCTTACGTCTCTCAGTTCCATTGCGATTTGCCATTTTATACCACAGCTGTCTAGAAATTTGTAGCCTTATTAAATGCAGGATGATGCCAGGTGTTGTGGTACACAGCTATAATCCCAGTACTCATGAGGCTGAGGTGGGAGGATTACAAATTCGAGGTAGGCCTGGGCTACATAGCAAGATCCTGTCCCCCAAATAAAAACAAAAACAAAGCAAACAAAATGTAGGATGTTAGTTGTCAGTGACAAATCAATTTTTCTTAATCAAAACATATTTTAATGATATCAAGGAATTGTTTATTTTTATTCAAATGAGGTGATGTGACTATGCTGCTTAACTAATTCTTACATTTGGAGATTTCTTTTTTTTTTTTTTTGATCTGGCCAAGAGTTGGAGATTTCTACTAAAACAGTCACACATGAAATAATTTATTCAGGATTTGCTTCAAAATTATATAGAGGGGGTGGTTACAGAATTGGCCATGAGTTGATAACTGTCAAAGCTAAGTGGTGGGCACCTGAGGATTCATTAAATCATTCCATTTTTTCAAAGCTTACTTGGAATTTGATTTAAGCTGTTTCATTAGACTAATTGTTTAATTGACTTGCTATAACATAGGCATATTACATTTGCATATATTGTATATATGTAAATATATCCAAAATATCCATATATTGTACATTCGTAAATGACATGTGTCTCAGGACAACACAATTCAGCAGGTGGTGTCTCCGATTTAGCAGTGAGAAAGCTGAGCTCAGAGTGTTTAACTGACTTGGTCAAAGTCATGTGCTGTTTTCAGGGACAGAATAGGGCTTATAGCCACAGTCCTGAGGGTGACAGTGCTGTGCCACCATATTTATTATCAGAGGATCTGTTGATTCCCTAATAAATAGAGACAGGGTCCACACAATGACGTTTTGGTCAATGATGGACTTTACACATCACAGAGGTCCCATAAGATCATATCATCTTCTGATGTCATCGCCATTGTAGTTTTGTCAGTACACTGTATGATTTTGCACAGTGACAAAACCGCCTAGTGACGTATTTCTCAAACATGTTTCTGAGATGTATTTCTCTGTCGTTAATCAACATATGACTATAATTTGGTTTTCAGAATAACCATAGATGTGCCCATTTTACAGCCAAATTTTTTTGTGCTTCACCTTAGAAGTGCAAAATTTAGTCTTGTTTGAAAAATGTTGCTATTATTTCAAAATTTAATTGTAGTATCTTGACATAAAACTTCCTGGTATTCATCGTGCCAGGCACTGATCAGATCATGGGATCAGTGGTGGGACTGGAGTTTGAACTCAGGGCTTTGCACTTGCAAAGCCCTTTCCTGTCTGAGCCACACCTCCAGTACCAGTCGCTGTCTGAGCACTCGGAAACCACATCAGAGGACAGAAGGGAAGAACCCTGTGCTGCAGTGCTTTATAGTCTGGCAGAGGCGAGAGCTCAGGAGAGACCATAGGCAGCACCTTGTAAGTGAGCAAACCTCATGCCTGTGTGCCACAGGAAGAGGAAAAGGGAACAGGGTAGGGGAGACGAATGGAGGTGGTAGGCAGGGAAAGGAGTTATGTTCTCAAACAGAACGATCAGGGCCAGCCTGCCTGAGGAGCCAGCAATGAGCAGGGGTGGGCATGTGCCCTGGGTCTGCCCGAGGGCAAGACCTTGCAGCAGAGACAGTAGCCAGCTTAGGAAGGGACAAGAAATCTATGACATTCTCCTGTCTCAGAGGAACTTCCCTTGTCCAGTTAGGTTTTTGTATGAGTAGCACATCACTCAGTAGATATTATATAATTTCTGTATTTTCACTTCAAAATTCTATTAATTTTCTAATTTTCTCAAACAGCACGCAGATATTCCAAATCATTGAAAGCCAAGCAACCTGTCAGGATGGCCTGTATGATCGGCAGTGGAATATTTCCTTCTGTTTCTGCCCTTTCTGTTTTTTCGGTACTGGAGTTCAAACTCAGGGCCTCACACTTGCTAGGCAGGTGCTCTACCACGTGAGCCACTCTGCCAGCCCTGTTTTTTGTGTTGTGCATTTTAAAGATAGGGTTTTGCGATCTATTTTCTGGGGCTGCCTCTAACCACAATCCTCCTGATCTCTGCCTTCCACGTAGCTAGGATTACAGTGGTGAGCCACTAGTGCGGGCACCTTTCCTCTCTTGATGAGCTTGGGTATCCCAGCCTGGAGAGCAGACGGGCCAGCAGGTGATCGTTCCTTCCACGCCGTGCTCACCTGTTGTCCTTGTGCTTTCCTCTATGTCCCCTGCAGGTCTGGGCAGCGGGATGGCCTACCTCCCGGCTGTGGTCATGGTGGGGAGGTATTTCCAGAAGAGGCGAGCCCTGGCCCAGGGCCTCAGCACCACGGGGACGGGATTTGGCACCTTCCTCATGACTGCGCTGCTGAAGTACCTGTGCGCAGAGTACGGGTGGCGCTACGCCATGCTGATCCAAGGCGCGGTGTCCTTGAACCTGTGTGTCTGTGGGGCGCTCATGAGGCCCCTGTCCCCTGGGAAGGATGGAAACGCCCCTGCTCCCTCCCCTGAGTCTGTGAAGTCAGGTGGACAGCTGGCCAGGCCAGCGGAGGCGGACGACGACGGCAGGCCCGGGAAGGAGGATGCTCGCTGTGACCTTCAGGCCGCGGAGCGTCAAGGTCAGGCACGGCCCGGGGAGAACGCGTGCGCCCTTCGGGTTCTGAAGACCGTGAGCCGCCTCTCCGTGAGGGTCCGGACCGGCTTCAGGGACTGGTACTCGGGTTACTTCGGGACGGCGTCGCTTTTTAGCAATCGCATGTTCGTAGCTTTCATCTTCTGGGCTCTGTTCGCATACAGCAGCTTCGTCATCCCCTTCATCCACCTCCCAGAAATTGTCAACTTGTACAACCTGGCGGAGCAGAACGACGTCTTCCCCCTGACTTCGATCATAGCAATAGTTCATATCTTTGGGAAGGTGGTCCTGGGCGTGGTGGCCGACCTGCCCTGCATCAGCGTCTGGAACGTCTTCCTCACCGCCAACCTCACACTGGTCCTCAGCATTTTGATCCTGCCCTTGATGCAAACCTACGCCGGCCTGGCCGCCATCTGCGCCCTGATTGGCTTCTCCAGCGGGTACTTCTCCCTCATGCCGGTGGTGACCGAGGACCTGGTGGGCATCGAACACCTGGCCAACGCCTACGGCATCATCATCTGTGCTAACGGCATCTCCGCCTTACTGGGCCCTCCATTTGCAGGTAAGCGCCCCAAGTTGCTGAGAGCAACTTGGTGAGTGGGGTGGGGGGAGGAGGTGGACAGGACGTGAAGGCCCTGGTCCAAGGTCCAATAAGAAAGGAGCCCCCATTTGTGTCTGCTGTCCTTTCTCTTCCCATTCTTGCTCCCAATTTCTCTTAAGCTTCATCAGTTTGCTGAGCTTCAGTGGCTCACACCTGTAATCCTGGCTACTTGGGAGGCTGAGATCAGGAGGATCATGGTTTGAGGCCAGCCTGGGCAAATAGTTCATGAGACTCCATCTCCAAAAATAACCAGAGCAAAATGGACTGGAGGTGTGGCTCCAGCAGTGGAGTGCCTGTTTTGGAAGGATGAAACACCTTGAATTCAAAGCCCAGTCCCACCAAAAATAAAATAAAGAAAGCAGGTGCGAATGACTTCTGTAGCCAAGAAGTACTGAGAATAGGGCTGGGGTTGTAGCTTGGGGGCCGACAGCACTCAAGGCCCAAGTCCCCAGGACTACAAAAAGTACATAAATAAGCAATTTTTAAAATATAATAATACCAAGAATCTTTGTAGATCTTCTGTTGTTTTTCCCTGAAAGAGGCATCTGGACTCTTAGGTGGCATTTTGATTTCCTGAGCACCATGTGTCGTCGGTGCAGCAGAACAGCCGCAGGCTGAATCTGGCCTGATGCTGCTGCAATTGAATGTCATAGAGTGGCTTAAAATGATTCGGACCATCATCTTGCCGTTCTGGGGACCAGATGTCAAATGGGTTCCACTGGGCAAAAATCAAGGTGTCTGCAGAGCTGTGTGTCTCCTGGGAGCTCTGGTTCCTATCCCTTCCAGCTTCTACAGGCCACCTGTGCTCTTTGCCTCGTGGCCTTGCTCCCCTGGGCCCACCTGGGTCATCAGGACCATCACCCCATCTTAACTTAATCCTGTCTGCAAAGTCCCTCTTGCCATAGGAGCTTACACAGTCCCACCATCAGGAAATAACACGTGGACATCTTTGGAGTCAGGGACATTCTGCCCACCTCAGGCCTAGAGGCCACCAGTTGGCTGTACTCACTTCTGTCTGCTATGCTGGTGACCAATAGCAGAGTCATGATGGGAGCTGTGTAGGAACTGGCACGTCTCCCAACCTGTGGCCTGAGCAGGGTGTAGGCAAGTGAAGGCCAGACAGACGACTCACGCCTCAAAAAACCAGGTTCTTTGTCCAAGAATGGAGACAGGCGCCCACAGAGGTGACAGGCACTGGGGTCAAATATCAGCACAAAAGATTCAGGAGGTGGCTGGGTGAGCCTGGCTCTCCAAACATCTTCTGACCCCCACCTCTCTGCCCCCACTCACTTTGTTCTCACCCCTCTGGCAGGAATTTCTCTTCCCAGTGGGTGGAGGAACCCATGGGTACAGGACAAAACCCCTGCCCCTTCCTTGCCAGGCTGCCTTAATCTTAAAGTCATCTCCTGTCTTAGAAGGTCACTTGTGTCATCAAACCCATTTTTAAGTACCCTTTGGAATTTGAAGTTGAATAGATCATGGATTTTTACCTATATAGGTTTCAATACTGACAGCTAGCAGAATAAAGGACTTGGGGGTTTTTTGTTGTTGTTTTGGGTTTTTTGTTTTGTCTGGTGGGACTAGGATTTGAACTCAGGGCTTCACTCTTGCAAAACAGGCGCTCTGTTGCTTGAGCCACACCTCTGGTCTGGTTGCTCTTTGTGATTTTGGAAATGGGGGTCTTTCAAACTATTTGCCTAGACTGGCCTCAAACTGTGATCCTCCTGATCTCAGCCTCCCAAGTAGCTTGCATTACAACTATGAGACACTGGGTGCCAGCTTGAAATAAAGGTTTAAGGCCCAACATTCACCTGAGAGAACCACAGGGGCCTCCTCTGAGCTCAGGCCACTCCTGGTCTCTGTCCGTGCACAGAAATTCAGATGCAGCATTTTCACGTGATAGTAAATAACTATAGCAGTGCAACAAAGTATTTTGGCAGCCACTCATCTTGCTGTGCAGAATGGTTAGAGTTAGGAATATATGTGCTACCGCCTTAATAGTGATAGATTAAACAGAGATTTAATGGTGTCACAAAACCAGAAAAATACAGTCCAGGGCCTAGATGATTTTGAAATTCTCTTTGCCTTTTCCTCATGATCACATAATAATTGCTGTACCTCTAGCCACTAAATCATCACCCATAACAAGGGGGAAGAAGGAGGAAAAGGCTTGGTCCTAGCAGAATTTCACTTATATCCGATTGGCTAGAACCTTGGGGCACTGAGAATTGGAGTATTTTACTTTGCAGACTCAGCACGAGAGGCCCTGCTTCCTTCCTTGCATTTGTTGTAAGGAATGGTGAGTGACATTCGGTCTCTGCCTGCATTATGTTTAATTCACTGACTTTTCAGGCCAAGAAGCTAACACTGTTTTGAGATGTAAGCCCAGTATTTATGCACTGTAGAATCAGGGTGGCTGGCGATCTGAGTAACTAAATAGCCAAATTACATTCTTGCTGGAAATTCAGAGTGGGACAGAAATTATTACTTGGCTTGGTGTGCTGCACAGAAAACCACTGCTCATGTTGCCTTTTTTAGAAGCATTCAGAAGAACGTGTGTTTCCTGTTTTTTCAGAGCAGTTTCTACCGGCTCTTAGACGTCCAGTACAGTTTACAGCCAAGGTAGACAATCACGTATTTCCATTTAGGAAAAAAACATACAGTTCAAGATCCTGCACAAACATTTCAACCATGTCATTTAGCTATACGAAACTTCTCGATGTGGTTTATTTCATAGTCTTACTGGGCACTCACTTCTCCTTTAAAGATGTAATAATGGTAGTACTTTTCTTATGTATATATATTTTTTGACAGTACTGGGGTTTGAATTTAGGGTCTCACGCTTGCTAGGCAGGTGCTCTACCACTTGAACCACTCTACGTTTCTTTTTTTTTTTTTTTCATTTTTCTTTTATTATTCACATGTGCACACAAGGCTTGGTTCATTTCTCCCCCCTGCCCCCACCCCCCCTTACCACCCACTCCGCCCCCTCCCTCCCCCCCCAATACCCAGCAGAAACTATTTTGCCCTTATCTCTAATTTTGTTGTAGAGAGAGTATAAGCAATAATAGGAAGGAACAAGGGGTTTTGCTGGTTGAGATAAGGATAGCTATACAGGGCATTGACTCACATTGATTTCCTGTGCGTGTGTTACCTTCTAGGTTAATTCTTTTTGATCTAACCTTTTCTCTAGTTCCTGGTCTCCTTTTCCTATTGGCCTCAGTTGTTTAGATATGTTTCTAGACATTTCCAAAGTACAGTCTAGCAAAACTCAGCCACTAGATTGGGCTGAAGGAGAATCTACACCAATCGCCTTCATTTCCATAAAACCTAACACCTTATTAATTTGCAACGGGTTTCCATGAGGAGCTGGAAGCTCTTATCTGATAAGAACAAGAGCCCCCGCTTCTCGTTTACAGCTCAGATGAAGGAGGAGTGCGGTTTCTTTATTTTTGGCAGTAGTAGTTGGGTATTTCAAAACTGTAACTCAAACAGGGCTAGCAGAGTAGCTCATGTAGCAAAGCACCTGCCTAGCAAGCGTGAGACCCTGAGTTCAAATCCCAGTATTGCCAGACACCAGTGGCTAACACCTGTAATCCTAGCTACTCAGGAGGCAGAGATCAGGAGGATTGTAATTTGAAGCCAGCCTGGGCAAATAGTTCTCAAGACCTTATCTCAAAAAATCCAACACAAAATAGGGCTGGTGGAGTGGCTCAAGTGGCAGAGCATCTGCCTAGCAAGCATGAGGTCCTGAGTTCAAGCCTCAGTACCACTAAAAACCTGGGGATATAGCTCAGCATTGGTGAGGTTCTAGGTTCAATCCCCAGTACCAAAACAACAACAAAAGACATATGAGTTATTTTGAAGCTTGGGCGTGCAGTGATATTTTCACAACTGTTTATACCTTTAGGGGAAAAATACAAGATTTTTCATTTTCATTTTTATATTAAATTGTGCACAGTGGAGGGTTCCAGCAGAACACTTCCACACTTGCATGTAACATACTTTGATCATATGCACCCCCATTACTCTTTCAGATGTAAGATTTTTAAAAATTCAGTAAGGCTGTAATGCCATGTCATTTACTTAACAGACACTGTCTGTATTCTGCAGAGAAAAGACGAGGGGAGGGTGGAGAGAATGAGGTGGCAGGGCATCCTGAGAGCAGTGGTGTTCATCGCCAGGGGGAACAGGACGTGTGCACACAAAGGAGCCATGGGAAATTCTGTTGAAACTTCGTTCAGTTCAGCATGGCTTGGGAGCCAGAGGTGGGGCCGTGACAGAGCCCACCGCTTCAAGTAACATGTCAATGAGTCATCTGAACTAAATGCAAATTAATTTTCCAGTCAGGTGGGGTTTTGTCTAATTTCCGAAGCTCATGTCAAGCAGCAGTCATAGTTCAGCTGTCTCAGTCATCAGTGTGGTGACTTCAAGCTTCCACTCCCAATTACTTGATCATAGGAAGAGTGAGGATGTAACAATTAAAGTGACAAAGCCACCCTCCATTGGGGATTAGCAGAATATGAGACTCTTACCTATATTTAGTGATTTGGGTGTGTGGGGGAATTGAACCCAGGTCCTTGTGCAGGCACAGTGCACACTCCACACCAAGCTTCTCTCCAGCCTGATTATCTCTTTTTCCCCCTTTATTGTTGTGCTGGGTGGGGTACATTGTGGCATTTACGCTGCTTCTTACAATGTATCAAATATATGCTTGAGTTTACCCCCTCCACTGCTCTTCTTCATCCCCCTCCCCCATTCCTGGAGTAGTTTCAACAGCTCTCATTTTTGCATTCACATACATATGTGCTCATTCTTTCACGCTCCCCCGTTTCCTATCACCTCCCCTCTCCCCCTAGTCCCAGCCCTGCCCCCTGGGCAGGATCTGTTCTGCCCTCCTGTTCTCCGATTTTGTAGAAGAAAAAAAGAGCAAAGATAAAAAGAAAAACATGACATTTTAGCTTATTTGAGATAAAGGCAGCTACACTGGGAGTTGTGATATTTCCATGGATCTGTGTAGTATAAGCCAACTTGCTTTATCTGCTCTCATTTTCTTCATTCTACCTTAGTCCCTTTCTTATAGTGGTTTCAGCTGGTTTAAGATTTCTATATTCATTCTTGTATAGAGAGTATATTGACCATATTCAAGTTCTTACTTTCCTTCTTTTACCCTACGCCTCCCGGGTGTGACCTCCCCTCGGTGTGACTAGTGTTTCATGACATTGCTGCATTTGTGTTGGGTCTCCATTCCACATATGAGAGGAACATGCAGCATTTGGCCTTCTGAGCCTGGCTAACGTCACTTAAGCTGATGTCCTTCAGTTCCATCCATTCACCTGCAAAAGACAAAATTCCATTCTCCTTCATGGCTGCAGAAAATTCCATTGTGTGTAGATACCACATTTTCTTAATCCATTCGTCAGTGGAGGGGCATCTTGGCTGTTTCCATAACTTGGCTATTGTGAATAGTGCCGCAATAAACATGGGTGTGCAGGCACCTCCGGAGTAACCTGAGTCACAGTCTTTTAGGTATATCCCTAGGAGTGGGATTTCTGGATCATATGGCAGATCTATGTTTAGTTTGTTAAGAAGCCTCCATATTGTTTTCCAGAGTGGTTGCACCGGCTTGCTGTCCTGCCAGCAGTATATAAAGGTTCCTTTTCCCCCCTGCATCCTTGCCAGCACCTGTTGGTGGTGGTGTTTTTGATGATGGCTATTCTAACGGGGGTGAGGTGGAATCTTAGTGTGGTTTTAATTTGCATTTCCTTTATTGCTGGAGATGGTGAGCATTTTTCATGTGTTTTTTGGCCATTTCAATTTCTTCTTTTAAGAAAGTTCTGTTTAGTTCAGTTGCCCATTTCTTTATTGGTTCATTAATTTGGGGGGAGTTTAGTTTTGAGCTCCCTGTATATTCTGGCTATCAGTCCTTTGATGTATAGCTGGAAAATATTTTCTCCCACTCTGTGAGTGGTCTCTTCAATTTAGAGACCATTTCTTTTGTTGTGCAGAAGCTTTTCAGTTACATGAAGTCCCATTTGTCCATCCTCTTAGTTGCTGGGCTGCTTGAGTTCTACTGAGGAAGTCATTGTCTATGCCCATTCCTTCCAGTGTGTCCCCTGCTCTTTCCTGTACTAAGTTCAAGGTTGCAGGTCTGATATTAAGTTCCTTAATCCACTTTGAGTTGATTCTAGTACAGGGTGATAGACATGGATCTGGTTTCAGTTTTCTGCACAGCCTCATTTTCTTGATTGTAGATTACAGACAGTCCCATCATGCACTCTGCTTGCAGGTCCAGACTGCTGTATGTGACCTGCAAGTGATTTCCTCACTTTGGGGAATTCACTGAGGTCCACTGTTGGCAACTGATGAATACGTGTTGGGTACATTTTTGTTCAGCTAGCTTTCCCTGTGACTTTTGGATTCATTTCTGAAGCTGAATCATTATTTTTGGCTTCTATGTTTAATATTTTCTACCCTTCTTATCTCAGATTGTAGATTAAGAAAAGATAGAGCCAGGTACTAGTGGCTCACACATGTAATCTTAACTATTTGGGAGGCTGGGATTGGGAGGATCATAGTTCGAGGCCAGCCAGGGCAAATAGTTCATAAGACCCCATCTCCAAAAATAACCAGAGCAAAATGGACTGGAGGCATGGCTCAAGTGGTAGAGCACCTGCTTTGCAAGCATGAAGTCCTGAATTCAAATCCCACCAAAACCAAAAAAAGAGCATTTTACTAGGCTACATCTAAAGAATGTGGCATTTTCCCCCATTTTGATATCAAATAGAAAATTTTAAAACTTAGTTCACTTTCAAGGTATTCCCAGACCATAAGAAAATTAAGATCAGCTGGGCATAGTGGTTCATGCCTGTAATCCCAGCAACTTGGGAGATAAAGGCAGGAAGATCTCAAATTTAAGCCCAGCCAGGCAAAAGTTGCAGCAAGACCCTGTCTCAAAAAAAACAAACAAAAAGGGTAGAGAGCTTGCCTAGGAAGCCTGAGGCTATGGGTTTAATCCCAAGTACCACAAAGAAAAAAAAAAGCTTTTAACTTTTTATACTATTGTTTGTTATTCCTTAAGAATCCCTCACTGACACACTACATAGATAATGAAGGCACACTAGTTATTTGCTTGGTAACTACTTCAGGCAACTATGGGAAGTCAGGGCTGGTTTGCACCCACCCGTCACAGTGGCCACATGTGACTGATTGTTGGTGGGAGAAGATTATATTGCCAGTTGATACTTTTTTAAGATACTTGGGAAAAGCAGCCAAGAATACTGTGTTTACTCATTAACGAACTGTTTTTTCCCATCTTTGTTATAATTACAGAAATGGGATACAATACAGAATGAAAATGAGAAATTAATCTAAATTTATTTTACCAGTAAGTGAAATTCCTTTCTGAAAAATTTGTGGTGGCACTGGGGTTTGAACTCCGGGCTTCAGGCTTTCAAGGCTGTGCTGTACCACTTGAACCACTACCCCAGCCCCCATAAATGAAATTCTTGCATTTAGCTCAAAGCTCTCAGTTCATATAGTTGACTATGTGGGAACCGAGACATGAGGCTGACTCAAGCTGGATGCCGGTGGGTGCCGGTGGCTCACGGCTAAAATCCCAGCTACTCAGGAGGCAGAGATCAGGAGGATCATAGCTCCAAGCCAGCCCGGTCAAACAGTTTGAGAGACCCTATCTTGAAAATACCCAACACAAAAAAAGGACTGGTGAAGTGGCTCAAGTGGTAAGAGTGCCTGAAAGTGAGGTCCTAGTTCAAGCCTTTTAAAGCTTACTACAAAAAGGATAACAGAGCAGGTTTTATTATTATTATTATTATTATTATTATTAGATATTGAAGATTGAACTCAGGGTCTTTTGCACTTTACCACTTGAGCCACAGCCTCAGTCCTTTGTTACCTTTAGTTTGGTTTTCAGACAGAGTCTCGTGTTTTTGCCTGGGCTAGCTTCAAACCAAAATTCTCCTGTCTCTGCCTCCTGAGTGTCTGGGATTACAGGCATGAGCCACCACACCCAACTTAAAATTTCAAATATTAAAGACTGATAGTTGCGGAGAAGATGATGAATGGGTTCTAAATTACAGTTAGGTTGGTGCAAGAAGTCCAGGTGTGTTATCACACAAGAGAGTGACTATGGATAAGAACAATGTAGCCTGGCACTGGTGGCTCACACCTGTAATTCTAGCTACTCAGAAGGATTGCGGGAAGTCAGCCCCTACAAATAGATCACAAGGCCCCATCTCAAGAAACCCAATGCAAAACAGGGCTGGTGGAGTGGCTCAACTGGTAGAGAATCTGCCTAGCAAGTGCGAGGCCCTGAGTTCAAGCCTCCAAAATAATAAATAAATAAATAAACAAACAATGTAGTGTACATTTCAAAATGCCAGAAGAAAAAAATGTTGAAAGTTTTCCTCATAAAGAAATGATAAGTGGCCTGGCAGAGTGACCCAACTAGTACAGCAACTGCCTAGCAAGCACGGGGCCCTGAGTTCAAACCCCAGTACCACAAGAAAAATAAATGATAAGAATATGAAGGCACAGATACATTGTGATTTAAACATTACGGAATATGACATGTATCGAAATGTTACCTGCTATCCATTGGCTTATGCATTTTAAATGTTTTTACGTGTCAGATAAAATAAATTTTAAAATGTAAAGTTTATAGCTATAAATAGGAATTTTACAAGACCTAGAACTTGTGTTTCCTTGGAGAAGAGGTATTTAAGCTCAAATGCTCCAGAATGAACAAAGCTAAGTGTCTTTTGTTCAGCCTCTTTGATACACACTAGAAACTCTGGAAGAGTTTGGAAGGCTTTGGTGTTTGCCCTTGACCACTTTTCACTTTTTGTCCGGCATGCAAGTTAACCCGAGGGCATCAAGCCAGGTCACTACCTCCCTAGGGACCTTCAGAAGTGCAACAGTGTCTTGACAGATGGCCTCAATCACCAAGGGCCCTGGGAACTCCGCTGATACAGCAGGCCCTAACAGCAGTGACCTAGGGCTGGGAGCGTCTGTCTGGCCTGCACGAGGCCCTGCGTTCCATCCCCAGCACAGGAAAAAAAATAGTAATTATAAATTCTTATAAAAATATTTGTAGTAGAATGAAAGTCTGCTTTGTGTTCTTGAGTTTTGTTTACACGGAATATATTCCTTTTTGTTTTGTAGGGTGGATCTACGACATCACACAAAAATACGATTTTTCCTTCTACATATGTGGTTTGCTTTACATGGTCGGAATCTTCTTTTTACTCCTCCATCCTTGCATTCGAATTATAGAACAATCCAGAAGAAAGCACACAGACGGGGCACATGTTTAGTGTCACATCAGCGTCTTGGATTTCATTGTGGTTCTCATGTCTACCTCGTGTGGTTGCTGTGGGGAGCCTATGTGGAGAAGTGCTCTGTGCTGTGACAGCCGGTGTCACAATGTCACTGGACATTGTAAATACCAATGTCATTGCTTCGTTTGTAAGCAGCCCTGCCTCTGTGTCTAGAGCAGGCAGTGCTGGAAGGTTTAAGGCTACATGTGACCATTTACAGCCTATTAAACGATTGGTACAAATGCCCTTAAAAAGCCACTCTCTCTCATCATCCGCTGGGATTAGGTTTTCAATACAAATGACGACAGGGATAAAAGCTTTTCAACTCAACTACTTCTTTGTAAGATGAAACTCAAGTATCTGTGTGTTCCCACAAAGTGTACACGTAAATGGGTTTTAAGCACAAGAATATGACTGGGTTTCAGAAATTAATTTTTATGGCGGTACCAGGATTTGAACTCAGGGTCTCACGTTTGCTAACAGGTACGCTACCACTTGAGCCACTCTGCCAGTCCCCCAGAAATTACTTATTGCAGGGATCTACCAGGATAATGCAAAGGCAGCCTCTGATGTCAAAGGTTAAAGAAACACAGTTGCTGTTTTTACAAAAGAATACAATTTATAAGTCCTCTAAGAGATAGCATGAGCCATCCATTCAGATTCAATTCTCCAGTCATAAAAGATGAATTCAGACAGGAAGTGACTCTCAAGAGAAAAACCTTACTGAGTCAACCAGAACGGCTTGCTTAGCAGAAGCTGTGCTGGCACACGTGACCATTGAGTAGGGCTGCGATCCCAGCATTCCGTGCTAGGCTGCAAGTGTGAACCTGAACAACTTGCTCCTGCCTTTTCCTTCCCAATAAATGCAATAGGGAACTCTGAAGTCGGTGGTTAAGTCACTCGTTGCTAATCCAAAACCTAGAGGTTTGTGCACCTGATATTTGGGTAGTGGTGACAAGCAGCCCATCTCTGCTGCCTGTTATTGTATAGACTCAGTCACGCTCAGCAGTTTTCAAAACACTTCGTCACTGATCCCATACACAAGATGTCTGTAACACTGAATGACACCGTCTTTATCCGAGATGTCTGTTTTTCTAAGGCAAACATTTTTTCAGACAGCAGAATGTTCTTCCCAGAATCATTTTGAAATTTCTGGCTGCCTTACTTGTTTACACATATCTTAAAACTATTTAAATTTCTACTCAAGGGGCTGGGGTGTAGCTCAGTGGTAGAGCACCTGCCTGGCAGGTGCAAGACCCCGGGTTCGATGCCCAGTGCCACAGAACAGTAAATTTCTACTCGCAGTTTACTCATCACATAAAATAAATCCCTTGCTATCATTGGCAGGGTCTTGCGTCACATTTATCTAAAATGAGTACAGCCCATTTTCAGTCATCCCTGGCAGCTAGAGGCAGGAATGCTACCAGGAGCTGGAGTCCCAGAATGTCACCACAAGCCTGCAGTGCTATCTAGAGGGATCCCTTCCTGTTAGGTGATTAAATGACAGGTTTCCTTTCGCTTCATCTCTGTTGTGCCCTGCTCTGTCTATGGCAGGGTTGTGTAACGCTAATAACGGGCAGCTACTGGAAAGATGGCTCCTACACACACTTGACCTTACCTCCAATGGCTCGAGAATCACAAGTTATTATAGCTAAGAAACTGCACGCAATGACCTGTCTGCTATCATCACAACCTCGGCTGCTGTAAGAAGCCAGCTCTCTACTTTGACAAAGGTAATCTTAAGAGCTATGGCAATAATATATAACATATGTACACATACATGTGTACATGCATATGTATATGTAGGCAAATATGTATTTCTATGTATTCATTTACACATAGGATGATTCGACTGAAAACGTGTTGTGTTTTGAAACCGTATTGCTGCATCTTTTCTTGTCTGACATCACCTTGGCGGGGGGCAGCGTGAACTGTTTTGAGGGGGGCTAGAGCCAGTGCCACCCAGGGACCCAGCTTTTATTCTGTCTTTCTGAGACGCACCCTTGTCCACTTTGTACAGTGGCCCGCTGACTTGCTGTGTTGGTGGAAGTGGTGACTTCTACCGACTCAATGTCCCCATGGCACAAAAGCAGAGCGAGGACCTGCTCGCAGTATTCGTGTCGACGTCAGAATGCTCTGATGAAGGGGACAGCAAACATCTCCTGGTTACGTTCATGTCCACAGAGCCCTGAAGATGCTGAAAGGGTTAATTGTAGATTATGTCATGTGCATTGACGCTTTCCCCTCGTACACCGTGATTTTTATTTAACTATAACTAAATAAATTTTGGCCTCTTTAAAGGTGATCAGTGTGTTTTTGCGTAAAAAAGTCTTTTCTTTCTTACTTTCTTTTCCCTTCCTTCCGTCCTCCTTTCCTCTCTCCTCCCTCCTTTCCTTCCTTTCCTTTTCTTTCTTTTTTGGCTGTATATGGGGTTTGAACTCAAGACCTTGTTCTTGCTAGGCAGATGCTCCATCACTTGAACCACATCCCCAGCCCTTTTCTTGTTGTAGTTATTTTTCAGGTATGGTCTAGTGTTTGTGCCTGGGGCCAGCCTCAGACTGCAGTCCTCCTACCTATGGCCTCCCATATCTTCCACATAGCTGGTATCACGGATATGCACCACCATTCCTGGCTTATTGGTTGAGATGGAATCTCGCTAACTTTTTGCCCAGGCTGTCCTCAAACCTCTATCCTTCCAATCTCTGGTGGGATTACAGGTTTGAGCCACCATGTCTGGCCTGGTTTTTCCTTTATGTATGTATGTATGTATTTAATTTATTTATTTTGAGACAGTATTGGAGTGTCACTATGTAGCCCAGGTTGGCTCCTGCCTCTGCCTTGTGAGGACTGGGATTAGAGGCATGGATCACCATGCCCGGCTGGGACAGTATTTCTTTAGGCTTAGTCACACCATCTGGACAGAATCACTTAACATAATTGTTAAGTGAGTATTGAATCCGTTTAACATGAGTGTGTATGTTTAAAATTTTCATTTATTTATTTTTGCAGTACTGGGGCTTGAACTCAGGGCCTACACCTTGAACCACTCTGCCAGTCCTTTTTTTGTGAAGGGTTTTTTCAAGATAGGGTCTTGTGAACTATTTGCCTGGGATTGCCTCAAACTGCAATCCTCCTGATCTCTGCCTCCTGAGTAGCTAGGATTATAGGTGTAGGCCCCTGGCGCCTGGCTAAAACATAAATTTAATTTTAAAAAATAATAAATGGGTTGGCTAGAGGTATAAATCCAGTGGTGGAAAACTTGCCTAGCAAGCAAAAGGTCGAGTTCAAACCCCAGAAGCTCATTACCTGTTATATGAAAGACAGGTAACAATCTACACGTATAGTGTGGCATAGACACACTGTGCAGTTTTTGCAATTTTTTGAAAATAAACAAGACCAATCAATATGCAGAGTGAGGAAAGTCTTCAGGAGGTTCTTGGTAAAAGGAAAGCTCGAGATAGGTTTGATGTGACCCAGTGATGTTTTCTTTACAATCAGTTCAGCCATACACATAGGTCTATGTGTGTATAAAACATTTCTGGGAAGAAACACAAGAAAACTGGGGCTGGGGAAGGGAAATTTGGAGACGGGACAGGTCTTTTTCTAATGTCTTTATGCACATAATTGTTTTTTCATTGAAAATCTATATCCACATTATTTTAAATGCAGATGTTTAGAGATTTAGAATCTTGTAGGGGGTGGGGCTAATAAATCTAAATCTGCCTTCTACATAAGCTTATTGCAGACATACTTACACTATGCAGCCATCCTCCTGAATCAAGCCTCCCAAGTGCTGGAATTACAGGCATGCACCTCCTTGCCCGACTCCACTGATTCTTGTGCACACTAAAATTAGAGACCTACTCTCAACATATTCCAGAGCAAAACATTCTGATCGATTTCAAATATTTTCCCTGACTCCCACATTACTTCCTTTCATTCAGCATTCTGGACAATTACTACCTAGGGAGCACTCAGAATGCACAATTCTTTTATGCTTCTGAGTTATTCAATCCTTTTCCAACCAACAGATGTACACTGGGCTTCTATGGGCACAGGGCAGGCTGATGCAAAGGTCCTGGCCTTGTGTAGCCCTCCTGCAAAGGAAGACAGTGACAGTGACAACGGAGCCAAGGGAAGTTTGAATTGTAACCTCTTTAAATGAAGCGGTACTGGATAATATCAACAATGCAGAAAACCATGGAGAACTGTCACTAGGAGTGATTGTCATTAGGAATGACTACTTGTCACATGAAACACGCAGGCTTCACTTTCTAGATTTGCAGTTTTCAAGCCCTTGGGACACAAGTCTACATTCTCAAACACCAAAGGAGACTGGGCACAGGGGCGAATGCCCAGCACTTAGGAGGATTAGACAGGAGGATCCTGAGTTCAAAGCCACCCTGGGCTACATGGTGAGAACCTGTCTCAAAAACAAAAACAAAAATTGGTGGGGGCAAAGACAGGAGTGTAGCAAGTACAAGATCCTGGGTTCATTTCCTAGCAACCCCCACCCCCCAAAAAATGAGGATCCAAGCAGGTGCTGGTGGCTCACACTTATAATCCTAGCTACTCAGGAGGCAGAGATCAGGAAGATCACAGTTCAAGGCCAGGCCAGGCAAATAGTTTGCAAAACCCTGTCTCAAAAATACTCGACACAAAACAGGGCTGGTGGAGTGGCTCAAGAGGTAGAGCAACTGCCTAGCAAGTGTGAAGCCCTGAGTTCAAAGGTGAGGCCTTGAGTGCCACCAAAAACAAAAAGCAAGAAACCCCCTGGGGCTCCAGAGACGTTTTGTTTTGCAGGCTAAATTAGCAATATTTACCACACTAGAAATCAAAATAAAGTAAAAATGTTTATGTATCATTTCATTTAAAAATAATAATGAGCTTACTATTTTTAAAAGTATTTTTATGAAAAGTCTGTTTTTCAAAAATTTAGTAAGAATTGTGGCATTGTTTTACCTTTTTAAAAACATTTCATTAATGTCTGGTTTAATAGAAAATAGGTGGGTTTTCATATTTGCTTCTGCAAATACGAATATACTTCTGGAACCACACCCAACTCACAGTTGGTATTTCTTCAAAGTTAGTGGAGGCCAGGAGTGGTGTCACATGCCTGTAATCTCAGCTACTTAAGAAACTGAGACAGGAGGATTGCAAGTTTGAGGCCAGCCTGGGCATCTTAGTGAGACCCTGTCTCAAAATAAAATGAAAAGTGGACTGTGGGCGTGGCTCAAGCAGTAGAGCACCTGCCTAGTAAGTGTGAGACTCTGAGTTAAAACCCAGTACTGCCAAATAAATTAATTAAATAAAAATAATAATAAATAAAAAATAAAATAAAATAAAAAAGGATTTGGAATGTAGCCCAGTGGTAGAGTACTTGCCTAGCTGGGGGAGTCTGAAAACACATCAATGAATTTTTTATACAATGTTGTATTAAAACCCATTGGCCTAGCTTATATGTTGAATGGGTCATTGGTCCATTTGTGATTTTGTAACATAATATTTTGTCATGTCAAACCCTAGTACTGCCAAAACAAAACAAAATTATGCTTTGGTCATTTGGAAAGTATTTGAGTTTTAAAGATTTTACAAGTGTTTTGATATTTCATACAAATTTTTGTAGGGTCCTGGGGCTTGAACTCAGGGCCTTCACATTGAGCCACTCCACCAGCCCTTTTTTGTGAAGGGTTGTTTTCAGATAGGGTCTTGTGGACTATTTGCGCAGGCTGGCTTCTAACCATGACCCTCCTGATCTCTGCTTCCTGAGTAGCTGGGATTACAGGCGTGAGCCACCAGTGCCGGCACATACAAATTTCTTGAACCATGCAGTTATTATGTATGTAAAAATCAGTTATCCCACTTACATGAAATGCCCAGGGCCAACAAATCCACAGAGACAAAAGCAGGTCAGTGACTACCAGAGGCTGGGAGAACAGGAAACGGGGAGGAGTAACTGCCCATGGGGACAGGATCTATTTTGGGGTTGCTAAAAAGACTTTGCAAAGGTAGCATAACTTTGTAAATATGTAAAAACCACTGAGTTATTCTTTTTTGTGGTACTGAGGATTGAACTTAGAGCCTCCCACCTGCTAGGCAAGCACTCTACAACTTGAGCCACTCCCAGCCCTTTTTTGCTTTTAGGTTTTTTATTCAGGTAGGATCGCTCACTTTTGCCCAGGGCTGGCCTCAGCTGCAGTTCTTCTACTTCTCCCTCCAGAGTAGCTGGGGTTACAGGTGCAAGTCATACTTTCAAAGGATGAATTCTATGGCATATGAGTTATACTTCAATTTTTCAAATCACCTGTGTGACTATTACCACCAATCTCATTAGAAAACTATTCAAAGTGTTCACTTAAAAATAACTAGAGCCAGCGCTGGTGACTTACACCTGCAATCCTAGCTACTCAGGAGGATCACAGTTCGAAGCCAACCCTGGGTAAATAGTTCACAAGACCCTATCTCAAAAAAAAAAAAAACCCTTCACAAAAAAGGGCTGGTGGAGTGGCTCAAGGTGAAGGCCCTGAGTTCAAACCCCAGTACTGCAAAAAAAAAAAAAAAAGTAGAGGAAAGTGGACAAGCTCATGGAGGTTGATGCAATTCTCCAAAATTCTAACTTTCTTTTAAAAGCTCGAATATCACCATCCTGCAGCTGCTTTCCTTAAAGAGACCACCTCATTTCCAATGTGTCTGCCACATAGCATTTTTTGTGAAAAAAGCAGGTCAGCTTGGGACTTGGGAGTGGCAACTGCTCTTCCCCAAGGGTACCGTTGCGTGTTGGTTCACGAGGCAGGTTTGGGCTTACGGCCATTTTGCCCATTTTGCCACACTGAGTACTGGAAAGCTGTGTGCGAGCCGTAGCGTGAAGCCTTGTACAGCTTCATCACGGCCATCCGTCAGTGAACCTGTCATTGGACTGGCGCTGCAGGTCCGGGCAGAATGGCACAATGCAAGCACTTTGGGTGTCCCTGCTCTGATGGAGGCAGGGACAGTTTTCCAAGCATGAAAATGGCCTTTGCACCATCAGACAACCCTGAGAGTGAGGTAAGTTATTCAGCATTTGCTTCAGCCTCACTGTGTTTTTTTGCAAGGACTGGCAGAAAATAACGGCTGACTTGGAGTGAGGCCAAGTCAGCCGTATCTGTTGACCTGGCCGTCTGTAAGACAGCAGGACAGTGCTGCAGAGCAGACACTAACTCATTCTTCCTGTTTACACCTAACTCTTCCATTTGACAAGCTGCTGGATCAGAGGAACGTGGTCCTGCTGTAGTCTCACTGCCTTTGCATCCAGCAGGCCTTCGGCTGTGGCAACTGCTCACAGACATGCCTCAGACAGCAATCCTCTTACCTATGCCTCCAGTGTAGCTAGGATTACAGGTACACACCACCACACCTGGCTTATTGAGATGGGAGTCTCGATAATGTTTTGCCCTGGCTGGCCTCAAACTTCGATCCTCTTGATCTCTGCCTCCCGAAGAGTTGGATTTATGGGTGTATACCACCCAGGGAAGCCTGGAGAGGCTTCTTTCAAGAAGGAAGGGAGTGACAGCAGAACTCTCAGATGTGAATGTGGGGCCATCCTGAAACAGAAGATCTGAGACCAACGTTCTTGTACCACAAAGCCAAAGAATGAACTTCACAGACAAGAAAAGTGTAAAGTGGGAGAGTGGAGCGTACAGAGTTGGAAGGGGGTCCCACGAGAGGGTGTCCAAGAAATGACATGATCTGAAGTTTTTATCTGTTCTCTCCAGGGCTTGCTCAAGCCCTGTGTTAATCAGATGTACAGAAAGCAGCATTTTGGTTGACTGTGCCTATAATGTTTTGGTCCGTCCTGATCCTCACCCACCTGTCCTGCCTTTCCTCCTTTCCACCCTCCAAGGTCACAGGGAGGTCACAATGGAGGTTTCCAGGGGCCCTTCTGTCTCAATATTGGCTGTGTTTGACTTACCAGGACTGGAGGTCCCCACTCAAAATCTTCAGACAACAGTGAGTGGGGAGGGAACGCTGATGTCAAACTGCAAAGACTGGGAAAGGAAGCATTTGTCATCTAGGAAAGGGGACCAGAGTCGCTGGAAAGCAGGGGTCACTGGTGAGGTTCCTTACGTATCACTGTTGGGACCCCAACAATGAAAGGTGGAAGCAGTGGGCCGAGGATCTGCAGTTGGCATTGGGGACTGAGGTGAAGGCCAGCCCCACTTCCTCCTCTGTCGCCAGGTGACAGAGAGAGGTGAATTCCTGGGGAGGAGCAGGTTTCCAAGTGGCCAAGGCAGGAAGGGGAGAGGAACAGGTTTGGAAAGTGCTAGTGAACCATATTCAACCCCTTTACTCCATCCGAAAGTTCTCCGTAAGAGTGTGTGAGCTTCGTAAGCATTTACTTCTTACTATAATTTAAATGGTCTCAGGCCACTTTGTAGAAAAATAACTTCCTTCATCAAAAGCTTGGAATAGGCCAGGTGCAGTGACTCAAGCCTTTAATTCCAGCTACTCTGGAGGCAGATATTAGAAGAATTGATGTTTGAAGCCAGCCCAAGAAAAAAGTTATCCAGATGCCCATCTCAATCAATACCAGGGCATAGTGACACACGCCTGCCATCCCAGCTACACTGGAGGTTTAAATAGCAGTTTCTAGGCTTGCTTGGGCAGAGCTGCAAGACCCTATCTGAAAAATGACTAGAGCAAAAAGGGCCGGGGCTGTGCCTCTGCTGGTAGAGCGCCTGCCCTAAGTTAAACCTGCTACCGCCAGTACTTTCTTTTCTTTTCTTTTTTTTAAGTGAGGAGTAGGGACAACTTCCCCTGCTTGATAATTTATTTCAAATTATCTTCTGAATTTTGTAGTTTCTGTGCTCCGATCTCCTGTTACACTCTTCTCAGCATTATTGATGGCCTCTACATATCATCTGTGTGTGTGTGTGTGTGGTATGTGTGTGTGTGGTACTGGGGTTTGAACTCCAGGCCTTGTGCTTGCTCGGCAGTGCTCTTACCGCTGAGCCACTCTGCCAGCTCCCCAGAACTTTCAAGTTCCATTGTCAAACAAGGCGTTGGCCCTAAAAGGAGAGATGGGGTGCTTTATGCTCACTGTCTGGGAGCACTTGATCATCACGGAAGGGCAGAGGGACAATAATTTTCAAACACTCCTTCCCAGAGATGTAGCACTTCACCCTCAAAACTGTATTACTGGACTCGGGGAATAGCTCAAAGGGTAGAGTGCTCGCCTTGCAAGCCCAAAGCACTGGACTCAATCCTCAGTACCGCAAAACAGTAAACTGTTAGCCAGGCATTGTGGTGCATGCCTGCAATCCCGGCAGTTAGGAGGCTAAGACAGCCTGGGCTATATAGCTAAAGGAGCATGCAAAAAACAAAACAGAAAACTGTCCTTTTTACCCCTGTGCCACGTTAACAAAGTGCAAAGCATACTGTTTTCATTTGGCTATGCACCACTCACGTTCTTCAAACTCCCTGTTATTCAGTGGTGGTCGTAGCATTCCCTTGGGAAAGCAGCATCCCTTTAAGCAGTACTGGGAGGTGTACTCTGGGTGAGGGCTGTGAGCACAATGGCTGCACTTTTCTGGCTGGGCCCCCGTGCTGGTCACAGGCTGTCACATGAGGGGATGGTGCCTGGCATCACAGGGCCACAAGCCAGGGGCCTGAATATGAACTTAGAGGAACGAAGAGGGGAAGACAGCTGAGCTCACCCAGAGCCCTCGCCCATGGCACCTGCCCCTGCAGCTCCCTGTGTGGACACTCAGTCACCTACTCCCTGGAATACCAGGAAAAAACTCAAAGGCCCACTGAGCCTTTTGAATGCCTAGCTAAAACAGGTATCTGAGAACAAGCTGCTAACAACCCTTTATTGCTCATTTACACAGCAGAACCTCCTTTGTCTTGAAGGGGCTTGCTGAGCCGCAAACCTTTCTGTCTTGCAGCTCTTGTTCTCAGGCCACCAAGTGACCCTCTGTACCACAGGGATGGTGGCTTAAGCACAGGCTTGGGTGCCACAATCTGCTGCATCCATGTGCAAATCTCCTATGCTCCTCAAATGGCTCCTGGAACCACAAACCTGTTTGTTTTAAGAAAATGAGATTGGGGCCTGCAGAGCAGGTCTTGCTGCCAGGAAAGGTGCCTCTACAGCTGTGCCTCCCTCTGGTCTCCCAGTCTCTGCCTCCTCTTGCGGAGTTGCCACTGGAGCTAGAGTTTGTTGGTGAAGAACATCTGTCTCCAACCCAGGACCCTGGCCAGGGCCCTCATGTCAGGAGTGACGGTGTCACAGGCTGACTTAACTATCTGCTCCCACAGCCTGTTGGACGAGCACAGCTGCAGGTGGAAAGAGCCAGAGGTGGGGCAGGGCATGCACAGGTGAAGGAAGACACTCAGTTACTATCAAACTCCTGCTTTCCGTGAGATACTGTACACAGCATGTCATGTGCAGGACAGTGTGACAGACATGGGTTCTGCCTCAAGCCACTCCTCTTTAGGAAAGAGGCAAGGACACAAACATCTACAGGCAACCTGACTGAGGGAACAAACCAAGTCTTTTCTTTTTTTTAGTGTCACTGGGGTTTGAACTCAAGACCTCATGCTTGCTACACAGGTGCTCTTACCGCTTGAGCCACTCCGCCAGCCCACAAAACAAGTCTTGACCTCACTTAAGATGTGAAAGACAAAACTCTTATAATACATAGTATAACCACAACTATAGGACATCATTAATTTATTGCCCACACAACAGAAGGTGCCAATGTCATGACCAGCCTATCTTCCCCAGCACGGCACTAGCTTCTCCAGGCAAGACCACCACTGAGTCATGTCATTTGCACTAATTCGATTTTGGTTTGTTTTATTGTATTTGCGGTGCTGGGGATGGAAGCCTGGCTCCACTCTGGCTAGGCAGCACCGTGGCACTGAGCCACACCCCAGTCCTGGGGTCTCACGGAGGAGCAGCTCTCCCCCACCTGGGCTTGCGCAGTTGACAGCTCCGTCCACTGGGCAATGCTCGTGGTAAATTGCCTTCAGCTCTGGGGGTTTTCACCAGGGCCACAAGGTTAAGGACTGGTAAGGCCTGTCTGGCCTAAGGTAATTTTGTAGTGCAAGGTGATTTTGAAAGTTCAAAGCTGCCAAAATT
This sequence comes from Castor canadensis, assembly GCF_047511655.1. Classification (NCBI taxonomy): domain Eukaryota; kingdom Metazoa; phylum Chordata; class Mammalia; order Rodentia; family Castoridae; genus Castor; species Castor canadensis. The sequence goes on along the minus strand of NC_133389.1, from coordinate 176,439,221 downwards.
CAGCTTTACCCAAGATATCTTCACGTTACCTTTTCAGTTGGCCAAGTACTCTTTTATTTTTTATTTTTGGTGGGACTGGAGTTTGAACTTAGGGTTTTAAACTCTCAAAGCAGGCAGTTTACCGCTTGAGCCACACCTTCAGTCCACTTCGCTCTGGCTATTTTGGAGATGGGGGTCTCACAAATTACTTGCCTGAGCTGGCCTTAAACCTTGATCCTTCTGACGTCAGCCTCCCAAGTAGCTAGGATTACAGGCATGAGCCACCACGCCTGGCAGGCAACTACTCTTTAGTATCCTTTGACTAAATACTATCAGGATGGAGACATCTGGGGCTAGGGGTGTAACTCAGTGGTAGAGTACTTGCCAGATATGTGTGAAGTCCTGGGTTCAGTCCCCACTACTACAAGAGAAAAAAACAACAGAATCTCCGACCCCCTCCCTCACCTGCTCCCAGGTCCTTCCTGAAACTAAAGCATTGCTTAATTCCCAACCTTAACGATCACCATGGACTTTGGTGAAGGCAAGCATGTGATTATCAATAGATGCTAGAACATTCAGCATCACGTCAGCAGATGTGCCTCCACACGGGCTCAGGGATGGATACCTCCTAGCTCCAGCCTCCCTGTGCCAAGGCGCCTTCAAGGAAGTTAATTGCCAGCCTTGTTCTCCTGAGTCTCTTCTAGTCAATTGTCACATGTGAAGATCCAGAAGCAGAGAGATCAAGGCACAGTTGGGGGACATTAAGAAACCCACAGTTGCTCTGCACTAGTGATTTCAGGGCATGAGGCCTCTCCCACAGGCGGAGAGGCCACACGGGAAGCAAGATTAGCTCTAGGTAGGGATCCGTGCAGGTCACCAGCCTGGGAGGAACAGAGGGAATTGACTTTACTATGGGTGTAATGAAAATTAGGTTGAACTTATTATTTTATTCACTTAAAGTTCCTTTTTAGGTACAACACTACCACCTAAATAGAAGTGGATGGCCTGGTAAAAATGTCTCAAATTCTACAACATTGAATCCATTTGTGCTCCATTCAGAGAGAGGTCAGGATTTTGGAAATCTAAGTCTCTACAGAAAAAGGAACTGAATGGCTCAAACAGTTGTCAAGAGCCAAGGCAAGAACTGGAAGTGTGGCTCAAGCAGTAGAGCACCTGCTTTGCAAGTGCCTAGGGTCCTGAGTTCAAACCCTAGTCCCACCAATGTGAGGCTGGGGGTGGCACACGCCTCTCATCCCAGCACTAGGAGGCTGAAGCAAGAAAAGAGCTTGCCTGGGCTGCAGAGAAAGAGATCCTTGCTTTTTTTTTTTTTTTAAAGAACCAATGTGAGTATTAGGATTGTGGCAAGCGAGGCAGTGAGAGACAGTTGGATTACAGATGGATTTCTGAAGGTTTTGAAGGTAGAGCTCTTAATGTACTAGAACCAGTGATATTCCAGGGAGGTCTGCAAAAGCAAAGAGGCCTCTGCCTGGCCCTTGGGTTTGGAGGTCATGATGTTGTCATAAAGGAGAATTTTAGGATGCATCAAGGTAGAGACCAAGAAAGTTTAGTAGTAAAGCAAAGCAAAGAAAGGACACTACACAGACACACGTGCAGGCACATCTTGTAGCAGGTACAGTATGCTCTAACATCAGGGCATTTATGGTGAAAAAGTAGGTTGGGGTTTTGGTTCAAATTCACCTTAGGACAAGTGCTCCCCTTTGTCCTGGACACCTGGTGCATTTAATTATTCTTGCTGTTAACACTGTTTCATCAATTGGGCCCAAAGATTTCAAGATGGGCCCTTTTATTAAATTTGGGTCACTATGACAATAGGTGTCTGAGCATCCCTTGAAACAAACGTGGGTCCTGCCAGATGCTCCTTTTAAGACAGGAGTCCATCCTCGAGATACGTGTTTTCCTTTGTAAACACTTTTTGTGCCCAGAGGAGTCATTTTCCCAGGTGGCTTTTCCCAAGATAAGTGTCTTTAAGCTATCTTTGTTCGGTTCCCAGGGTGCACTGATTGTTTGAGGGAGCAGGCAAGGTCAGAGGGAGAGAGCTGCTCTTTTCCCTTTTGACTAAATGTTGCAGCTGAGGGGGTGTAAATATGCAAGCAAAGAACACAGTACCTGTGTGCTTTGAATCGAGTTATTCATTAATACAGTGTTTATTTGAGTCCCTGGCTGCTGCTTTCCATGTCTCATTTCCCCTGATCTATCCTGCCTCAATAAGACTAGCTAACAAGTTAAGTTAAAAACAAAAATTAAGACTGGGTGCCAGCAGCTCATGCCTGTAGTCCTAGTCACTTGGGAGGCTGAGATCAGGAGGATTGCTGGTCAAGGCCAGCTGAGGCAAATAGTTGAATGACTACATATCCAAAATAACCAGAGCAAAGTGGACAGGAAGGGTGGCTTAAGTGGTGGAGCGCCTGCCTAATAAGTGCAAGACCCTGAGTACATGGGAAAAAAAACCAAAAAAGTCTACAGTACCAAATTATCTGTGTATCCTTCATCCGTCCAAGCAGACATTTCTTCAGAACCTGTATTTGCTAGGCATGGGGAATTCTGAGAATACTGAAGAGGGCAGATTCACAATTAAAGAATTATAATTTAATCTGTGCTAATAATAGAATGAAACTAAAAAGCCCAAACATAAACTGACTTCAAACAAAGCCTCATTTCACCGTAACTCTGACTCTCCTTTTAGAGAGTTCTAGAATATTCTATCCCTCCAGATCACAGGGTAGACTAAAGACAATTGGACTCACCCACTCTGTCCTAGGGCACAGAACTGCCAGTGTAGCCCATGCAAGATGTGCCACAGAGAGCCGTGGCCAGGGGAGGGAAGGAGAGAAGGATCTTTGATGTGACCTGTGGGCTTGGAGCAGTGCTGTAGCTAAGTATGGGGAAGGCCCATTGTGCCTGGGTGCCCTGTGGGAAGCCTCGCTGTCATAGGCTCTGGGACAGAAGCCTGAGCTGTCACCGTGTCAGCCCTCACACACACAAACACATACCTGTCACAGGAACTGCTCTCTTCTGTCCTGGACAGTCCTCCTCTTGTCCTGCCATCACTACCTGCCCTATGCTATAACCCCACTTGAGCACAGGGAATCAGATGTCCCCCTCTGCTGTCAGAGTATGTGCCCCATCCTGGACGTTCATCTCACAACCTTTGTGCTTGCCAACCCCAAACAGCCAAGCTCTGTCTGGCTTTGCTCCCAGGCATCCTCACTTCTTGGAAGGAAGAAATCTCTTTCCTTACACGGTGACCCTCACCTCAACAGAAAGCATCCAGCATTCTACCTTCATACCCTACTCATTCTAAAAAAAGGCAGGAGAGGCATACCATCTGAAGAGAAACCAAAGCACACTGTATTCTAAAAATACTCTACCCAAGAAGGGACAAGAATGAATTACAAATGAAAATGAGTAGTATAATTAAACATAGTTGCTTAAGATCCTTTCTGCAGAAAGATCTAGCCACAGCCTTTCCGGTCACAGAATGAAGGTCACTGTTGAAACACAGACACTGAGTCACGTATTCAGAGTTCCTGAAACATGTGGATGTTAGACCATTCATTAACTTCTCCTACCTTCAGCAGCCCTTCAAGGCTTGATTTCTCAATTCAGATTACATATGGTAAATATAGACAACAAAGGAAAACTTAAGAATTTTTTTCAGTACTGGGAATTCAATTTAGGGCCTTGAGATTACCAGGCAGGGTCTCTGTCACTTGACCCAGCCAAGTCCTTTAGGTTTGTTTGTTGTTGTGGTGGTGGTGGTGCTGCTGAGGTTTGAACTCAGGACCTACACCTTGAGCCACTCCACCAGGTCTTTTTTGTGAAGGCATTTTTCAAGATAGGGTCTCACGAACTATTTGCCCAGGCTGGCTTCAAACCTTAATCCTCCTGAGTAGGTAAGGTTACAGGCGTGAGCCACCAGCATTCACTGTCCTGTAGCTTTTAAGTTTGGTTTTCATTTTTTTTTTCTTTATAATTTTGCCCCTGCTAGTCCCAAACTGCCATTCTCCTCCTCTGCCTCCTCAGTAGCTGGGTTTACAGGTATTCACCACTACACCTGGCCCATGAAATGTCTTTTTTTTTTGTCTTATATTTTTATTGACTTTTGATTTTTGTCTTTACAATGGTGCAAAAGTGTACCCACACAACAATTCCATTTTGTACAAAACTCAATAGATATTCAACTGGGCATTATATAATAGGATTTTTTTTTTTCTGTGTGGTACTGGGGTTTGAACTCAGTGCCTCACGCTTGCTAGGCAGGTGATCTACCACTTGAGCCACTCCGCCAGCCCATGAAATGTCTTAATATTAAAAAAGCAACACAGAAGCTGGGTACCTGTAATCTTAGCTACTTGGGAGGCTGAGATTCAGAGGATCATAGTTTGAGACTAGCCCAGGCAAACAGTTCATGAGACCCTATCTGCAAAATAACCAGAGGAAAATGGACTGGCAGTGCGGGTCAGCAGTAGAGCACCTGCTTTGCACGCACAAAGCTCTGAGTTCAAATCCCAGTACTGGTTTTATTGCTTTGCTTTTTGGTAGTACAGGGGTTTGAATGCAGAGATTCTCACTTTCTAGGCAGGTGCTCTACCACATGCCCCACATCCCAGTCCCAAACCCCAGTGCTGGGGGAAGGAAAAAAATCATAGTGCTGGATGTAAAAATCTTATCAGGTCATATCGGGTCCACTGGTACCTACCTGTAGTCCAGTGGATCTCTTGAGCAGATGAGTTCAAAGTCAACCTGGGCAATATAGTGAGACCCCCCATCCCAAGAAAAACAAAACAAAATAAAAAACAAATCAGTCAGGCATTGGTGGCTCATGCCTGCAATTCCAGCCACTTAGGAGGCTGAGATCAGGAAGATGGAGGTTGGAGGCCAACTCGGACAAATAGTTTGTGAGGCCTCCATCTCCAAAATAAGCAGAGCAAAATGGATTGGAGGTGTTGCTCAGCAGTAGAGTGCCTGCTTTTGCAAGTGCAAAGTGGTGAGCTCAAACCCCAGTCCCACCAAAAACAAAACAAAAAATCGGATCATCTGAATCCCCTGTGAAAGATCTGAGCTCTGATTGGGACATGGCTCAAGCAGTAGAGCACCTGTATGAAGCCCTGAGTTCAAACCCCCAAAATACTGCCAAATATAAAGAAAGAAAGAAAGAAAGAAAGAAAGAAAGAAAGAAAGAAAGAAAGAAAGAAAGAAAGAAAGGAAAGCTCTGAACTCTAACATGAATGTGGTTTGGTATCTTATTACTAATACAACACATTTCAGCACATCAGTGTACCTTGTAGAATGGAGATCATGGGAGAAAACTGCAAGGCTGGGGGACAAAGGAAACACTTCAAAACAGCTAAAATTTCAACTAGTGTATGTTTATTTATGAGTCATCACACTTTGGATTGAAAGTATTTCATTTTATTTTGTAAATTGGTCTACAAAATACTTTCGCCCCCACCCCCAAACAAAAAGACCAAAAACCAACCAAACAAAAACCCAAAGAGACAAAATATCCCTGCCTGAAATCCCTAAGGCCTGGACCTCTTTTGCCTGGTAGTTTCCAGGGATCCATCCTGGTACACTACCCACTTTGAGCCACAGCACAGCTAATCGTGTGTTTAGTGCCCCCGTGTGGTGGTGCACGAAGTAAACATACATGAACCATCAAGGATCAAAGGAGGCCTAGGTGAAACCTCTCCTTTTACAAATGGAGAAACTAAGGCTCAAAGAGGGTGAGGGTGCTTCCCAAGGCTCTGGTGGAGAGGAGCTAGGAACACAACCCAGCTCTCTGACCTCGTGCTGGTTTAAATGCACCACACTGGCTGGGCATGGTAGCTCAGATCTATAATCACAGCTACTTGGGAGGTGGCGATCAAGAGCATTGTGGATCAGGGCCAGCCCAGGCAAGAAGTTAGTGAGACTCCATCTCAACCAGCAAGCTGGGCATGGTGGTGCACACATGACATCCTAGAATTGTGGTCCAGGATAGTACTGGTAAAAATGCAAGAACCTATCCAAAAAATAACTGAAGCCTTTTAAGGGCTGGAGAGTGGCTCAAGAGGTAGAGCACTTGCCTAGCAAGTGCAAGGCCTTGAGTTCAAACCCCGGTACTACAATAAATCAATAAATAAACAACACTGCACTGCTGTGCGCAGTGAAGACAAGAAAAACCAACTTAACAAGCCTTTCTTGAGCTAGTCAGGGGGTGGGGCCGGGAGGGAGGGCATGCTGCAGCGGAGCCCAGGACTCCACACATGCTAAGTACAAGTTCTGTCACTGAGCTACAGCCCCATCTGGCACATTAACCTGAGTATCATCTGGAGACATTCTTAGAATTGGGTTGCCATAAATAGCAACACACTAAAAGCACAGATAGTGGGTCCATCTCGGGCCTCCCAAAGCAGATGCTACCAGGATGGAGCATCTGTTTGTTCACCTGTTCCCTGGGGGCTACACCTACTTGGCTACACCTGAGAATCACCTTCTCAAGGAGTTCCTGGACACAAAGAAATCTGTCTCCATAGCCAAGGATCAGCAGTGGAGAGATTTCTTCTCAGTGGCCTCTGCTGTTTCTGAGCCACAAGCATGATGATTGCAATGATATTCTGTCTAGCTGTGACTGTCCTTTCTTGTCTGGGCCCCATCTTCTCACCTAGCTATACTGGGCTTGGCAGCAGTTTGCAAAAGAAGGCCAGCATTGAGACCTGGTGCCACCTTGGGCCAGCCAGCAGGTGCCCCCCAAGCCAGGGTCTATGTGGTCTCACACCTTGGCAAACTTGCCTCAATCCAAGGCAGGCCATGGGAACAGAGTTCACCTTTCAGGGTGTACAGGTTAACCGAGCTGTGAGGGAAAGAAGGCCTCTGTTTAAGCTGAAAACAAACTCATCAAGCCTGTGAGATCTTCAGTAGCTCATCCCTGAGGTGTCCACGGGGCTTGATTAATACGGAATCAGAGAAAGGGGAGGTGGCCTCATGATCCTGATTGCCGGTGGTATTGATTGTGCTAAGTGGACACTTCATCCTTCACCATGGTTACCACTATGGACTCTCCAGCGCCAGGACCTCTGATCCCAGAGACCACACACAGTCTGGGTCTGCATATGACCTTAGGCTTCCAAATTACTATGGAGTCAGGTCTGGTCTTGGGACCCTTTTTGTAGTCACAAATCTCATACACATTTGCTTAGTGTGCACAAAATGTCTCTAGACGGACATACTGATCAGTGGTCACGTGGCTGCCACTGGAGCTAAGACTAAGGAATGAGGGTCAGAAATGGAAGGAAGACTGGTTTTTTACTGTACACACAAGGACACGTGATTTTTGAACATCTTCAATCTTTTTTGTTTGTTTTTTATTTCTTTTATTCATATGTGCATACAATGTTTGGGTCATTTCTACCCTCTTCCCCCCCGCCCCGCCCCCTCCCTTTTCCCCACCCTCTTCCTCTCCCCACTTACCCCCTCAATACCCGGCAGAAACCATTTTGCCCTTATTTCTAATTTTGTTGTAGAGAGAGTATAAGCAATAATAGGAAGGAACAAGGATTTTTGCTAGTTGAGATAAGGATAGCTATACAGGGAGTTGCTTTCCTGTGCGTGGGTGTTACCTTCTAAATTAATTCTTCTTGAACTAACCTTTTCTCTAGTTCCTGGTCCCCTTCTCCTATTGGCCTCTGTCACTTTAAAGTTTCTGTATTATGAACATGTACAATCTTGTCATGATATTGCAACTCAATTGTTTTCAAGAATATAAACAAAATTTTGATAGCCTGTCCTTTACTGACGCCTTCAATCATCACGTATATTCTAGCAGTCCAGACGCTCTGTTAAGGTGGGCACACAAGCCTAAGTAACATTACCCTGGAGCTTGGTGGGGATCGAAGTCTAGGGAGAGGGGCAGGTTAGTGAAAATACCACATGATTTGCATAAGAGGCCAAGGTGGAGGGTTATTCCTACAAACTATGGTTCACACCTGTAATCCCAATTACCTAGGAGGTGGAAATCGGAGGGCCTCAGTTCTATGCTAACCCAGGCAAAAAGTTAGTGAGATACCCATTTCACCAATAAATTGGGCATGGTGGCAAGCACCTGTCATCCAGCTACAGAGAAGGCATAGGGAGGCAAGGCCAGCCCTGGGGCAAAGACACGTGATCTTATTGGAAAAAGAATAAGTAACGCAAAAAAGGGCTGGTGGTGTGTGGCACCTGAATTCAAAACTCAGTCCTGCCAAAAAACACCAGGGAGGCAACATAGGTGCTACAGTTTGGGTAAGAACTGAGATGGTCCCAAGGGTTCATATGTGGGAAATTTAATCCCCACTGTGAGGTATTAGGAAGGTAGAAACTTAATCCTCCCATAGTGTTTAGAGTGAAGTCTTTGGGATATGACGTGATAAATGTACCATGTATGATGTTAATGTTGGGAAAGCTGGGCGGAAATCTAAAAATCATTCATAAATAAAAAGTTTAAAATCACCACAGAACAACCAGCAGAAGAGAAAGGAGATGCAGAGGACCTTAGGGTTAGGTCCTGAAGCCAGGTGGAGCTAGGGACAGAGAGCACTCACCTTGAACGGGAAAGGACCCCCTGCCTCCCTTGGATCAGAGAAGGAGTTACCCACAGACACAAATGATCTGGCAGTCTGAAATATAAGTACTTAAATGAAAATAATTTATACAAAGAGAGACATAGCAGGTGAATGGAGTACATATAAAACTTGGCTTGATGATAGAAATTAATGGTTAAATATTACACAAAAATGAAAATAGCTGCTGCTTGTGTGCCTAAAACAGATTCTGTCAAAGTAGTCAACCAATGATTGCTGAAATAGTTGCAAATAATAAGAGTCATCCAGCACCAGTGACTCATGCCTGTAATCCCAGCTACTCAGGAGGCAGAGATTAGGAAGATCATAGTTGGAGACCAGCCTGGGCAAATAGTTTTTGAGACCCTATCTCGAAAAATACCCAATACAGAAAAGGGCTGGCAGAACGGCTCAAGTGGTACAGCACCAGCCTAGCAAGTGTGAGGCCTTGAGTTCAAACCCCAGTACTGCCAAAAATAATAAGGGTCTGTAGGTTCAGCTCAGTGATAAGGGTGCTTTCCCGGCAGAGCTCAGCAAAACAAAATAAAACCTTTGTTTTTGTTTTTGAGAACACACACAGAAGATTCTATAGACAGAAAAGACCTGATGACTGTTACCTTTGCAAATCTGTGTGATGTTTGAGAAAGCCTGACAATGTCTTCAAGATCCAGGTAAGAAATGATACCGAGGAGCATATTGTCTGAGAGCCATTCGAGGAAGTCAAATTTACCTCTGAATAAATTGAAGACATACTCAATATTCTTGCACCAAATATTAAGGCAATTTGAACTGTAAGTCAAAGAAATCAATAAATCAATATGGTTATCATTTATAGTCATGTCAAAACTGTAAGCTCACCATCCAACTTAGATCTGGTGGAGTGGCTCAAGTGGTAGAGCGCCTGTTCAACCCCTAGTACAAGTCAGGTGCTGGTGGCTCACGCCTGTAATACACCTAGCTACTCAGGAGGCAGAGATCAGGTGGTTCTAAGCCAGCTCCAGGCAAATAGTTCTGGAGACCCTATCTCAAAAAAACCCATCACAAAAAAGGGCTAGTAGGGTGGCTCAAGGTGTAGGCTCTGAGTTCAAACTCCTCTGCAAACAAAAGAGTACACCATAAAAAGAAATAAAAAACACCCCACTTTATGAAAGCAACTCCATTTTGCAGGCTGTCTCTGGTTTGTCTCAGGGGCAAATTGCCCTTTCCTGTGCTCTTCTAGATCAGAGGACAAGTTTGCTATAACTACTTGACAGAACATCACATCTTGAGTTTGCAGCCCAGATGTCCCAACCTGAGTTTGCAAATCAACCAAAACCGAAAAAAAAAACAGCCTTAAGTATGCCCTTAAAAACTACTTATAGCCAGGTGCCTGCGCTCACACCTGTAATCCTAGTTACTCAGGAGACAGAGGTCAGGAGGATCTTGGCTCAAAGCCAGCTTAGGCAAATAGTTCACAAGATCCTATCTTGAAAGGGCTGCCGGTGTAGCTCAAGTGTGCCTGCCTAGCAAGCATGAGACCCTGAGTTCAAACCCCAGAAACACCCCTTAAAAAAAGAAAAAATTGCTTTTAAGTCCTAACACCCCACCATCCACACCATCTAGGGCCATACAGCCTTTAGCAGTCGTCCCTTTCCTACCTTGGAAAGGGAATAAACCTTCGCAGCTGTTTGGACTTCTGTGAATTCTTCCACACGAAGGAATGCCTTTTACCTAACATAAATTTAACAGTCAGTGAGACGGAAGCTTGGTGACACTTCTTTCTCAGGAGTGCCACAGGCTTGTGCCCAAGTCATTCTTACTTTCATCCGGCTGCCTCTGGTATTAGGCGCACACATTTGAGACATTTGTTTCCAACTTGCTCGATCCAAATTTGGCATGGAGTCACTCCATGGCCAGTGACTCCAGAGACAAGGCTTGCAAGGCAACAGGTTTTATTAGAAAGCTGGAGGACCAAGGGACAAAAACCATCTGCTCCCACCATCCCTCAGGCAGTTTGTAAAGCCAGGTGGAGGTGGGTATCACATGCCAAGATAGATCACTCTTGCTCAGGCTTTCACATGCTTGCATGCATGTTCAGGAAATAGAATTCAGGACTGCCTCATGATGCAGACTTTGCACTAAAATGAGCAAAAGGTCACTCTGGGTCAAGAAAACAGCCGTCTAGGGGTTTGGCTGACAGCGTAGGACTCTTGAAATCTTAAAACTTAAACAAAGGTTAGTTCACATTTTGTTGCATCTTTAACAGGTACCTTGCATGCAAGGGGAAAGGCAGGGTGTGACACCACCAAGTTGTGGCTTACAACCTGTGCTAAAAGAAAAGGAACAAAGAACATTAAAAAAAATTGTTATAACCCCCCCCTCCCAGTTTCTTCCACCATGAAATCCTATGTGGTGAGAGTTCTCTCCATCATCCTGCCTTGTGTCCCAGAAGGTAACATTAGTCCTGTGCAAGTGATGCCTGCTAAGGACACTGAGCTTTTTCCAGAGACCTTCCCCCACACCATCACCTGGAGTTTAGCAATTTCCAGAGCTTGAGCTAGTCTAATTGAAGTTTTTTCCACTTCCAGGCTGATCCAACTCATTCATGAGCCAGTGGGTAACATCAGTGTGAGGTCTCTTTGCATGTGTTGTATTAACTGAACCTTCATCCAGTCACTTCTCTATAAGGGGGACACTCTCCACGGTATCCTCAAGGAGGGAAAGAATGGGGATAACCTACATGTCCTGCTAACAGCCTTTTGCAACTGTCAGCATACACTTCAGCCCAACCTTCCTTCCCTTATAATAAAAAGCCACCTTAGGTAACCCTGCCAGTATGCATCTACGGTAATGCTTTATCTTAGGCATATCCCCACCACTGTAGGCCCAGTCAGGGTTTTTTCCCACAGATGGCTACCTCTGGCACTGGGCTCCTTGCTGGATTTTCCTAATGGAAGTATTTCGATTCCTTGAGAGCCTTAAAATTCACTAATAGCTTTTCACCTGCAGTTAAGGTGAAAACCAGCACATTGGGCCAGGATGGCTGCTAGCAGACAGTCCCTCAAACAGTTGTGTTATCTGCTTGGGATCATCCTTGCATGCAGGCCAGTGATCTTTAAAATATGCTAATTCTGGGATGGAAAAGGGTTTATGAAACCAGATGTATCTAACTTGTTCTTGCTGATGTACATACACTGAATATTGTATGAGAGGGAAAATCCCCTGGATAAACTGGAAGGAGAGACCATTCCAGCAGCAGGCTCAGGTTGATACTGAGATGGTCTGGGTTTGGCAAGGGTGTGTGTGTGTGGGTTCAGTCTATTTTGATGAGGGGGGTTGGTGCCAGTTGAGACCAAGAAAGCATAACCTTGTCCTGATCAGCTTTCAGTATAGTGGGGCTACTGCAGTGGGGTAGGGAGTGGGGGATAAATGGTAACCATTCTGAGAGGACATCACCTTGTGATCAGGTTTCAATGTGGTGGGCCCCTGGTTCCCTTCGAACTCCATCAAGTTCCCTTGCTTTTTTCTTCCTCATGAAGGCACACAAATGCCAGCACATAAGGGATTTCATCTGCCTTGCCAGCCTGCTGACAATATAGTTCCACATGGTGCATGGTATCATAATTCAAATACCCATCTTTTGGTCACCTTTTCTCAGTCTCCAAAATGTATGTACAACAGCCAGTGTTCCAATAATAAACGAAGCTCTTTCTGATCACTGGTGGTGGTGGTGGGGGCTATCAGCAGGAGCTGTACTGGTGTGACCCATATTTTTAAGGAGCAAGAGAGAAGAGAGAAAAAGACTCCAGTGAGAAAATTAGGACCCACCCCAATATCTAGCAACAAATCGGCCAGACACACAACCAAGACTTTGCAACAATCGGTGCGCCTTCCAAACATGCACTTGGGTGTACAGCCCATCAACTGTTTAAACAGTCCAGCGGCACCAGTTCAAGGGTACCAAAGCCCCCATCGCCACCCGGGGGACTTTCCCCGGCCCACCGCACTTCAGCCGCAGAGAAGCCCAAATCCAGATGTGGGAGGCAATGGTGACGCGCGCTGAGGCCACAGCTTCACGCGGAGGCTGCGGCAGGAGGGCCGAGGACCGCTGGGGCTCACGCGCTCCTCACCAGCCTGGGAAAGACAGCGAGACCCCGTCTGAAAACGAAGGAAAGCAAGCGAATCCCCGTCGGCGGTGCCGATTCGATTCGAACGGGCAGGGAGGGAGTGGAGCCCCGCGATCGGCTGGCGCCGGCCTGGGAGAAAAAAGACCAAAGGTGTCCAGAAAGGGGTCCGCGCCTGATCTCCCGCTGCGGGGCCTCCAAGCCGGAACCTCAAATTTGTGGCCGGGACGCAAGTTTGGCTACTTGCTTGTCAATTGCTGGTGCCAGGTAGCAGGTTTTATTGGAAAGCCGGCGGACCTACGGACAGGACAAGCCAGATGCTTGCGCCGCCCCGCCCCGTGTGGAAATTTTAAAGTCATCATTTTGGGCGGGTTGAGGTCGCTGTCACTCTTAGAGTCGGCTCAGATTTGACGCAGGCGCAGTTCGTGCTGGCAGGAACTGCTGGTAGGACGCTTGGTCTCTGGGTTGGCCTTACCTTAGCAGTAAACCCAGCAAAGGGCTGGTGTCAGTTCTGAAAACCCAGAGGCTGGGGATGTGCTAACTGCCACACTCTAGTGAGTGCTGAAGCCCAGGGCTGTCCCCTTCTCCTTCCCCATGGCAGAAAGCAAATGGGAGCCTCACCTAGTAGAATTCTTGGAATTCCTACAACTCATACAAGGGCTAGCTTATCGCTATTTTAATAGGCACTTTATTCCCAAAGCAAACGGAAATCAAGATGTGAGTTACAACTGTGTCTACACTACAAAAGCAAGCTGTGAATTGTAACCTTGTGAAAGCACAGTTGAAAGCAGTAAATTTTGTTTTCCTGTTACACCTCCAGAGATCAGAATCTTGAGGACAGTCATGGTTTAACCACACGGCTTTTGATCTCAGCAGCACCAAAGCAGCCTATTTTACAAATTTAAGAGTCCCCAGCAAGACCCTCATCCTCACAGCCCCTCTCTTGGGCAGCTGTGAGATTTTTCTACCACCCCTCTCCAGCCCCCAAATTGGTCTCAAAGATGTTGTCTCTTACTTAAGTTGACTTTTGTTTTTATATGTTGCTTTTCCATTAAAATTCCTTTCTAGGTCTGTTGGGGTGGCTCAAGTGGTAGAGCACCTGCCTAGCAAGCACGAGGCCCTGAGTTCAAACCCCAGTACCACAAAAAAAAAATTTATTTGCCAGGCGCCAGTCTCTCATGCCTGTAATCCTAGCTACTCAGGAGGCAGAGATCAGGAAGACTGTAGTTTGAATTCAGCCCTGGCAAATAGTTTGTGAGATCCTTTCTTGACAAAACACTTCCCCCTAAAAAAATGACTGGTGGAGAGGTGTGGTTCAAGGTATAGGCCCATTCAAACCCCAACACTGAAAAAAAAAAAAAAAAAAGGTGAGACTCTGGACATTGGAAGGAGGAAGTAAAAACTGAAAAAACGGAGCAGTTAGCTCTCTTTGCATCTCCTTTCAGATGTTAAGTTATAAGAGCAGAGAGATAGAAAGTGATTATCTGTATCTGCCTTCCCTCTATGAGATGTTAACAAGCATTCTACCCTAGATTGGGTAGAAAAGGTGTGTCTGACAAGGAAAGCCCTAAAGCACATCTATTGTCCTGGTGTTTTGGGTGGGCCTAGATGACATCTCCCTGTTTTAACATCTTGATCCATTATCTTAATGATTAGAGGTTGCTAGACACTGTATTTCCCCTGCTGGAATGTGGAGAAACCCTGAAACAATGCAAACATGGCTACCTCCAATAAGAGAGCCAGAGAAAACAACACACATAGCTGCCCAACCCCAATGACCTTCCCGCTAATGTCCAGCACCTCCCCCATCCTCCTTCTCAACCACCTTACCTAATGCCCATCCCCTCCAACCTCCCTTTTCCCTCCACAGGATGTTTAAAACACCCAGCCCGTAGGAGAGGCGTGCTCGCGCCCCTCTGACAGTGTTACTCTGATGGCTGAGGGGCCCTCTCAGATCTCCTCTCCCTAATAAAGACCTGCTGCTTGTGAAGGTTGCACATTCTCTCTTGGTGTGTCTCTCTTTTCAGCTTCTTCACTTTCATTTGGTGCTGAAACCCAGAAGAAGAGTTTTGAGCAGGGACACCCTTCTTGGGTTACCACGACTCTGTGGCGATCCTTATATGGTCAGTGGTGCACCCCATGGGGTCTCTGGTCCAGACTTGATATGGATGCACTATGGCTAAGAGATGACTAAGGTCCCGTGAGGGATGCAGCCAGTGCCTCTATCCCCAAACCACCCAACCTCCCTCTGAACTTCTCTCTTTCTCTCTTCTTTCCCTACTTGCTAACCTCGATATGACTCTAAAACTACTATATTTTCTCCTGAGCCTCCCCATCTTACTGACAGTTGTTTTGGGCCTAGGACTAGGTGCAACTGCTCCAATGGACTCGAGCCCAAAAAATATTGTTGGTTGCTTTTTTCTCCCTAATAGTCACATTGCTCTAGGGCCTGACCTTTTGGTCATATATATGCCCCTAACTTCCTGTTCCTCTGTGACCTCCTGCAGGGCCCTTCACTGATTCCACTCCACACACTCAAAACCAGCTCCAGTTTCTACAGCATTATGACCTGGCTTCTTAGTCCAGCACTCTGTGTGCGGCACCTCAGTGTGTTGGTCTCTGGCCATTCTTGCATTCCTGTTTCTCCCTCTCCCTCTCACCTTCCGCCCATTTGCCCCCTCCCCCTGCCCTGCCCCGTGAGTTTGGCCCCTGGCCACATAGGTTAGAGATGTCTACCTACTGCCCCAGGTTCATTTTCCAGATTTGTAATCTTTCTCCGGGCACCCTAAAGAAAACTTCCTAACCTCAGCCATGCGTAATCCTCACTCAAAGATTCCCTCTAACTCACCCCTGGGGTGTCTTCTACACAATCTTACAAAATTAGGCCTGAAGGGCAATCTAAAACCAAAAAACCTCATTCATTTTTCTATGGAAATTTGGCCACAATACAGATTACATGACTCTTCAAAATGGCCCAAATCTGGAAATTTTGATCCCAATATTCTCCAAGATCTTGTCAACTTTATTATGACAAATGGCAAATGGCAAGAGATCTTTTATCTTCAGGCTTTCTTTTATCTCAAGTCCTGACCCTCCCTTTGTTCAAACTGTAGCCCCCTTCAAGTTCTTCTTTTCGACTCTCATCCCTCCCCTCAGCACCCTTTCTTCAACCGTTGAGCCAGATGCTGTGATCCCCCCACAAGTTCTCCCCCTTCTCTCAACCCAACTTCTCAAACTCCCCTCCTCTCTGGAAGACCCCTCCCACCCTCTCTCCCTAGAAAATCCTCCCTCAGGCCCAATCCCTTCCCTTCCTTTGTCCCGTCCTCACACCTGATCCCGAGGACATGCTCCCACACCCTTACAACTACCCACATCTACACACCCCCACCAGGTCACCGTTCTCCCTCTACAAGAGGTGGCAGAAATGGAAGGGACAGTCAGTGTCCATATCCCTTTTTCTATGATAGATATCTCCCAAGTCGAACAAAGATTGGGCTGCTTTTCCGACAGTCCAACAAGATACCATAAGGAATTCTTCTGTCTTACTTGGGCCTATGTCCTCACATGGGGTGACATTTACAATATTGACACCCCCATGGAGGATGAAAAGGAGAGAATATGGAAGGCAGCAGAACACGCTGACCAACTACTCCATGAACACCCCCCCAATAGACACCCCCCTACCCCCGCTGCTGAGGCAGTACCTAACACTGAGTCTCAGTGGAGTTATCAAGATGGGGACCCAGGATCATATAATAATCTCCTGCCTGTTAGCAGGTACGGACACAAATATCAATAAACAAGTCAACTATGACAAGATTAAGGAAATCACACAAGATCCAGATGAAAACCCCACCCTCTTTCTCAATCGCCTTATGGAGGAAATGATCAAATACACTAATTTAAACCCAGCCTCTCAAGAGGGTCGTATTTTCTTACACCTCCACTTCATCAGTCAGCTCCAGATATCCAAAAAAAAGCTGTAAAAATTTGCAAAAAGAGGGCCCCCAGATCTCCCAACAAACCTTAGTCAATAAGCCTTTAAGGTTTTTAACAATAGGGATGAGAAGGCCAAACAATTAAGGGATAAAAATACCTGCACAAAATATCAGATGCTCGACTCTATTCTCCAAAATCAAATGCTTCATACTGGCCTAAAGGACCTAGCAAACAGCCCCCCAAAGGCCTGCTTCTGATGTGGAAACCCAGGGCATTGGGCACAATCTTGCCTTTATCCACACCCACTGACAAAGCCTTGCCCACAGTGTGAACAATGGGGACATTGGAAGATTGGCTGTCCACAGGGAAAACAGTCTTTTCCTCAAGAACGGCCTCAACTTCCCAGTAGTGCCCGAGTTGAAGATCTAATACCAATGTTTCTGCTTGGGAATGACAAGACCTGGATCATTCTTGGTGAGTCTGCTGATCTATGGGTAACTGGGACGGTATTGGGAAAACATATTTCTTTCTTCCTTGATACTGGGGCATCCAGATCAAGTTTTAACTGAATATGCAGGTCCCCTTAAAAAGGCCTCCTTCCCTAATGTAGGGGTAAATGGCATATCAAACATGCCTGACATGACACACCCTCTCTACTGCATCTTTGGATCTAAATCCTTCACTCACACTTTCCTAGTTATTCTGGCTTGTCCTTTTCTAGTACTAGGATGAGACATAGTCCATATATTTGGAACCACTGTTTTTATCCTGTCTATTAATCTCAGCCAGCCCATACAATTTATCCTCCCTCTGCAGGACCTTCCACAGCCCGAAACCTCTCCCCACCTCCTACAGGAAATCATTTTCCGAGTTTAAAACACATTGCATCCCTCCACAGCTTCACATCACACTCCTGTTAGGATCACGCTAAAGGACCCCTCTGTTCCCATCATCGTCCCACAATATCCCCTGGGCAGGGAGGAACACGTGGAACTAAAATTAATTATAGATCAACTCAAAACCTCTCAACTCTTAAGCCCTGTTAACTTCACTTACAACACTCCCATTCTTCCAGTTAAAAACCCCAACAGCTCCTTTACACTAGTCTAAGACCTCAGAAAAATCAATGCTACTGTTAACTATATTCAACCTTTAGTTTCTAACCCATATACTCTTCTCTCCCAGATTCCTCCCCAAACCTCTTTCTTTTCAGTCCTGGATCTCAAGGATGCCTTCTTTATGGTCCCCTTACATTCCTCCTCCCCACCCTTATTTGCCTCCACGTGGACAGATCCCATTACCTACCGCACCAACAGTTAACTTGGACAGTCCTCTCCCAGGGATTCAGAGACTCACCCTACTTTTTGGCAAGCCCTGCAGAGCAGGATCTCAATTCTCTCAATCTTTTCCCAAGCAAGCTCATCCAGTATGTAGATGACCTCCTTCTATGTAGCCCCTCAAAATCCTTATGCAAGACCCCCACCATTATTCTCCTTAACTCATTAGCACACTGTGGTATTGGGTATCAAGGAATAAGACCCAACTTATTTCAACCTCAGTCTCTTTCATGGGACTCTTATTAACTCCGGGATATTGTCAAATACCTCAAAACAGAAAAGTCACTTAAGGCCCAACTTATTTCAACCTCAGTCTCTTTCATGGGTCGAGGGGCCCTCTCAGGTCTCCTCTCCCTAATAAAGACCTGCTGCTTGTGAAGGTTGCACATTCTTTCTCGTGATTCTTTTTGGCTTCCTTACTTTCCTTTCATCCCCAGCTCAGGAAAGTATAAGACTAGAGATGAGGATTGATTCTCTATTCCCACTTCCTGCATGGGGAGCAGGAAATGTTCTCCCTTCTCCCCACTTTCATCTTGTCATACTAAATTCCTTTCCTAATAAACTTTACTATTACTTTTACTTAAAATCCTGAGGTTCCACTCCAGGTCCAACCACCTGCCCCTAAATGCCAAATAAAGAGGCACGGTAAAAACAGAGAAAGGAGTTTATTACCTGACTCAGTACATGCCATGGGAAGAGGCAGAGTAAGCACTCAGCTCATCTTCAGCCATCTTTGGGGTACAGACATGAGCTACAGGTTTTTTGTTTTTGTTTTTTACAGTACTAGGCCTTGAACTCAGGGCCTACACCTTGAGCCACTCCACCAATCCTTTTTTGTGAAGGGTTTTTTCGAGATAGGGTCTCATGGAACTATTTGCCTGGGCTGGCTTCAAACCACGATCTTCCTGATCGCTGCCTCCTGAGTAGCTAGGATTATAGACGTGAGCCACTGGCGCCCAGTGAGCTATAGGTTTAAATAGACAAAGGAACTGGGGGCAAGGGACAAAGGTATGTATAGTTAAATAGTCCCAGTCACAGGTGTGTTCTGGTTGACCAATATCTCAGTCCAAGGGTTCCCAGAGGGGTTCCAGAGAAGATGTCATCACTGTCATCACTTGGTGGGAGCAACCTGGTTCCTATGAGATGACTACTCCTGCTCCAGGGTGCAGCCTCATCATTATAGGTAACTGTCCTCATTTGGAGGGGTGGTCTGTCCTACAAGTCTCCACTGTTCCTTATGGGAAGTTTCAGTCCCTTGTCATAAAGATGTTATCAGTTCTGTCCTTTCTGGAATCCAAGGTGATTGTAAAGTGACTGCAGAGAGAATGGCTCAGTGCAAAGACATACAAAATGGGGGCAGGGATGCCAAGCTTTTCCTGTTTTTAGTTAATGAAGCAATTTGAGCACCCTGCTTACATTATTACTACATTTTGCATCTTGCCTGAAATCTCTCAATGGATTCAGAAACAAGGTAGGTATAGACCATTGCTAAACTTGCTGGTAACACCACTATACTGAGCCTTCCCAGGAAACTGCTCTCTCCTAGACTACTGTCCACGATTTGGAGCCCCCTCCCCTCTTCAAACTTACTTTTTTTTAAATGGTGCTGGGGATTGAAAGGAATATGAGGTCTCAGCGGGCCCCAACCCCCTTGTTGGAGAAACCAGTACCAAACATCCCATGTAGATAAGATAAGCAATGAGGCAGGGCTCAGTTAGGGCATATAGAATGTGAGGAATGCAAGATGTGAGATACGAGCAAGATGTGAGATACGAGCAAGATGTGAGGTACGAGCAAGATGTGAAGTACGTGCAGGATGTGCTCTGCCTGCTTGTCTAATGTTGATAACAAAAATATGCACGCCACTGCAGTCTATATAAGATTTCCCCCTAAGAGGCTCAGGGTCTTGCTTTCCTAACCGGTCCTGCGTGTCCATGTGGGAGCTCGACCCTGGCTAGCCAGCCCAATAAACTCTGCTTTGTTGATTGCATTCACGCCTGGCTCTCTGTCTCTCGGGGGAATAGGATTCCGGGTCCTAACATTTGGAGGTCCCACCGAGATTTCATTTTCTCGAGAGACAGAACCTGCCTGCGAGAAAGCAGGGGCGATCCCAAGTCCTAGGCGTTGGGAGGGGATCCCAGACCCTCATTTGGAGGAACTTGAGTGTTCCATTTGGGCCGCGGCGGGGATTCGGCCAATCCCCAGGGAGATTCATTCTGGGAATCTCGCAAGGAGGACCACAGGGTCCTATTGGGAGAGGCTTTCCTCTCATTTGGGCTCGAGCATTTTAGGAACCCTGGTGCCAGGTGAAGAACTAATTGAGCTAGTCGACCGACCACCCGTCAAGTGGACGCCTTTCGGCCTGATATCCCAGTTGGACGGTGAGGAGGTTGAATGGGGTGCGCACCAGTGTGAGAGAAGGACCGGTCTGAGCGAGTGCTGGAGAGTGTTGTGTGTGTGTGGAATTATTGTTGCCTTTACCCTTTTTGTCCTATCTCTCTTGGTGTTTGAGTCTCCTTCCACAATGGGACAGGGACAAACAACCCCAAAGTCTCTGATCCTTTCTCACTTTCCAGAAGTTAAAGAAAGGGCCTTAAATGCGGGTCTGGTCATCAAGAAAGGTAAGTTCGACACCTTTTGTTCTGCAGAGTGGCCCACCTTTGGAGTCGGGTGGCCCATTCAAGTTTCCCTCTCCCTAGACCTGATCACTAAGGTTAAAGCAGTCATTTTTCAGCCAGACAATTGAGGCCATCCAGACCAAGTTCCTTACATTTTGGTTTGGGAGGATCTGGTGAGGAACCCTCCCCCTTGGTTAACAGTTTTTCTGACCCACCCCTCCAGTTCGGCCCCCGGGGCTAAAACCCCAGTCACGCCTGCCTTGGTCATAAAGGAGGAGGAAAAACTTCCTCTTCCCACCTTGACCGGTCCTCAAATTAGGGCATCTCCTTCACCATCTCCGGTCTTACCAGAGAGTTCCCCCCTTTACCCATCCCTTGCAGGGGCAGAGGAAGATCGGCCGCCTCCATACGTGACTCCCCCTGGCCAAGCCAGTGCCCCGGAGGAGGAAATTTCCTCATCCTCCTCAACAGGACTGGCAGCAGGAGGAGGAATGGGTCGAAGACTTCGCCCCCGAGGGATCCGGGAAAGGGAGGGGGAAGACGGGCCCCCCTCATCAACACAGGGGGAGGAAACTGTCCCTACACTTCCAGTCCGGATGGTGGGCCAAGGGGGACCGGGAGGAGGGCAACAGTTTCAGTACTGGCCCTTCTCCTCCAGTGATCTATATAACTGGAGGACGCAGAACCCGCCCTTTTCTGAAGACCCCAAGTGTCTCATAGATCTCCTGGAGTCCATCATGCATACACACCGTCCCACTTGGGATGACTGTCATCAGCTGCTCAATACTCTTTTTACGACGGAGGAACGAGAGCGCATCCTCAACGAAGCGAGGAAGAACGTCTTGGGGGATAATGGGAGACCCACAACTCTCCAACCGGCCATAGACGAGGCTTTTCCCCTACGCCGCCCTAATTGGGATTTCGGGACCGCAGAAGGTAGGGAGCGTCTTCGGATCTACCGCCAGACTCTTATGGCCGGTCTCCGAGCGGCCGCTAGAAGGCCCACCAATTTTGCAAAAGTAAAAGCAGTCATTCAAGGGGAAAACGAAAGCCCAGCCGGTTTCTTAGAGCACCTCCATGAGGCATACCGTCAGTACACCCCGATTGACCCTGAGGCGGACCTCCACCGGTCTGCTGTGGTACTCTCATTCATTAATCAGGCAGCCCCAGACATTAGGAGAAAACTCAATAAACAGGAAAACTTAGGGGAGATGACTATAAGGGAAATGCTACAGGTAGCAGAAAAGGTCTTTACCGCTAGGGAAACTCCAGAAGAAAGGGAGGAAAGACAGAGAAAGGAAGACAGGGAAGCCCAGGAGAAATTGAGAAAGGAGGACCGGGAGTTCCAGGCTAAGGAAAACCGAAAGCAACAGAGAGAAATGGCTCGTATTTTCCTAGCGGGTGTCCGGGACCAACCCAGAGGAGGGGGCCACGCCAGGACCCCGGATAAGGAACACTGTTTTTACTGTAAGGAAACGGGGCATTGGAAGAGAGAATGTCCTAAGTTAAAGGGAAGAAGAGGGTTTGGAAGGAGACCGGGGGAAAACAGGGAAAGGGAACGAGCAGTAGAGCAGGCCAGAGTCCTACTAGCCGGAGAAGAGGACTGAAGGAGACGGGGCTCAGACCCCCTCCCCGAGTCCTGGGTAACAATGCATGTGGAGGGGAAGCCGATGGGGTTCATGGTGGATACCGGCGCCCAATATTCGGTTTTAAACAAGGCACATGGACCTTTGAACAAGGCACGAACAAGTGTTGTTCAGGGGGCCACCGGTACGCAGTTATGTACATGGACTACCAAAAGAAAGGTGAACTTAGGAAAACACCAGGTCACACACTCCTTCTTGGTCGTCCCTGAGAGCCCCGCTCCCCTGCTCGGACGGGACCTACTCACCAAAATAGGGGCCCATATCCATTTTGAACCAGATGGAATAATTGTGACTGATCGAGAAGGGAGCCCGATTCATGTCTTGTCCCTATCATTGGCTGATGAGCATCGTCTGTTTGAGAGTCAACAGGAACCAGGAGGGGACATGACTCATTGGGTAAAAAGATTTCCCACGGCCTGGGCGGAGACTGCGGGAACCGGCCTCCCCAAACACCTCCCGCCCGTAGTTATACAATTGAAGGCTTCTGCTCTCCCCATTCGGGTGAAACAGTATCCTATGCCTGAGGAGGCCCGAAGAGGCATAGCCCCTCATATCCACAGGCTAATAAAGGAAGGAGTACTGCGACCTTGTCAGTCTGCCTGGAATACTCCTCTGCTCCCCGTCCGAAAGCCGGGAAGCGGGGACTATAGGCCTGTGCAAGACCTACGAAAGGTAAACGAGCGGACGGAGGACATTCATCCCACCGTTCCGAATCCCTATACCTTGCTCAGCCACCTACCCCCCTCGCAAGTATGGTATACAACCCTTGATTTGAAAGATGCTTTCTTCAGCATTCCATTGTCAGAAATTAGTCAGCCGCTATTTGCTTTCGAATGGCAAGAAGATGGGGGCCAATCCGGACAGCTCACTTGGACCAGACTGCCGCAAGGATTTAAAAACTCTCCCACCCTGTTTAATGAGGCCCTGAGCCAGGACCTGGAACCTTTTCGTCGGAGCCACCCACGAGTCACTCTATTACAGTATGTTGATGACTTACTGTTAGCGGCAGAAACCCGAGAGGAGTGCATCAAGGCTACTGAACACCTGCTAACGGAATTAGGTGAGCTGGGGTATCGGGCAAGTGCCAAGAAAACTCACATCTGTAAAAGGTCAGTGACATATTTGGGTTATCGGATTGCAGATGGGGCAAGATGGCTGACTGATGCCATGAAACAGACTATTCTGGCTATCCCATCCCCGACATCCACTAGGGGGGTGAGAGAATTCCTGGGCTCCGCGGGGTTCTGTAGACTCTGGATTCCAGGATTTGCGGAAATAGCCAGACCCCTATATGAGGCCACCAAAGAAGCTCCAGATTGGAGTTGGGGAGAGAGAGAACAACAGGCCTTTGATCAGCTAAAAGACGCTCTTTTGCAGGCCCCTGCCTTAGCCTTACCAGATCCTACAAGACCATTCACTCTGTTTGTAGATGAGAAAAAGGGGGTAGCCAAAGGAGTCTTGACCCAACAGCTAGGTCCCTGGAAGAGACCAGTGGCATACTTTTCCAAGAAATTAGACGCAGTAGCGGCAGGATGGCCCCCCTGTCTCCGTCCGCATCATAGCGGCCATTGCCGTGCTGGTGAGAGAAGCCGATAAACTAACCTTTGGACAGGCCCTCTGGGTAACGGCCCCTCACCCGGTGGAGGGAATCCTTAAACAACCCCCTGGGAAATGGATGACGAATGCCAGGCTCACCCACTACCAGGGGCTCTTGTTGGATTCCCCTCGGATCACATTCACAGATCCCGTAATCCTGAACCCTGCCACCTTGTTGCCTAACCCGGAACTGCAGACACCTGTCCATAACTGCAAAGAATTCCTCTCCGAAGTTACACAGGTACGGGCTGACCTAAAGGATACCCCCCTGTCCGGCTGCAAATTAAACTGGTACACGGATGGAAGCAGTTTTTTCCAAGATGGAGCCCGAAGGGCAGGGGCAGCTGTAGTCGACCAAGAAGGAAATACGGTATGGAGCAGCGCCCTCCCACCCGGAACATCAGCCCAAAAAGCGGAATTAATTGCCTTGGCAGAGGCCCTGGAGAGGGCAAAAGGAAAGCGAGTCAATATCTACACCGATAGCCGCTATGCTTTCGGTACCATCCATGTCCACGGGGCCATCTATCGCGAAAGAGGATTCCGCACAGCAGAAGGAAAACATCTAAAGAACCTAGCCGAAGTCCAGCGTCTATTAATGGCAGTGGAAAAACCGAAGGCAGTGGCAGTGATGTATGTCCCAGGCCACCAGTCTGCCAAGACGCCGGAAGCTGTCGGTAACAACAGAGCAGATCAAGAAGCAAAGAGAGTAGCAATGGTGAGTCCTCCCATGGAGACAGGGCAACCTTCCACGGTTGCGGCGATAGACGTGCCGGTCCCAGAGCTCCCTCCGCTACCCCCCCGACCAGAATACTCCACAGAGGATTTCACTTGGATGAGAGCCCACTCCCCCTTTAGAGAAGGGGAAGACGGATGGAAAAGCGACTTGGAAGGCAAGTTAATTCTGCCTGAAAAACTTGGACGATTCCTGTTGGCTAACTTACATAAGTCCACCCATTTGGGGCGGAGAAAATTACTAGACTTGTTGACATCTGCGCAGCTCCGATTTCCGAACCAGACCATAGCAGTCCGCCAAATTGTGGAAGATTGTGCCAGCTGCACAATCATGAAACCAGGACGAAGGGAGGGGCACCATACAGGTACTCGGGAACGGGGGAGGGCTCCGGGAAGAAGTTGGGAAGTGGATTTTACTGAGGTAAAACCGGGAAAGTTTGGGTACAAATATTTGCTGGTATTCATAGATACCTTTTCAGGCTGGGTGGAGGCTTTTCCTACAAAGAAGGAGACGAGTCAGGTAGTGGCAAAGGCTTTGCTAGAGGAAATCATACCCAGATATGGGGTGCCCGAGGCAATTGGGTCAGGTAACGGTCCGGCTTTTGTTAGTAAGGTCCTGCAGGGACTAGCCCAGACTATGGGGGCCAATTGGAAGCTACATTGTGAATATAACCCCCAGAGCTCAGGGCAAGTAGAAAGGATGAATAGGACACTAAAGGAGACTTTAGCCAAATTGGCCCTGGAGACTGGCGGTGATTGGGTGACGCTCCTTCCCTTGGCCATCTTCCGAGTCCGGAACTCCCCCTATGTCCATGGGCTAACTCCCTTTGAGATCCTGTATGGGGCTCCACCCCCCATCATTCAGAGGACCTTAAGCCCAGAACTAGGTGATCTGGCCCCAAATTACCTGACCATGTTGCAGGCTTTAGCTAAAGTGCAACAACGGATTTGGCCCTTAATTCAAGCATACCACGCTGTTAAGAGGGACCCGGCTCCGGAACATGGCATAGTCCCGGGTGACATGGTATGGGTTAAAAGGCATCAGTCCAAAACCCTAGAGCCTAGATGGAAAGGACCTTATGTTGTACTGTTTACTACCCCTACCGCCCTCAAGGTTGATGGCATCGGACCTTGGATCCACCACTCCCACGTGCGTCGAGCCAATCATCAAAAACAAGAAGGGGTCAAGGAGTGGACTGTACGGCGGCACCCAGACAACCCATTAAAGCTAAAGCTTTTGTGGCCCCGGGAACATGCAGAGCCTTCAGGAGCAGCCACGGATGGGGTGGCTGATCGCTCTGATCTTGCTCAATGCCCAGAGCGGGAGCCTCGCAGAAACCAACCCTCACCAGCCCTATAAGCAAACCTGGATACTCACCGATGGGGAGACTCATACCACCCTCAACGAGACTACTCGCACTGCCCCCATAGGAACTTGGTGGCCGGAGCTTCAGTTCTGCTTCAGAGACATCAATCCTGCCTACAAGTCTACTGCCCCGGAGTCAGCCCGATGTTATGGGTTTTATGCCTGCCCCGGCCACAAAAAGAACCAGGAATGTGGGGGGATACAATACTCCTTCTGTAGGTCATGGGCATGTGTCACATCCAATGATAGTGAATGGAAATGGGGGATATCAAAATCAGACCTAGTCAAATTTGCCTTTGTAAATGGGATATTAAGGGGGCACAGAATTCCAATACCCACCCATAAATGCCAGCCCACGGATCTAGATAGAATCAAGGTCACTTTCACTGAAACTGGCAAGAAGGACACCCCTGGGTGGATACAAGGTAAGGTATGGGGACTTGTATTTTATAAATATGGTGGACATGCTGGCTCGACCATAGTGGTCAGATTAAAAATTGAGCCCATAGGGCCACCGTCCACAGCAGTAGGCCCCAATAAGGTACTTAGGCCGCCCAATGTAAAGCCATCTCCCCAACCTTCCACAACTCACCACCTTCCCTCAACCATAGCTCGGGCTAATGTTACAACTCCAAGACCATCAGAAACCAGCCCTCCCCTGGTGAGGCCCAGTCTCATGACCGCATCTAAAGACCCCCTCTGGGAGCTAGTGGGTGCTGCCTTCCTGACGTTAAACCACACCAACCCTAACATGACTAACTCCTGTTGGTTATGTTATGATGTGAGGCCCCCATTCTATGAGGCAATAGGGCTAAACACCACTCACGATACCTCATCTGAGGAAAACCCTACTCAATGTTCCTGGGGAGACCGTAAGAGAGGTCTGACCATACAGCAGGTAAACGGCCAAGGAACCTGCTTAGGAAAAGTGCCAAAGAACAGACGGGACTTATGTACTGTTATTAACGCCAGTTCTACCTGGGGAAATGCTATTAAATGGGTAATTCCAAAGGACAATGGGTGGTGGCTATGCTCGCGGTCCGGACTCACCCCATGCCTATCAACTAAGGTGTTTAACAGCTCTAAAGAATTCTGTGTTATAGTGGTTGTGCTGCCCCGCATCCTCTATCATTCGGAGGAAAGTCTATATTCATACTGGAATATAGGAACAGGTGAGAGAAAGAAGAGAGAGCCTATTTCTACACTAACCATTGCTATCCTACTTAGCCTAGGGGTGGCTGGGGCAGGGACCGGCATAGCCTCCCTGGCTACTCAACATAAAGGGATGTCTTCGCTGCGCGCAGCCATAGACGAAGATATAGAGAGAATAGAAACCTCCATTAGCCACCTAGAAAAATCCCTCACTTCTCTGTCTGAGGTAGTACTTCAAAACCGACGAGGTCTGGACTTGTTGTTCCTCCAAAAAGGGGGACTATGCGTTGCTCTAGGGGAAGAATGTTGTTTTTACGCTGACCATACCGGAGTTGTTCGTGACTCCATGTCTAAACTCCGAAAGAGCCTGGAACAAAGAAAACGAGAAAAAGAGGCAGGGGAAAGCTGGTTCGAGTCTTGGTTTAACCAGTCCCCATGGTTGGCTACCCTTTTATCTG
The DNA here is from genome assembly GCF_047511655.1 of Castor canadensis. Classification (NCBI taxonomy): domain Eukaryota; kingdom Metazoa; phylum Chordata; class Mammalia; order Rodentia; family Castoridae; genus Castor; species Castor canadensis. The sequence continues at coordinate 176,411,695 of NC_133389.1, read as the reverse complement.
CACTGGCAGGGCCAATAATAATCATCCTACTGCTTGTTACCATAGGACCCTGGATTCTAAACCGACTTATGACTTTTGTCAAAAGTCGAATTAATACTATCCAACTTCTGGTCCTCCGCCAACAATATCAGGCTCTTCATCCTCTCGAGGATGATTCCTCAATTTAGGCCATAAGAAAGGGGGGAATGAAAGGAATATGAGGTCTCAGCGGGCCCCAACCCCCTTGTTGGAGAAACCAGTACCAAACATCCCATGTAGATAAGATAAGCAATGAGGCAGGGCTCAGTTAGGGCATATAGAATGTGAGGAATGCAAGATGTGAGATACGAGCAAGATGTGAGATACGAGCAAGATGTGAGGTACGAGCAAGATGTGAAGTACATGCAGGATGTGCTCTGCCTGCTTGTCTAATGTTGATAACAAAAATATGCACGCCACTGCAGTCTATATAAGATTTCCCCCTAAGAGGCTCAGGGTCTTGCTTTCCTAACCGGTCCTGCGTGTCCGTGTGGGAGCTCGACCCTGGCTAGCCAGTCCAATAAACTCTGCTTTGTTGATTGCATTCACGCCTGGCTCTCTGTCTCTCGGGGGAATAGGATTCCGGGTCCTAACAGGATGAACCTGAGGCAGGGGTGATGGCAAATCCAGGGTCTGGCACATAATAGGACGGAGCTCTGAAGCATTGTTCTGGGGTAAGCAGGTGCCAATGTAGTGTGTGTGTGTTGGGGGGAGGGGGGCAAAGAGGGGGAGCTTAAAAGCTGCTTTTGCTGAGGAGCAAGTGACTCCTTGCTTGGGCCCAGGAATTAACTAAAGGCAGGAAGCAGATGATTGCAACGCCTCTTTTCCATAGAAACGAGGAAGGAATAAATTGACAGTGGGGAAAATGTAACCAGGACTACAAAAGCGAAGGGAAGAACTTGGTGTAGCCAGCCTGCATGCTGGCAAGGTTACTCTGGTTGTTAATCAAACTGACATCTTTCCCCTCTTTGTCTACATGCTGAAGAATCCAAGGTTGACTCCTTTTGCTCTTCAATTAAACCAGGCAGTCTGCTACCCCTTAACTCTCTCTGACCACCAGATCAGTAAGCCTATCAGCCAAGATACAGCTTCTGAGAAGTGGTGCTGGACACCTGGAGAATCAAGGTGAACAGTCATGGTGGACATGTATCTTGTCGATCTTGTCAAGTTGAGCCCCTGACCTTCCCTTTATTTTTTTATTATTTTTTTTATTATTTTATTTTATTATTATTTTTTCTTTTTTCATTTTTCTTTTATTATTCATATGTGCATACAAGGCTTGGTTCATTTCTCCCCCCTGCCCCCACCCCCTCCCTTACCACCCACTCCGCCCCCTCCCTCTCCCCCCCCCCCAACACCCAGCAGAAACTATTTTGCCCTTATTTCTAATTTTGTTGTAGAGAGAGTATAAGCAATAATAGGAAGGAACAAGGGTTTTTGCTGGTTGAGATAAGGATAGCTATACAGGGCATTGACTCACATTGATTTCCTGTGCGTGGGTGTTACCTTCTAGGTTAATTCTTTTTGATCTAACCTTTTCTCTAGTACCTGGTCCCCTTTTCCTATTGGCCTCAGTTGCTTTAAGGTATCTGCTTTAGTTTCTCTGCATTAAGGGCAACAAATGCTAGCTAGTTTTTTAGGTGTCTTACCTATCCTCACCCCTCCCTTGTGTGCTCTCGCTTTTATCATGTGCTCATAGTCCAATCCCCTTGTTGTGTTTGCCCTTGATCTAATGCCTGACCTTCCCTTTAAAAGGAGGACATTTTCTCTCAGTGGGACTGAGGCAGGTTAGCAGGCAGGGATAACAACTTGCCAGGGGTGCTCTTCTCTTAAGCAAACAAAGCTAACAGGTGCCCCAGCAGGGTCTTGAGCTATCTCTACAGCAGTAAACCCCCTCTAACTTGTAAATAACCAGGTGGTCCTAAACATCACTGCAAGATAGCATTCAGAAGAGGCGCCTTTGAGTCTGCTTGTAAAAAAAAAAAAAGGCCAAGCCTCTTACTTAGGACCTCATGAATATTGGTTGCATCTCATACATGCAATTAAAGGGCAAACATTAGCATAAGCTCATGTGCAGGACACCCCTTGTTATGGGATAAGGCTGTTAAATAAACCCGCTAGCCACCCTAGCCCCACCCTAAGAATGGCCCAGATTTTTCCCACCTTTGTTTAAGCTTTTAGAAATTGAGTTTAAACAAAGAAATCAACACTTCTGTGTCACCTGGCAGGGGCCCACTGCTTCCCTTGGGGTGCCTCTTTTTCTTTCAATAACATTTTGCTAGTTAATGTCTCCTTGCCATCAGGCAAGGGCACACTGCTTTTCCGGCAGTGCTTTTCTTTTTCCTTACTATTTCTTTTTCTTCCAGTAAAGATTTGTTACCATTTTGCAATTTGTGTCTCTGTTCATCTCTCTATTCAGGTGATGCAAGAACTCAGGGTCTTCTGGATTAGTGTCTTCTTAGACTACTCAGCCAGGTGACAGGATGACAGAGCTTTGAGAGGCTGACTTTCTCAGTCCTCCTCTTCTGATGAATAATAAACCTTATTTCCTGAACACCCGGCTCACATTATTTGTAAATTGTGAACTGACGTTGAGGCCGGAGGACGGGTTTTCCAGTAATATCAAGAGTACAGCGGTCTCTCTATAAGAGGCCTAACTTTGATCACAGAGGCTGGGCACTGATACGGACATGGACAATATTGACTCACTCATGTTAAGACATAGTAACGTCACCACGTGCTGGCACACGAAGAGAGAGCTTGAGGACTCACCCATCCAAACTGGGAACACCCATACACACCCAGGGGTGTAACCAATCCATTACACTGCAGGACAGCCTACACCCAAGGGGCACATGGGGCTGTCACTATTAAAAACTGACCAGCTGGACTGACCACCTGAGGCACTTCTCTGCATCCTCTACACTCAAGCAGCCAACACCAGCACCAGGGGACCATTCCTGTGTGCCTCTCCTTGCCAGAATCCTCCCCACTCTAGCAGGTGACCTCCCTCGGTCGTTCTAGATCTCCTGGGTCACATCACTGGCCCTCCACGACCAGTACCTTCTAGATCTGGCTTCCCCACACAATTATCGTGGTCGCCTTTTCCCTGATAGCCTTACCATGGAGCCGAGTGCTCCCAGGAGGCCACCATCAGTGAGCTCTCCTCCTCGCTTTCACTAGAACCTGTTTTTGGTCGGTGACGCTGCCGGGGACCCCTTGTTCCTTTGGTGAGCCCTTACGCAGGTAACAATTCCCTCAAATGTGTGAGCTGAACGTGTGGCTCTGGGTCCTCCTTCATGAGTCTCCGGCCAAGTGTGGTTGGAGGGACCACTGTGATTGAGTGCATGCTTTCATGGGTCTGTTCACTCCAGGTGGGGGGTTGAGAATGGATGCAGGTGTGAGCTGTGAGAAGGAAAAGCCCCAGTCATGCTAGCTTGGAAGAGCCAGCCTTTGGAGTTATCTCCCAAACCTGTCAGCCAAGCTTTCTGTAGGTGTTGAGGGTTTGAGTTGCTTCTAGATTTCAAGTGCTTTCAATTCAAAGCACTTCTAGAACTGCAGGTGAAGAATACCCTGATCAAAAAGTCAGCCTTGAAGAACAGGTGTGTGGAGAAGGCCTGGTGCACCAGAAGAATCAGAAGAAAAAGGGTTTTTATTGGGAAGAAGAAAAGCCCCTGAAATAATTGGAGATAACATGTTTTGAACACTTTAAAATTCAGGAAAACACGCTCAGCTGTACTTTAGGGAGTCTCTACCATAAAGTATTATAGGAAAGTGTTAAAATTACACTTTCCCCCTGAACTCTCGGTTTTAGTCTAGGAAATAAACTGCCAGTAAACAGATACAAGAACGTATGGATTCATTATGTGCCTAATAAACACAGGAGAGTGAGGGTAAAGGGGATAAGGCTGAGCCTCCTGCAGAGTTTAACAAAGGACTAGCTGAGGCTGCGGCTTCTGGGAGAGGGGTGACCCAGGATACTGTAGGATGGTATGCAAAACAAGCAAGGGTTGCTTGCTATCTTTCTCTGCCAGATGTCAGAGGCACAGTCTCTTCCTATGGAAAGACGTTTCTGAGGCACAAAGGGGGTGGTGTTAGCTGGAAAATCCCATGTTGCTATCAGCCATTTGCTGATATAGAGATGTCTATTCTTTTACAAAAAGCTTCTTGCCAGGCGGGTGTGGAAGGCATAGATAGGATGATTGTGGTCTGAGGCCAGTCCAAGGCAAAAACTCTATCTGGAAAAAATAACTAAAGCAAAAAAGGGCTGGAGGTGTGGCTCAAGTGGTAGAGCACCTGCATAACAAGTGAAAGACCCTGAGTTCAAATTCCAGTTACCACCCCCTGCAAAAAAAAAAGTGTGCAAAAAGCTGTCTATAGAAAGCATACAAGCTGTCACCCGTGGCTCACACCTGTAATCCTAGCTACTTGGGAAGCTGAGATCCTGAGATCTTCAAGGCCAATCCAGGCAAATAGTTCACAAGACCCCATCTCCAAAATAATCAGAGCAAGAGCCAGCAGCCAGTGGCCACATCTGTAATCCTAACTACTCAGGAGACAGAGTTTACTCCAAGTGCGGGTTGAGAATGGATGCAGGTGTGAGCTGTGAGATGGAAAAGCTCCAATCATGCTAGTTCCAAGCCAGCCTGGGGCAAATAGTTTGTGAAACCTCATCTTGAAAAATACCCAACCAGAAAAGGGCTGGTAGAGTGGCTCAAGTGATAGAGCGCCAGCCTAGCAAGCATGTGGCCCTGAGTTCAAACCCTAGTACTGCCAAAATAAAATAAATAACCAAAGGAAAATGGTACTCTCACTTGGAAGAAAAAAACTGGGCATGGTGGTACTGAAAGTGGAGTTTTGGACCCAAGGCCCAAACTCCTGAGATTCCGTATGACAGGTCCAGCCACCTGCCCCTAAACGCCAAGTAAAGAGGTATGGTGGAGGCAGAGAAAGGAGTTTATTACATGGCTGGGGACATGCGTGGGACAAGGCAGAGTAAGCACTCAGCTCATCTTCAGCCATCTTTGGGTTACAGACAGGAACTATAGGTTTAAGTAGACAAAAGAGCTGCCCACAGGGGACAAAGATATGCATATTAAACAGTCCCAGACACAGGAGAGTTCTGGTTGACCATTATCCCAGTCTGAAAGTTCCCAGAGGGGATCCAGAGAAGATGTTATCGCTGTCATCACTTGGGAACAATCTGGTTCCCACGAGATGATTGTTCCTGCTCCAGGGTGCAGCCTCTTCATTGTAGGTAACTGTCCTCATTTGGAGGGGTGGTCTGTCCTGCAGGCCTCCACGTTCCTAATGGGAAGTTTCAGTCCTTTGTCATAAAGATGTTATCAGTTCTGTCCTTTCTAGAATCCAAGGTGATTGCAAAGAGAATGCCTTAGGGCAAAGACAGATATAAAATAGAGGCAGGGAAGCCAAGCTTCTCCTGTTTTTAGTTAATTTGTGGGCCCCAGTAAGGACTCAGTGCTTTTCAGCAAAAGCAATTTGAGAGTCTCTTACAATACATGTCTGTCATTCCAGCTACAACAAAATAGGAGGGTCTTGATCCATGCCAGCCTGGGCAAAAACCAGGACCCTATCTCCAAAATTAACAGAGCAAAAAGGGCTGGAGGCATGGCTCAAGATGTAGAATGTCTGCCTAGCAAGCATGAAGCTGAGTTCAAACCCCAGTGCCACCAAAAATTTTAAAAAGAAAATGCAAGTGCTCGCTTCGGCAGCACATATACTAAAATTGGAACGCTACAGAGAAGATTAGCATGGCCCCTGCGCAAGGATGACACGCAAATTCGTGAAGCATTCCATATTAAATAAATAAAGAAAAAGAAAAAGAAAATGCAAGTTCTTCCTGAGATCTGCCTTCTCTGCTCTGCAGTTCAGAGCCTGGCTCTCATGGTGCCTCCCAACATCCAAGGCCTGTCCCCTCTTCTGTCCCACCCCTGTCTGTAGGACATGGTCTGCAGAAACTACAGAGCCAGACTGAAGATTCAGAACAGTGGGTGAGAGAGTTCAGACAGGGAGGGAGGAGTGAAGTAGAAAGTAGTGTCTAGGAGGGAGAAAATGGATTATGAAGGCCTGGCCTGGGGCTGGGCCAGCTTTGGGGAAAGGGTGAGGACTATTCTTTCCCATTTTCTGATTTTTTTTTTTTGTGGGACTGGGATTTGAACTTAGGACCTGACACTTGCAAAGCAGGCACTCTACCACTTGAGCCATACCTCCAGTCTATTTTTGGAGATTATTTAATAGATTATTTATAATCTCCAGATTATTTTGGAGATGGGGTCTTGCAAACTATTTGCCTGGGCTGGCCTCAAACCTCAATCCTCCCAATCTCAGCCTCCCAATTAACTAGATTACAGGCGTGAGGCACTGGTGCGGGTGTCTGATTCTTGACATGCCAAGACCATGTGCCCTCTGTATCTGTAGGTTCTGCAGAGTCAACTAACCAGGGTGAGAAAATATTTGGGCAAAAAAAAGAAATGAAATTGTATCTGTACTGAACATGTATAGACTTTTTTTTTGGTCATTATTCCTATCAGTACAGCATAATAGGATTTACCCAGCATTTAATTCATATGTGGCATTTTAAGTAATGTAGAGATGACTTAAGGCATGTGGACACCAGTTATATGGGCAGACCTGGGTGTGCATGAGGGTCCTGGAAGCATCCCCTGCAGGATGACTGTAGTCCTAGGACCAGAAATCAGGCTGGCCAGCACTGGTGGCTCACACCTGTAATCCTAGCTACTCAGGAGCCAGAGATCAGGAGGATCAGGGTTCAAAGCCAGCCCCAGGCAAATAGTTGTAGGGACCCTATTTCAAAAGAGCCCATCCCCAAAAAAGGGCTGGTGGAGTGGCTCAAGCGATAAGAGTGCCTGCCTAGCAAGTGTGAGGCCCTGAGTTCAAACCCCAATGATGCCAAGAAAAAAAAGAAAGAAAGAAAAAGAAATTGGGCTGTATTTCAGGATGCTTAGTACTTATTAGTATTATCAATTTTCCATGATAGACCTTATTTCAAACACTCAGTCTTATTTTCCCCAAAAAAATCACCTAAATGTCCAATGAATTTTAATATTTTGACATACAAATTATATCTACTACATTTCCTTTTACATGCAATAGCAGGAACAAACAAAACCCAGGCGCTGTGGCTCACACCTGTAATCCTAGCTACTCAGGAGGCAGGGATCAGAAGGATCATGGTTTGAAGCCAGCCCCAGGCAAATGGTTCATGAGACCCTATCTTGAAAAAAAAACCCCTCACAAAAAGGGCTGGTGGAGTGGCTCAAGGTGTAGGCCCTGAGTTCAAGCCCCAATACCACAAAAAAAAAAAAAAAAAAAAGAAAAGAAAAGAAAGAAAAAAGAGCCTTCATTAATTGGTTCAGAAACAATGGGCATTGCCTAATTTGGTTTTATCATGAAGGTCTTTGTGGGTTGGCCTAAAAACCATTTTTAAGAAGCCAACTTAAAAATAGACATAGCAATTATGAGTCAGTGCTTCCTATTGGATATATGCAGGCATGTTTTTGCTTTAAAGTAAATTTAAAAAAAATATTTACAATAGCTAATTTTGAAGGGTTTTCCCCTATTTTATTTAACTTGGGGGGGCAAAAATCATACCTGTTTCCCCATTTTTTTTTGCCTGAATGTGTGTTTGCATGCTTGTATGCATGTGTGTGCTTCTGTACACGTGTGTGTACGTGTGCACTGGGGATGGAACCCAGGGCCTTGCCCAGGGCAGGCAACTGTTCTACCACTGAGCTATATCCTGAACCCTTGTCTTAGATCTTTAAAGGTATCTGACAAAAGATTCAAACTTGAAAGAACAGACAAAGGCTGCAAGCAGGAAATTATGAAACAGAAATGGCACTTAAACATAGCAGGATATCCAACTTCGAAGTTATCCAGAAAGTGCTCATTGAACACAGCACTATTTTAACCATCTGACTAGCTAATCAATGATGGCAGAGGTGTAAGAAAGAGTGATGTCCTGTTGTGTGCTGTGCAATGTGTATCGAGGTTTTTGTAGGAAAATTTGTGAGGATTGTGCAGTTTATGCTGGCATTATGTAACCTTGAGATTACTCAAAATTGAAATATTGTAACACCAAAATATTAATGAAGTCTTGCTTCAGGCACAAATCATTGAAATATGTTCCATTTTAAATTCCTTCACTGACAACATAATTACCAAGCTGGTGCTGTTGCACAGGTCAAGGTACTGCAGGTGGCATCCGTGCTGCATCCCGTGCCAGTGCCAGTGGAGCTGGTGAACAGAAAACCATCCTGTCGGGCTAGTCGAGGGGCTCAAGTGGTAGAGTACATGAGTGAATGATTCCTTTGAGATTAGGGTTAATAAGTAATAGTGGAGCGGGAGGCATGGCTTAAGTGGTAGAGTGCCTGTCTAGCATGCACAAAGCCCTGAGTTCAAGCCCCAGTGCTGGAAGGAGTCTTAAAAGTCTATCAGATCATATTGGGCATAGTGGTTCATGCCTATAGTCCCAGTTACTGGGAAGGAGGAGGCAGAGGGATCTCTTGAGCTCAGGAGTTCAAAACCAGCATGGGCAACATAGCAAAACCCCCACCTCAAAAAAAAAAAAAAATCAACCGGGCACCAGTGACTCATGCCTGTAATTCTAGCTACGTGGGAGGCTGAGATCAGGAGGATCGAGTTTTGAGGCCAGACCAGGCAAACAGTTTGTGGAGACCCCATCTCCAAAATAACCAGAGCAAAATGGGCTAGAGATGTGGCTCAAGCAGTAGAGCACCTGCTTTGCAAGTGTAAAACCCTGAGTTCAAACCCCAGACCCATCAAAAAACTAACAGTAGCAACAACAACAAATCAATCAGGTCATTTGATAAAACCACCAGGTATTCCAAATGGTTATCTGTTTTTTTCCTGCAGATCTGTGAGAATAAGGATCCTCTATTTTGGGGAGCCAGTTCCAAAGTCATTGCTTGGCTCTCCCCTTCCTTCCTGGTCACAGGGCAGACATGAGGAAGGATGACTCTCACAGAGGGCGCCAGTTACATGGACAAGGCCAGGGAGAGCACCTTCGTGCTTTGTTTGGTGCATGGAAATGTGTCATTCGCAGGACCCTTCCTGGGAATGGACCAGCAGACAGTGCGTTTGCCTGCTTTGGGTTTCGTTTCTGAAGCAAACCTCATTTCTGTGGTATGCCCTGCATCTGAGTTCTGTGTTGATGTCATGCTGCTGTCAACTACTGGACCTTTTGTCACATGTGGAAACCTGTCATGGAGGTTGGTAGTTGAGAATGCAAAACTTCCACCAATGGGAGAAACAGAACAAACCCCTTCTGCACTTAAGAGGATGACTACAAGGGGGAAAAAGGGAAATGGGTCCCACTGGGGTTAGGGCAGCTGCATTAAGAATTTGGGAAGTGGGCAGAGTTCTCAGTTCATAACAGGGAGGGAGGTATCAGGTACAACAGCAGAAATGGCATATGCACTTTGGAGCTGTGTAGTCCTGTGCCATTTAATCTCCCTTCACTTCAATTTCCCCTTCTATTCAATAGTATTTAATATTAAATAATTATAAATAGTATTTCCTTTCTATTGAATGAAGACACCAGGCAGTCTGAATCTAATTCTTTTTTTAAATAGGTAAATTTGAGTATTTTTGTCTAGTTATTTATTCATTATTGCACTAGTGGGATTCGAACTCAGGGTCTCAGGCTTGCTAGGCAGGTGCTCTACCACTTGAGCCACTCCCCCAGGTAGGAAGCCAAAAATAATTTAGTCCAGGCTGGGAACAGAACTCAGGGTTACAGCACTTGCCTAGCATGTTCAAGGACCTGGGTTCGATTTCCACCACTGCAAAATGATAGGAATAATTTAGTAATCTCCTGTGACCATCCTGTAAGATGATAAAAATGTTTCGAAGAGGTTGGGTTAGAACTGACCTGGCTGCCCATCAACAGAATGAATAAAGAAATTGCCTTGTATGTGCACTATGGAGTGAAATTCAGCCATAAGGAAGAGTGAATTATGTCATTTGCAGGAAGATGGATGGAACTGGAGATCACCATGTTAAGCAAAATAAGCCAGACCCAGAAAGGCAAATACCCCCATGTTTTCTGCCATATGCGAAATGCAGAGCTCAAGAAAAACAAAGGGCATGAACTTGAGGGCACTACTTGCAGGGCAGAACCCTTGGGAGGTGGGAGAGGGAAAAGAGAAGATATGTGTGGGGAGAATCTGGTCGAAATAGTTTGTATGCACGTATGAAGAAGTCATAACGAAATCCATTTTATAAAATTTGCCCCCAAGCTTACCCGTAGGTGTTACACGATAATGACAGTGAGTCCCAGATTGAATTCTGCGACAAGAAGGACTATCACGGAGGTACAGGAGCCCCAAACCTGTTCTTGGCGGTGCAGTGGAGACCTGCCGTCTTGGCCACCTGGGTCTCTCTCCAGGCAAGTGCTCCACATTCCAGGGACATGACAGCGCGGGTTCTGAAGACCATTCAGGAGTGCGTGCTCCAGGATCATCAGGCGGCCGCCCTTCCTCGCTCTGTGCAAAACCGGCAGAGACACTCGTAAGCATGGCGTCTTGCGTGCTGTCCACTCCACTCACACGCAAAAATGATTTCCCGCATCCTTTACACAGTCACTTAGTGCTCTGTGCAGATTTAGAAGGCTATTATCTGCAGTGTGCCTGTCAGAATGGTCTCTGGAGGGCGATCCCAGGGCATGGGTTCAAGTTAACTTGCACATGGGTAAGCTTCCTATAGGCTCCTCTGAGGTATTCACAGTAAATTACTGAGAGTGGGACCAGAGTCCTCTGCACTCCTAACTCACTGGGCTCCTTCTGAGGCACCTTCATTCTACAACCCATCACACCACCTCTATTCAGAATTCTAGCTTAATCTTGCCAAGACCCACCCAGTTATGTTCCATACACTGGTACTTATTAAAACAGAAAAATAGATATTTTCTACCACTTATTTTTGCTCAGATTGGTAAAAATATCTTTGTAAGTGCTAAAATGCTACTTTGCTGTGGACAGGGGAGAATAGAAGCCCTTAAAAATCATTGAGAAAGAGCAGGGAGTGGTGGTACAAGCCTGTAATCCCAGCACTTGGGAGGCAGAGGAGTAGGATCATGAGTTTGAGGCCAGCCTGGGCTACTGAGCAAGACCCTGTCTCAAAAAAATTCATTGAGAGGGGTGTAAATTGGTTTGCAACACACTATCAAACATCTTAAAAGAGATCCTTGGACCTAGACATTCTACTTGTAAGAATTTATCCTGGCCGAGGTGGGTACTTGGTAGCTGTCCCCTCATTTGGACTTGGTTCAGGCTGGTTTGAGTGTCCCTGGCTACTTGGGATGCGCACCTCCTTTCCTGCAGGGCCGTGGGCGTCCAGATGCGCCCTTCAACCGAGGTCGCGCAGGTTTGGGGAGCCCAGACCCCATGTGTGCTTGGGCCTCGTGACCCCCGTCTGGGAGGACTCTTGAGTTCGGCGGATGTTAGGCAGGCCTATCGTGGGAAGGCCAGCAGGACCCAGTCCCACCCGGTGCAGTGGGCTGGGTTGAGCGCTGCCCAGGTTCCAGCGCTGCAGTTGCAGCTGCTCGCTGCTCACGTTCCAAGCAAATGCGGAGGAGCCCTGCCTCCTCGCCCCGCTCACCTGGGTCTCAAAACCCGCTCTGTCTTCCATCATTGTCGTGATAGTTACATGCTTGTACGCACTGAGTAGACTTCACAGGACTATTTCCACATCTTATTAGACCTTTATGAAATTTTCTCTTCACTTACCAGAGCCTTGCTTTTGACATTTGTTTATTTGGCAGTACTGGGCTTTGAACACGGTGCTCTACCACTTGAGCCATACCTCAGCCATTACCCTCCTTTTAAAAAATAGGGATTCTCATCTTTTCTGTAGTACTAAAGTACTTGCCTGTGCATGTAGACTTCATAAATACTACCCCCCAAAAAACTGGAAGGTGGGGTAGCCATTTTATTGGTATAAAAACTTATTCACAGACTCGGACCTTTATACTACCCTAACTAGTTGAGACCAGACAGAACTACATTAGAAAAGTGTACAAAGAGATAAAGCAGGTTTTGTGCTAATGTTATCTATCTGTATAACGAGTAAATGGGTGTGATGGGTGTGTATGTGTAAATACATTATTTTCTGTGAATTACCCCAGTTTACTAGCCCTTCTGGGGTTTTTTTGGCCTTTCCATCCAAGACCTCTAAAAAAAAAAAAAAAGAATTTATCCTAAGACCAGGCACAGTGGCTCATGCCTGTAATCCCAGCTACTCAGGAGGCAGAGATCAGGAGGATCGAGGTTTGAAGCCAGTCCAGGCAAATAGTTCATGAGACCCTACCTCGAAAAAACCCATCACAAAAAAGGTTGATGGAATGGCTCAAGGTGTAGGCCCTGAGTTCAAACCCCAGTACTGCAAAAAAAAAAAGTAATTATCCTAAGGAATTTATCAGATGTGTACAACATTTTTTATTAAAGGATGGCTATCACAGGTCACCTATGATAATGAAATGTCAGAGTCTATTCAAGGTTGATGGTTGAAACTATGAACAAGCATGACACACGAGATGTTACAGGGACAACTGCAGACAATACAATAACCCGGAGAGGAAGAACAGAGCAACGTTAACGATCGTTTGGTAGAGAAAGTGCATGCTGACTGATCCAAATACAGAAAGGAAAACATTTATCTATGCAGGAGGATGGCAATCCCAGTGGCAGCAAATGCAACTGTTCACAGGACAGGTGACAGATGCAGCTTGAAGTATTTGTAAACAAAGTGGGTTTCTAGCATGGTGTTAGCTTGTCTTATTTACATATAAAATTATCTTTGTATGTATATATATATATATATATATATATATATATATATATATATATAAATACACACACTTTGTCTTGATTTTTAAATACCTTGAAATCTACAAATTCTGCTTTACAATTTTTATTTATTTATTTTGGCAGTACTGGGGTTTGAACTCAGGGCTCCATGCTTGCTAGGCAAGTGTTCTATTGCTTGAGCCACACCTCCAGCCCAAAAAAGTTTAAACCATTTACTTTTTTTTTGTGGTACTGGGGTTTGAACTCAGGGCCTCATGCTTGCTAGGCAGGCGCTCTACCACTTGAATCTTGAGCTTACTTTTGAGAGAGGTCTATCTGGGGGTGTAGTTCAGTGGTGGAGCTCTTAACTAGCATGAGCAAGACCCTGGGGTCGATCCCTAGCACCACCCTTCTCTCCCCAAAGAAAAGAGAGAGGGAGAGAGAGGTCTAAGATTTCTCATACATGCCCCAATACTGTTCAGTGCAAATTCTATTCCAGCAGGATGATGATGTACGGCATTCACCCAGGGAAGGCCCCTATCATGCAAGTCCCTTTCTCCACAAGGATAGCCACTCTTTAAGGGGGACTGGAAAAAGGTTGGGCCAGCTGGGCCTCTCAGCACATGGATACATTTGGAAAACACAGAGCCCTACCCTTACCTCCACAGCTAGGCCTGAGGCTGTGATACTCCACCATCTGTCCAGTGAAAAATTGTGTTACTGAGACGAGGAGTAGCGACTGGAGTTACACAGGTCTGGCTTTGAATGCAGTCTCTGTCATGTGTTGTGGGCAAACTGCTGCCTCTTTTCTGGCCTTAGTTTCCTCATCCCCACACTGGAAAGAAGGATGGATGATGCCTACTGCACAGGATTTTGGAGGGAAGACACGACACAGCATCCAAAGCGCTCAGCATGACACCAGACACGTACGTGCTTCTGAGGTATGTGCATCCTTCATGTCTTCCTTCCCTCCCCTTCACCTCTCGCTGGTCCTTCAGACTTACGATGACAAATTCAGTCCCCAGTACTAGGAGACAAGAACCCTAGCTTTTTCCTCATGAAGTATCTAACAAGATTCAATCATGCTTATACTTCATCAGGGTCTACTTTTCTAGTCACAGTCTTTTTTTTTGCAGTACTGGGGCTTGAACTCAGGGCCTACACCTTGAGCCACTCCACCAGCCCTTTTCTGTGATGGGTTTTTTGAGATAGGGTCTCATGAACTGTTTGTCTGGGCTGGCTTCGAACCGTGTGATCCTCCCGATCTCTGCCTTCTGAGTAGCCAGGATTATAGATGTGAGCCACTGGTGCCCAGCTCTAATCATATTCTTGAAGATAAGTATTTCAGCTTTACACTCAGAACTGGGAATTGAGTTTTCCAACCATCTGTAATTATGAAGCCTGCTCTAAATGTTTTTCAAACTGCATAATTGAGAACAGTCATCCAGTTAATAAAGAAAATTACTCACGAAGGAAGAGTGACTGGCCAGGTACTACATACGAAACGGAGCATCCTCATCTAAGCATCTGCCTAGGAAATCGCTTGTAACCTAGCACACAGTGGTGCTTTGTACCGTCTCTGCGTTCCCTCACATACTACCGATGTTCTACAGATCAGATTTCTCCCTGGAAATCACATACAAGGAGGGGATTTCACAGAGTAGAGATGAGATATGTCACAGAGATATTAAGAAATTACATCTTTTATTAGATGAAGAAGGATCTTATTATCAGGACAGGCCACTGATAATTAGAGAAGCAAAGACTGAGAGCGAACTGCGAACAGCTCACTCAAAAGCTCACACAGCACTGACGTTCCAAAAGGTAAAAAGGTATTATTTTCTTAAAATGAATTATGAACATCATTTATTTAATGGCATACTTAAACTATAAACAATTATGTTATGATTTTAGTGCAAATCTACAGTATCAAATATGATAGGCTGGGGGACTAGAGGTATGGTTAGAATGGTAAAGTGCCTGCTTTGAAAGTATGTGAGCCCTGAGTTCAAACCCCAGTCCCACCAAATAAATAAATAAATAAATAAAAGATAGGTTGGGGTAACTCAGTGACAGAGCAACTGCCTCGCATGTGCAAAGCCCTGGGCTTAGTCCTCAGCACCACAAAGACAAAACAGAAGATATATACAGTATCACCTGGGCAAGATGGTACATACCTATAATGCCCCCACTTGGGACACTGAGGCAGGATTGAGAGTTTGAGACCAGCCTGGGCTACATAAAAATTTCCAGGCTAGCTGGGGACTTGGCTCAAGTGGTAGAGTGCCTGCCTAGCAAGCACAAAGTTCTGATTCAAACCCCAGTACTGCTGAGACAGAGAGAGTGAGGGAGAGAGACAGAGAGAGAGAGAGAGAAAGAGAGAGAGAGAGGGAGAGAGAGAGAGAGGTTGGAGGGAGGAGGAAGAGGGAGAATAATGGAAACGATGAACCCAACCGGGGTACACTGTACTCACACATGGAAATGTCACGATGAACCCCCCTGTACAATTGTTATATACTAATAAAAACATTAAAAGGGGGTCACCATGGGTTTGATCCTCAGCACTGCAATGAAAAAAGACCTGAGGATTTTTTTTTTTTTTGGTGGAACTGGGGTTTGAACTTATCTGCAAAGTGGACGCTCTACTGCTTGAGCCACACCTCCAGTCCACTTTGCTCTGATTATTTTGGAGATGGGGTCCAAGGCCAGCTATTTGCCCAGGCTGGCCTTTGACCTCAATCCCCCTGATCTCCGCTGCCAAGAAGCAAGGATTACAGGTGTGAAACACTGACATCCACTCTGCACATATATTTTTGGCACTACTGGGGTTTGAACTCAGGGCCTTACATTTGCTAGACAGGTGCTCTATTGTGAGAATTTAAGTCCGTAATCCTTTCTGAAGTGGTGTGTTGTGTGTGTGTGTGTGTGTGTGTGTGTGGTGTGCTGGGGATCAAACTCAGACCGCTGAGCATACTAGGCAAGTGCTGACCACTGAGCTTACACACTGACCTCGTTTTGAGTTAATTTTTGTGTTAGGTTTATAGATATGCAATAGCTCTAACACCATTTGTCAAACAGGTTATCTTCCTTCACTTTACTGCTACTGCAGCTTTGTCGAACACAGGTTGGGAGTATTTGTGTGATTCTGTTTCTAGGTTTTCTCTCCTATTCCATTGCTGTTTTTTTTTTTTTTTTCTGACAGTACTGGAGTTTGAACTCAGGACCTCATGCTTGCTAGGCAGGTGCTCTATCTCTTGAGCCATTCCACCAGCCCTCCATTGCACTCTGTGTCTATCCCTTCACCAACCACAGTCTTTATGACTAGCCATATAATGAGTTTAGGAATTAGCTGGTACAATTCTTCCCCTTTTTGCAAAATTTTCAGAGCTGAGGTGTATTAGGCTCAGTGGTAGAGAACTTCTTGGGATGCCCAAGTCTGTGAGTTCCATCCACAGCACCACAAAAAAACAAAAAGAAAAAGAAAATTGTTTTAACAGCCTGGTGACTTCAGAGAGAGACTTTTTGACATTAGCAAGCTTTCCTTGTTTTTTGTTCCATGACATCTTCAGATGACCTGGCTTGCCATGGAGCTCACCAGCAGAGAAGCTTGGGGTGGGTACACATCCAGCCTGCGTGTCCTTGTCACTGTAAACTAGGTTGGCATCTGGTTCACACATTTCTGCATGTGTTCTGCTGAGTGCAGCCCACAGCGGAAGCGATGCTGTCAATTAAACTCACACGAAACGGGGCAGTAGTGGCACATGCTTGTAACCCAGAAGACTTAAGCAGGAGGATTTCAAGTTCCAGGTCAGCCTGGCTACATACCAAGACCATGTCTCAAAAGACCAAACAACAAGACACACACAAATACATTTCAACTGTGATAAAACATGAGTTGTGATTCAGGAGTTGTGGCTTCAGGAAGATAAACTTAATAACCTGATAGGCTTAGCTGTATCAAGAGGGGCACACGTAGATGGTAGCAGAATCACAGGGAAAAACAAGAAGGTGACGCTAGATAAAAGACCTATTGTCCTACGCCATCCTGTCTGAGCCTGAGGACCCCCGCCATCCAGTGATCCTTTCCCGTACTTGAATTTCTTCTTTTGTGGTTTACTCCCTTGTTTTGATTGCTTTTTTTTTTTTCTTGTTTTGAGATAGGGTCACACTTAGGTAGCACAAGCTGGCCTCAAACTCTGACATTCCTGCCTCAGCCTAGCAAGGGAGTACAGTCATATGCCTCTAAGTGCATGCCTGGCTTACTTCTGAATTTTGGTAGAGCAAATTCTTCGACAGTTCTGAGAAAAGGCCTACAGGAGGTAAAATTTTTGTCTGAAAATATCTACCTTCCCCTCTAGGTTCTGGCCACATGTCACTGTTGCTCAGTGTGGTTGCCCAGTGGCCAGGGCGATGAGCAATAGCTCTGCCCTGAGGCAGCTGTTTCTATAGATCAGCCCTGACCTTGCTGTCAGGTCTAAGTTTCTTGCATTTGGAGTGCTGCACATTCCTGGTTCCGAACGCACAGGACTCTGAATCTTAGCCTCGTGGGAGAAAAAGGCAAAGGACCTCAGTTATTTTAATTTTCCCCCAGTTTGCGAGTAATAGCTGTTTTTTGCTGCTGTAACTTGTGGACTCCGAGAGCCCTCTTTTACTTCTTTTAACTTTCTGTCTTCTCTTAGTTAACAGTGTTTTGTAATACATTTTCTCTGGTAAAGTAACCAGTATAGTTCCTGTCTCTCTCTCTCTTTTTTTTTTTTTTTTTGTGAGTGACCTGGAGTTTGAACTCAGGGCCTAAACCTTGAGCCACTCCACCAATCCTTTTTTGTGGCTTTTTTTTTTTTTTTGAGATATGGTCTTGCAAACTATTTGCCTTGACTGGCCTCCAACTGTGATCCTCCTGATCTCTGCCTCCTGAGTAGCTAGGATGACAGGCGTGAGCCGCCAGCATCAGGCCCTGTCTCCCGAATAGATTTTGTTTGAGGTGCTACTGTGAATCTTTCATTATGAGGGTATTTGGTGTGATAAGAATTTGGGGCTGTCCTAAATTAAGAGTCAGAGGATGGAGAAATCAGAGTAATTCGGTTCAATTTGACAGCTTCTCTGTTGAAGACAAACCACCAACCCCACCCTGTGAGCCTACTGTAGAACCTCCCAAGCAAGGAGACCATCGAGCACTTCTTTGTGAGATCTGATCCCAGGATGCCACCTGCTTTGCCTTATCCTGCCCATCCAGGTTCGAGGTAGGCAAATTATGTGTTCTTCTCCCCAAATTTTCATCATAAAATACCCTGGGTCCTTAGATCTGATGGACATTTTTCCAGCTGCTACCTGGCCATGCTGCTGGTGGCATAGGGAATCTGCCCCAGCATTGATCCCTTTATCTTCAGCTAGCTAGCATCAATAGGATGCTTTGTTTCAGAGAACTCTTGGTCTGTATGATTTTTACTCTGGGAACACCTACTTCATGTGTAGGACTTGTTTTTTGATTTTTGTATGACTGTCTTCTGGAACTCTGTTTTCTCTTTTTTATCCCCAAAGAGTAGACCTTTTGGTCTAATTCTCTATTTTTTGTTTTTAATCTTTTTACCCTTATTGTCCCTCTCTTATTTTTGGTTCTTTTTTCCTCAGGAATTTTATCAGTTTTTCCTTCAAATTCTTCTATTGAGTTTTTTTTTTTTTTATAATGGCATGGGTTTTGAACTCAGGGCCTCACATTTGCTAGGCAGGCATTCTGCCACTTGAGCCACTTCACCAGCCCTGAGTTGTTCATTTTTTTCCTATCACATTTTAATTTTCTAGAAGCTTTTTTTTTTGTCACTTTTTTATTATTTACTGTTCTTGTTTCATGGATTCAGTATCTCTTATCTTTCTAAGGACACTGCTAGTGAATATTTTATTTTGTCTGAGTGCATTATCTTTGTCTTCTTCAAGATTACATTTACTGTGTTTGCTGCTCTTTTTCTTGGCAGCACTGGGATTTGAACTCAAGGCCTTATACTTGCTAGGAGGCACTCTACCATTTGAGCCATACCCTCATCCCTTGTAGTAAGTCTTTTCTCTCTCTCTTTTTTTTTTTTGATGGACCTGGGCTTTGTTTTTTTATTTTATTTTATTTTTATTTTATTATTCATATGTGCATACAAGGCTTGGTTCACTTCTCCCCCCTGCCCCCACCCCCTCCCTTACCACCCACTTCGCCCCCTCCCTCTCCCCCACCCTCAATACCCAGCAGAAACTATTTTGCCCTTATTTCTAATTTTGTTGTAGAGAGAGTATAAGCAATAATAGGAAGGAACAAGGGTTTTTGCTGGTTGAGATAAGGATAGCTATACAGGGCATTGACTCACATTGATTTCCTGTGCGTGGGTGTTACCTTCTAGGTTAATTCTTTTTGATCTAACCTTTTCTCTAGTTCCTGTTCCCCTTTTCTTATTGGCCTCAGTTGCTTTAAGGTATCTGCTTTAGTTTCTCTGCGTTAAGGGCAACAAATGCTAGCTAGTTTTTTAGGTGTCTTACCTATCCTCACCCCTCCCTTGTGTGCTCTCGCTTTTATCATGTGCTCATAGTCCAATCCCCTTGTTGAGTTTGCCCTTGATCTAATGTCCACATATGAGGGAGAACATACGATTTTTGGTTTTTTGAGCCAGGCTAACTTCACTCAGAATGATGTTCTCCAATTCCAACCATTTACCAGCGAATGATAACATTTCGTTCTTCTTCATGGCTGCATAAAATTCCATTGTGTATAGATACCACATTTTCTTAATCCATTTGTCAGTGGTGGGGCATCTTGGCTGTTTCCATAACTTGGCTATTGTGAATAGTGCCGCAATAAACATGGATGTGCAGGTGCCTCTGGAGTAAGAGTCTTTTGGGTATATCCCCAAGAGTGGTATTGCTGGATCAAATGGTAGATCGATTGGACCTTGGCTTTGAATTCAGGACTTCTCACTTGCAAAGCAGGCACTCTACCACTTGAGCCCCCCACACAATCCATTTTGCTCTCATTCTTTTGGAAATGGGGGTCTTATGAACTATTTGCCTGGGCTGGCCTCGAACCTTGATCCTCTAGATTGCAGCCTCCCAAGTAGCTAGAATTACAGGCGTGAGCTACTGGTGCCTGGCTGTAGTAGTTATTCTTAATTTGTTTGTCTTGCCTCAAAAAAGGGCATGATTCATGCCAGGTGCTGGTGCCTCATGCCTGTAATCCTAGCTCCTCAGGAGGCAGAGATCAGGAGGATCACAGTTTGAAGCCAGCCTTGGCAAATAGGTCTCGAGATTCTTTCTCGAAAAAACCCATCACTAAAAAGGGATGGTGGAGTGGTTCAAGATGTAGGCCCTGAGTTCAAGTTCCACTACTGAAAAAAAAAAGTCCTGTTTCTTAGAAGTTCACTGTTATTCAGGTTTGGGGGACCATAATGCTAAATGGATACTCTGGTCATTTGACCATGACTTTCCCAGAGGATGACCCCACTATAGGGTGCTCTGGTAGGGCTCTTTAGTGGGAGGATCTTGATCATTAATACCTTGAGATCTCTTCTCTTGGGCTGGTCTGTTTCTTCAGAGGAGAATCTTCCAGTTTTCTGCCTGGTGGGTATGAGCTTGGGGGCCTAAAGTTTTCCGGAAGCACCTGGAAGTCAGAACGAGTCTCTGAATTCTTTAATTAGAAGCTGTACTTTGTATATTTTGAAAATGCTATCAAGCCAGGTGCTGGTGGCTCATGCCTGTAATCCTAGCTACTCAGGAGGATGGCGGTTCAAAGCCAGCCCGGGGAAAATAGTTTGTGTGACCTTATCTAAAAAAAAAACCTTCAGAAAAAAAGGCTGGTGGACTGACTCAAGGTGTAGGCAAACCCCAGGTGCTGGTAGTTCACAGCCATAAACCTGGTTACTCAGCAGGCAGAGATCAAGAAGATCACACACAGTTGGAAGCCAGCCCAGGCACACAGTTCCAGAGACCATATATATATATATATATATATAAATTTTGATTTTGTTTGATTTTCAATTATGCCTCTTTGATTCTGGACATGCTTAAGAAAGGCATATATATCAAATTCATGATTACAGATTGAAATTTGGGAAGGGGTTGCCAGACACTGAACTCAGGGCCTAGAATGAACTTAGTGTGTCATGTTTTACCACTGAGTACACCCCTGTGTGAGACAATTGAACGAAGTTTGTAAATGGAATTTAAATTTAAGGTAATTTAATTTATATTTTGTTTTTGCCATTTTGATTCCTGTACCCAGTAATAATAACTTTTGCACAACACACCAGTCCTAAAGGCAGCTATTAAATGTGTACAGTTTCTGTATTGTAAGAACCCTCTGGGTTAGTGTATGCCAAACTTCCACGAACTGTACTGAAGTATACATTTATACTATCGTTTTGTGGGGGAGCTTGATGTGCTTTCCATCGATTCTCTCAAGTTAAAGGTGAGGGAGGGCTGGCGCCTTGTCGGTGCACAGCAAATCAGGGTGGTGTGCTGATGCACGTCCATGCATTCACTGTATGAGAGGAGAGTACTTGAGGTTTCAATGTAGACAAGGTGCCAAAGGCAGAAGTTTCTTGAATCTGGTTTTCCTGTTATGTTTTATTGCATTAATAAAACTTGTATAGCTTAAAGAATAACGAAACACGATAATTTAATTTGCTGGATTTTTTAGTTTTGTGGTATTAGCTAATAATGCTTAAGAGTGATTAAACTGTGAACAGTGTTGAAATGTTGAAAGGATTTCAATCTGTCAAATGCATAAATGAATTAAATATTAATGAAAGTACACTGAAAATGAGTATTTTTAATTTTAATACAAAATTACTTTTTTTTTATTGTGGAGGTACTGGGGTTTTATTTAATTAATTAATTTATTTATTTGTGGTACTGGGGTTTGAACTAGGGTCTACACCTTGAGCCACTCCACCAGCCCTCTTACATGTTGGGTATTTTTTTGAGATAGGGTCTCGAAAACTACTTGCCTGGGCTGGCTTTGAACCATGATCCTCCTGATCTCTGCCTCCTGAGTATCTGGGATTATAGAATTATAGGTGTGAGCCACCTGCACCCAGCTGGATTGACTTTCAATTGAATTCACTAGATTTATAGGTTGTGGGTGGAAAGTTTAGAGATTAATAGGTTTTAATTTATAACTTTAACTGCATTTAGTTAAAATTTACAAATAATTATAGACATTTCAAATCAGAGGGGTTTTTATGGTTTTGTTTTTTTAGGCAGGATTTTGCCATGTAGCCCAGGCTGGCCTCAAATTCAGAATCCTCCTGTCTCAGCCTCTCCAGTGCTGGGATTACAGGTGAGTAGTACCATACCCAGCTCAGACCTTGCTTTTTAATTTTTTGCAGTGCAAGCAATTGAACCTGATTCAAGTCCTCTATGACTGAGCTCCACCCAAACCCTCAAATCTGACTAAAAATACTGATTTAGGAATAAATGAGAAAAAAAAAAGGAAAAATGATTGGGGAACTCCTGGGTGAGCATTTGGGGAAATAAACATGGATTCATGACTCACTCACACCAGGATAAACCCAAAATATAAGTACTAGAAGGAAACAAGGTAGGCTTTTTTTGTTGGTGGCAGTGAGATTTGAACTCAGGGCCTCATGCTTGCTAGGTGTGTGCTCTTACTGCTTGAGCCACTCCACCAGCCAACCAGAAGGAAAAAATGATGAATTTCTTTGTTACTTTTCCAATCTCAAAACCCACAAGCTATAAAAGAGTAGGTTGACAAATTTAACTGTATAAATATAAAAAATTCACACATCAAAATCCCCAAAGATCCATATAGAAAAATGTTCATAATAGCACTGAATCAGAAAGAACCAAGATACCCGTCACTGGTAAATGGAGGTCATCCATATAATGACATATTTTTCAACAATCCTTGCAATAGTGTGACTGAATTGCAAAAGCATTCGCTAAGTGAAAGGAGCCAGATATAAAAAGCTACGGCCTGCAGGATTCCACTGAGGACACGCTGGGAAAGACGAACAGAAATCAGGTCAATGGTCAGGGGCTGGGGAGGGGGCATGAGGGAGCTTTGTGGGTTCGTGGAAATAGTCTATATTTTCATTGTGACGATGGCTACACCTTTGTCAAATTCATGGAACCTGAAAAGGATTATTTTTTTCTTGTAGTAAAGGCATACCTCAATAAATCTGATTTTATCTTTTGATTTTTTTGTAGTACTGGGGATCAAACCCATGACCGCATGCATAGTAGGCAAGCACTCTATTACTGAGGTAGGTACATCCCCAAGCCAAACAAAATCTGATTTAAATACACACACATCCAAAGAAAGTCAAAAGAAAATGATAAACTATGGAAAACATCTAATCTCCCTAAAGAGTTTGTAGTCTTTGGTAGAGAAAAGACTACCAAACTAATAGAAAAAAATGAGCAAAACATGAAAACAGACCTTGTAGGAAAAAAATTCACCAGCCACAGAGAGATGTGAAAAAATATTTAATTTCAGTCCTAACAGTGAAAAAGCAGGGCTGGGAGCATGGTTCAAGTGGTAGAGTGTGTACCTAGCAAATGCAAGGCCCAGAGTTCCACAAACAAAAACCAAGAAGCAAGCATACTAAAATCACACCGAGGTGCTATTTCTCATCTATCCAGACTGGCAAAACTCCAAAGGAGTGAAAACCCAGTGCCAACAAGAACGTGAGGAAGAGCACTATGGTACCATCACCCCTGCGGTATAAAGCCTATGGAAGGGCAGGAATGTAGTTTGGTGGTAGAGCATGTGCCTGGCATGCATGAATCCTGGGTTTGATCCCCTTCTGGGAGGGGGCATGGAGGCCTGGGACAATAAAAAACCTTTGGAAGAACTTTAGCAGCCTGAGCTAGTGGCTCATGCCTGTAACCCTAGCTACTTGGGAGGCAGAGATCAGGAGGATCATGGTTTGAGGCCAGCCCAGGCAAACAGTTCATGAGACCTATCTCGAAAGCAGTCCGCATATAAAAGGGCTGGTGGAGTGGCTCAACTGGAAAAGTGCCTACGTGGCAAGCATGAGGCCCTGAGTTCAAACCTCAGTACGGCCAATGACTGTCACCCATAGGTTCATGCTGGTGGTGCTATTTAGGGAGGTTCTAGAAACTTCAAGAGGGATCTCCTAAATGGAGAAAGCAGGTCCCTGGGGTGTACCTTTGAAGGTTCTAGCTGGTCCCAGCCCCTTCCCCTCACTCTGCTTCCTTTAAGCCATGAGGGAACAGCCTCCTCCTCCATACGCTCTGCTGCCACAATGCTTGGGGATGGGCCACCATGGACTGAATCCTCCCAGCTGTGAGCAAAATAAATCTTCTCTCCTTTTAGGTTGTTCTCTCAGGTATTTTGGTCACACCTACGCAAAAATAACTAACACAAAAAGTCTCTGTTAGTCGGGTGCTGGTGGCTCATGCCTGTAACCCTCGCTTCTCAGGAGGCAGAGATTAGGAGGATCTCGGTTAGAAGCCAGTCAAGGCAAAGTTTGCGATATCCTATCTCAAAAAAAATCCATCACAAAAAAGGGCCAGTGGAGTGGCTCAAGGTGTTGGCCCTGAGTTTAAACCCCAATACCGAAAAAAAAAAAAAAGAAATCCCTATGTAGCCCAGGCTGGCCTCAAACTCACAGTCCTCCTGCTTTAGTCTCTCAAGTGCTGGGATTATAGTGGTGAACCACCATGCCTGGCAAAAGAGCCTTCATTTGTAAGATTTTTTTTTCTTTTTTTGGCAGTACTGGGGTTTGAACTCAGGTCTTGCTCCAGGCAGGCACTCTACCACTTAAGCCATGTCCCCAGACCTTTTTGCTTTAGGTTTTTAAAAACAGATTTTGCACTTTTGCCTACCTGTGCTTCTTGTGTACTTGGAGTGGCAGGCGTGCACCCATCATGCCCAGCCTGTTGATTTAGATGGGGGTCTCACTTTTCCCAAGCTGGTCTTGAACCTTGGTCCTCCTGACCTTCACCTCCTGAGCACCTGGAGTTACAGGAAACCACTGCGTCTGGCTGTAAGCTAAGAATTCATGTCATATTGATAATCCCAGCAGCTAGAAAACGATAGGCTAGGAAATACACAGTGGATGTCAATACCCTTGGCATCCACAGGTCCATCGTTCCAAGGAGGCCACCACTGAGGAACAACCATGCATGCTCAAGAGCTCAGTGTGCGCCGTGGGCGCTCGGTTCATTTTCCCACATTGTCACCCAACATCCACTAAAGACAGCTGCCTTCCAACAGCTCTAAACCTCACTTCATCACTGCGGTTAAGCACAGTCACTTTCACCTTGCTTTTGGGGCACAATTTGTTTTCTGAAAGGCATAGTTTCACAAAACGAAGGGCAGGGAAGACTCAGCAGATCACACAATGATTTAAACACAACTGACGCTAACACGGGACTGAGCCGCGCGATGTGCACGCAGGAAGTTCAAGTTCTTGTTTTTGACATTTGAGTTTTTATTTGTCTTTTTTTTGACTGTGCTTGGTCAAAACTGTGTGTAATAAATCTGAGAATGAGGCAGGCTTACTGTATCCAGATGCAATAGTTCAAAAGTATTAAAATTTCTTTAGTACTCTAGTTCATCTTGAATTTTTAAAAAATAATGTAAAGGTTATAAAACCTAATAAAAATAGTGGGGTGCAGGTGGCTCAGTCCTGCAATCCTAGTTCCTGAGAAGGCAGGGATCAGGAGGATCGACATTTGAAGCCAACCCGGGCAACCAGTTCACAAAACCCTATCTCAAAAAACCCCTCAGAAAAAAAAGGGGCTAGTGGAGTGGCTCAAGTGGTAGAGTGCCTGCTTAGCAAGTGTGAGGCCCTGAGTTCAAGCCTCTGTGCCACCAAAAGAAAAAAAAATAACATGTTACTTTTATAATTAACAAATAATAATATCTCCAGTTTAGGAAAGGGTACAGGAGCTAGGTATTACCACAGTCAGAAGGATTGATTAAAGCTTTAATGCTCTTTATTTTCTTTTTTTTTTTTAATGCTCTTTATTTTATTTAAGGCTATTATTTGAACTTGAGAATTCACCATAGAGATCGTGACCTCTCATAGGCCTTCACATTCCAGAAAGTTAACTATATATGTATATACATGTATAGGTGGTACTGGGGTTTGAACTCAGGGCCTCACGCCACAATCCTCCTACCTAAGCTGGGATTGCAGATGCATGCCAAGATGTCTGGCTTATCTGTTGAGGTGGGGTTTCCCTAACTTTTTGCCCAGAGTGGCCTTGAACTACGATCCTATTGTCTCTGCCTTAGTAGCTGGCATTACAGACATGCATCACCACATCTGGCCCCTTGCATGCTCTTGTCTGGAGCATCCTTGTTGTGCAGCCCAGGGTGTCTTCTAGGTAGAAACTGCCCATAAGCACAATTGAAATGGGAATTTTGGACCCAAGACTCAAAACTCCTGGGATCCCACAAGCCCCACAAGCCAGGTCTGGCCATCTACTCTAAATGTCAAATAGAGAGTCTTGTTCACCAAGGAGACTTATGTGGCTCTCAGCACCTCTTAACACAATGAAGAATGGAGTAAGACCCAGCCCTTGTTTTTGCTAACTCCATTTTGTTCCTCTGACATGTTTTGTCTGAGTAAATTTCTCCTTCCCAACTTATCTTAAATTCTAGGAACAGAAAGCCCTGCACATTTATACAAACTAACAGAACCTAAGCTGCCCGAGCCACCCCCAAGTATGAGCCATCATCTCCTGTGAAGGTCAGAATACTCCCTCAGTCCTCCCCGAGTCCCTGGCCCCAGGAGGACCTTGAGAGCCAGACCTGGGATAATGAATACCCTGGCCAGGCTGACAGGAAGGCCCGGGCCTGGGACGCCAGGAACATTCTGCCTCTGTCTATTTCATCCCTCATCACAACCTGGCCAGCTGTCTGGAAGCATGGGGTTCTGGTTACACTGCCATGCACTTGCACAAGCATTTCCAATGCCTAGGACACCCCCCAACCTTGCCTTGTAAAACTCCTGCTTCAAGACAGCTTGAGTTACTTTATCTTATCATGAGCCAGTAAAAGCTCTATTTATCTAGCACTGAGATGTCACCCTGGTTAACACATGTTCCCTATTCTTTCTCAACATTTCCAAAAGGATTTGGATCCAGTCCTCAATGCTCACATCATCCACTTACTAAGTCAACGTATTTTTCAATCAAATAAATAACTTACTGGGTTTCTACCAGTGAGCCACGCAATCGTTTGTGCATAGGAAGAAGGTGTCGTTAGAAAGTGAACAGTCCTGGGCTGAGGGTGGGGCTCCCCAGTATGAGGGTTGGCGATGTGTGTGAAAAATGAATAGGTGCATTGTTACCCAATTTTTGCCCAGCCAAATCTTGGTTCTTTAACTGTGTGTAGTAGAGCCAATAGCTACACCAGAGGTCATTTCAGCAGACAGGATTATCCAGTGGCCAAGGAAGGTCAGGAACCTACAGCCAGTCCCCAACCCCAGCAGGTAAAAGAATCAGGTTGTTTTCTTAGGAGGGGAAGGTCAAGTGTATTACTTAGTGGGTAGCAGAATAGTTATGTTTTTTTCCAGGAAGGTATTACTATTTCTCAGAAAATTCTGTTTCCCCTTTCCTCTTGATGCTATTTGGCCGGTCCCAGAGACTGTCATGGAAACTGTAAACTGTCATAGCACTGGTAGGCATGCAATTTACTACAGAGGTGATTACAAAGAGATGGTAATGAAATGGTAAGGGCCAAGTCTGTTTGAGGTGGCCTGACTCTGCTGGGTCTAACAGCCTTCGAACTCACCACCCTGACAGAAACTGGGCATTCTAAGATCCTGACCTCTGACTGAGGTGTGCTTGGCTCTGGAAAGTGAATGGAGAGAGTTGTAGGCCAGGGCAGGGTAACAGTCCTGTTCAAAAAGATCAGCTTACATTTGTGGAGCCGAAGATAAGCACAAAGTGACCAAAGCACACTGTGCTGCTCGAGTGGCACCTGTGGCTCACATCTGTAATCCTAGCCACTAGGGAGTCAGAGATCAGGAGGATCAAGGTTCAAAGCCAGCCAAGGCAATAGTTCTTGAGACCCTATCTCGAAAAGACCCTTCACAAAAAAGAGCTGGTGGAATGACTCAAGGTGTAGGCTGTGAGTTCAAACCCTAATACCACCACCAAAAAAAAAAAAAAAAATTAACTAATGTGCCCTATGGCTCCCAGAGTCCTGCAGATGGCTGTGGGGCTGGGAGGCTCAGGTGGCTCCAGTCACCTCCTCCTTCCGCACCTTGCTAAGAGCAGGAGGCACCCAAGGCCTTTCAGGTGTCTCTCCTATGCACACGGCCTTGGCGGAGGCTAAGTGTGCTCAGTTCCTGGCGTGTCAGTCCACCTCAAGAGTCTACTGGCTTGTTTAACTTCACAACCAAAGTAGCTCAGAAGGAAATGGCAGAGGGCTCCCCAAGGGGACCAGCAGAATGTAAATTCTCCTTGCCTCCTCTTGGAATCTCAGCTCTTTCCTGCCACCTCCAGCTTTGCTCTGCCCGAAGTTTGGCCTTTTGAAATTTAACATTCCTAGGCCTTTGTACATCAAAGGTTGTCTGGGGGAAATGGCTCTATGGCTATGCAAGGAAGGAGTAGATGTAAGAGAGAGAAGTGACTCAAGCCTGTAATCTCAGCTACTCAGGAGGCAGAGATCAGAGGGATGTGGGTCCAAGCCAGCCTGGGCAAATAGTTCAAGAGACCCTATCTGAAAAAAAAATCCACCTCAAAAAAAAAGGCCTGGTGGAGTGGCTCAAGTGGTAAAGTGCCTTCCTAGCAAGTGTGTTCAAACCCCAGTACTTCGGGGAGACGGGGTGGAGGGGAGGGGGAGGGGAGAGAGAGAGAGAGAGACAGAGAGAGCAAGAGAAACAGAGACAGAGACAGACAGAGCGAGCGAGAGAGACAGAGCGAGCGAGAGAGACAGAGACAGAGAGAGACACACAGAGAAAGCTATGCTGGAGGGAAAAAAGAAGATCGTGTTTTGAGGTCAGCCCAGACAACAAAAGCAGGATCCTATCTCAAAAATCCCCCCACACAAAAAAGGGCTGGCAGAGTGGCTCAAGTGGTTGAGTACCTGCCCAGCAAGGATGAGGCCCTAAGTTCAAGCCCCAGTACCACAAAAATAAATAAAATGTAGAAATGCCTAAAGATATTTATATTAAAAAATACTTGAATAAAGCATTTTATTTGAAAAGTGTTTTTTCCCTAAGTTACATCAGCGACCACAAATGCAAGATTTGGCAAGAGTTTTATGTCAATATTTACGAGGCTCCATTCTCAGGCCCGGCCAGCCAAAACATCCCATGGTCCTTTCTGCTTAGGAAATTGGTATTGAGCAAAATCAAATGTAAACATTTGACAAGTCATGCAACCTAAATCTTTCCTAGTTTCCACTTCCTGACTTCTACAGGAGTCACCTCCTCTCTACACCTCACCTCCCTTTGCCTGCACGTTCACTAGCTTCTCATTTCTGGACTGATTTTTCTGTGAGCTCCTTGTCCTTTTGCTCGTCAGCTCCCCCAAGTGGCTCCTGGAGGCACTGAAGCGTCATTTCTCCAGCGGCAAAAGGATGTAAAATTTCCTCCAGTTGGCTGCTGTCCAATGTGTGTCCCGTTATTCAGAGACAAGTGTTTCAGGGTAATCTATGAAAAGCGTTATCGGAAATTCCTCACCACAGTGCTTTTCGACCCACCACGCCTGGCTCCACACAGCTTCACGGACACTGGTACTGCTTCTGTCAACAATGATCTCTTCAATAGTTTTGTGGAGAAACAGACATTCATTCAGAAAACATTTAGGAGGTGGGCATGGTGGCCCGGCCTGCAATCCCAGCACTCGGGAGGATCTCAGTTTGAGGCCAGCCTGGACTACATAGCGACATACTGTTTCAAAAAAACAAGAACAAGCTGGGCACTGGTGGCTCACATCTATAATCCCAGCTACTTGGGAGGCTGAGATCCGGAGGATCAAGGTTCGAGACCTGCCTGGGCAAATAATTCGAGAGACCCTATGTCCAAAATAACCAGAGCAAAATGGACTGGAGGTGTGGCTCAAGCTGTAGGGTCCCCGCTTTGCAAGTGCAAAGCCCTGAGTTCCAACTACAGTCCTACCAAAAAACAAAAAACAAGAACAAAAATTGCCAAGTGTCAACAGCGTGCCACAGGCAGTTTTTGGTACAGGAATACAATGGAGCACAAAATGACTAAAAGTCACTGTGGCATTGGGCTTACACTCCAGTAGGGGGACAAAGGCCATATTTTTTGGCAGTACTGGAGCTTGAACTCAGGGTCTCACGCTTGCTAGGCAGGCAGTCTACCACTTGAGTCACTTGGCCAGCTCTACTTACATCTTTATTATCCTTGTTTGGGTGATATCCCAATCCCCATCATCCAAGGCAAAAATCTGAAAGACCTTGTAGTCAATCAGTCATGAAGATGCAATTGAGTTCCCAGATGCATGTCTAATCCCCCCTTCTCCATGTACCCACTTCTTTCTAAGAAAGGAGCAATTGCTACACACCAGGTTCCCTTGGAGAGCCCAGTCATAAAACACTTCCCAGCACAACACTGATTAAGGACCTTAAATGTCTTCCTCTTGGACAGCTATGAAGGTTTTCTGTTCTCCCCATTCCGTTTCACCCTTCTGGAAGTCTTCCTTCATGCAACTGCTGCCAGAGGACTCCTAAAACATTCACAGAGCTCGGGAGTGTAGCTCAGAGGCAGAGCGCTTGGCCCCGAGGTTCTATCCCTGGCACTGGGGGGTGTGAGTGGGGGTGTCAACATGAGCTTGTCAGTCCTGTGTCTTCAACTCAGTCCCCACCCTTTCCAAGGCATTAGCATTGCCTGTAAGATACCCCTGGAGCTGGCTCTTACCCACCAGCCCAGCCTGTGTCTTACCTTACCTGTCAGCCAGTCCACTTGACCTGTCCGCCACCTCTCTGTATCTCTGCAGAGGCTGTTCCTTCTGCTAGAATGCTTGGCTACTTCCCAGTCATCTCTCTCGGGATTAAGGCATGGCAGGTTGAGCTCCCGTTTAAGCTCAGGCTGGTTAGAAACCTTTCCTATGTGCTCTCTGAGGACTCCGTACATCAGTCTGTCATAATTCTGAAGCTTCTGCACCCAAACCACTCCCTTCTTGTCACATTCCCAGGTAACCTGCTTGGTACTGTGACCTTCACTCCTCTCCTGGTGAAGGACAAGGCTCTTGTACTTCTAGCTGTGGCTCTTCCTCATCACCCTGGTTAGACCCTTTGCAGTCTTCCAGGGTGATCTAACCCATTCCTGACCCTCCTGCCTTGGCTTCCTACTGCCTGGGTGCTGATGACACCATTTGGAGCCAACACAGGTCTCTTGGCCTAATGAACACATCTACCTGGATGTGCTACCCTAATACGTACATGCCAGATTTAATCTTCTGCAAGCCTTGTCTTCTGAGGTTTGTATGTCAGTACATGACCAGGGGCCCTCAGACTCCACCCAGGAGGCCACATATGCCCATACTTAGAGCAAAGAATGGTTTCTACAGTTTTAAAAAGGAAAAATACCAAACAAAACAAAACAAAGAAAAAAGCCTGTAATTGGGGCTGGCAGAATGGCTCAAACAATAAGAGTGCCTACCTAGCAAAGTGTGAGGCCCTGAGTTCAAGACCCAGTGCCGCTCCTCCCCCATCCATGTCCCCTGGAAAAAAAAGCCTATAATCTTAGCTATACACAAGGCAGAAATCAGGAGGATCACAGTTGGCAACCACCCTGGGCAAATACTTCGAGACACCCTATCTTGAAAATACCCAACACAGCTGGTACAGAGGTGCACACCTGTAATCCTAGCTACTCAGGACACAGAGATGAGGAGGATCGACACCAACCTGAGGCAAATAGTTCTTGAGACCCTATCTTGACCCATTACAAAAAAGTGCTGGCAGAGTGGCTCAAGTGGTAATAATGCTTTCCTAGCAAGGGTGAGGCCCTGAGTTCAAAACCCAGTACTGCAAATAAGACAAACCCAAGGAAAACTACGTAACAGAGAGTATATGTGGCCTACAAAACCTAAAATATTTCCTCTCTGGTCCATTATAGAAAAAGTCTGCAAACCTTTGGACATTACTGCTTGCTGAAAAACCTGGGAATCAGTGATTGTATGATTCAAGAGCAAACACTGAGTTGACCTCATTCACACATGGGTGCTCCACACATCTAATCTCATTTAAATCTCCTGTCAACCCTGGCAAACCTGACTAAAATGAGGAGAGAAAAAACCCAAATTAGTAGAATCAGGAATGCAAAAGGGGATATAAAAACAAACACCATCGAAGTCCAGGAAATCATCAGAGACTACTTCGAGAACCTATATTCAAATAAATTTGAAAATCTTAAAGAAATGGACAGATTTCTAGATACATATGATCATCCAAAACTGAACCAAGAGGATATTAATCACCTGAATAGATCTATAACACAAAATGAAATTGAAGCAGCAATCAAGAATCTCCCTAAAAAGAAAAGTCCAGGACCTGATGGATTCACTGCTGAATTCTATCAGACCTTTAAAGAAGAACTGATACCAACCCTCCTTAAACTGTTCCATGAAATAGAAAGGGAAGGAAAACTGCCAAACACATTTTATGAAGCCAGTATTACACTTAACCCAAAACCAGGCAAAGACACCTCCAAAAAGGAGAACTATAGGACAATCTCCTTAATGAACACTGATGCAAAATCCTCAATAAAATAATGGCAAGCCGAATTCAGCAACACATCAAAAAGATTATTCACCACGACCAAGTAGGCTTCATCCCAGGAATGCAGGGGTGGTTCAACATATGAAAATCAATAAACGTAATAAACCACATTAACAGAAGCAAAGACAAAAACCACTTGATCATCTCAATAGATGCAGAAAAAGCCTTTGATAAGATGCAACACCATTTCATGATAAAAGCTCTAAGAAAACTAGGAATAGAAGGAAAGTTCCTCAACATTATAAAAGTTATATATGACAAACCTACAGCCAGCATTATACTTAACGGAGAAAAACTGAAACCATTCCCTCTAAAATCAGGAACGAGACAAGGATGCCCACTATCTCCACTCCTATTCAACATAGTACTGGAATTCCTAGCCAGAGCAATTAGGCAAGAAGAAGGAATAAAAGGAATACAAATAGGTAAAGAAACTGTCAAAATATCTCCATTTGCAGATGATATGATCCTATACCTTAAAGACCCAAAAAACTCTACTCAAAAGCTTCTAGACATCATCAATAGCTATAGCAAGGTAGCAGGATATAAAATCAACATAGAAATATCATTAGCATTTCTATACACTAATAATGAACAAACTGAGAAAGAATGTATAAAAACAATTCCATTTACAATAGCCTCCAAACCAATCAAATACCTAGGTGTAAACCTAACAAAAGATGTGAGCAACCTCTACAAGGAAAACTATACACTTCTGAAGAAAGAGATTGAGGAAGACTATAGAAAGTGGAGAGATCTCCCATGCTCATGGATTGGTAGAATCAACATAGTAAAAATGTCGATACTCCCTAAAGTAATCTACATGTTTAATGCAATTCCCATTAAAATTCCAATGACATTCATTAAAGACATTGAAAAATCTACTGTGAAATTTATATGGAAACACAGGAAGCCACGAATAGCCAAGGTAATACTCAGTCAAAAGAACAATGCTGGAGGTATCACAATACCTGACTTCAAACTATATTACAAAGCAATAACGATAAAAACAGCATGGTACTGGCACAAAAACAGACATGAAGACCAGTGGAACAGAAGAGAGGACCCAGATATGAAGCCACACAACTATAACCAACTTGTCTTTGACAAAGGAGCTAAAAATATACAATGGAGAAATAGCAGCCTCTTCAACAAAAACTGCTGGGAAAACTGGTTAGCAGTCTGCAAAAAACTGAAACTAGATCCATGTATATCACCCTATACCAATATTAACTCAAAATGGATCAAAGATCTTAATATCAGACCCCAAACTCTAAAGTTGATACAGGAAAGAGTAGGTAATACTCTGGAGTTAGTAGGTATAGGTAAGAACTTTCTCAATGGAACCCCAGCAGCACAGCAACTAAGAGATAGCATAGATAAATGGGACCTCATAAAACTAAAAAGCTTCTGCTCAACAAAAGAAATGGTCTCTAAACTGTAGAGAATACCCACAGAGTAGGAGAAAATATTTACCAGCTACACATCAGACAAAGGACTGATAACCAGAATATATAGGGAACTGAAAATACTAAATTCTCCCAAAATTAATGAACCAATAAAGAAATGGGCAAGTGAACTAAACAGAACTTTCTCAAAAGAAGAACTTCAAATGGCCAAAAAACACATGAAAAAATGCTCACCATTTCTAGCAATAAAGGAAATGCAAATTAAAACCACACTAGAATAGCCATTATTAGCAACACCACCAACAACAGGTGTTGGCGAGGATGCGGGGAAAAAGGAACCCTCTTACACTGTTGGTGGGAATGTAAACTAGTACAACCACTCTGGAAAAAAATTTGGAGGCTACTTAAAAAGCTAGACATTGATCTACCATTTGATCCAGCAATATCACTCTTGGGGATATACCCAAAAGACTGTGACACAGGTTACTCCGGAGGCACCTGCACACCCATGTTTATTGCGGCACTATTCACAATAGCCAAGTTATGGAAACAGCCAAGATGCCCCACCACTGACGAATGGATTAAGAAAATGTGGAATTTTATGCAGCCATGAAGAAGAACGAAATGTTATCATTCGCTGGTAAATGGATGGAATTGGAGAACATCATTGTGAGTTAGGTTAGCCTGGCCCAAAAGACCAAAAATCGTATGTTCTCCCTCATATGCGGACATTAGATCAAGGGCAAACACAACAAGGGGATTGGATTTTGAGCACATGATAAAAGCGAGAGCACACAAGGGAGGGGTGAGGATAGGTAAGACACCTAAAAAACAAGCTAGCATTTGTTGCCCTTAACGCAGAGAAACTAAAGCAGATACCTTAAAGCAACTGAGGCCAATAGGAAAAGGAGACCAGGAACTAGAGAAAAGGTTAGATCAAAAAGAATTAACCTAGAAGGTAACACCCACGCACAGGAAATCAATGTGAGTCAATGCCCTGTATAGCTATCCTTATCTCAACCAGCAAAAACCCTTGGTCCTTCCTATTATGGTTTATACTCTCTCTACAACAAAATTAGAGATAAGGGCAAAATAGTTTCTGCCGGGTAGCGAGGGGTGAGGCGGGGTAAGGGAGGGTTCGGGGTGGGGGAGGGGCAAGGGAAGGGGTGGGGGGAAGGGGGAGAAATGACCCAAACATTGTATGCACATATGAATAAAATGAAAATTAAAAAAAAAATCTCCTGTCAACCTGTAGCTGTGAGTGTGCTTTTGACTACAGAGAGCCCTGACTGCTGGCTGCCATGGGGCCTGGAGCAGGGAAGGCTCAGGCACACAGGGCTGTCATGAGGGACTTGGGTTTTCCCCCTGGCTCAGACAGTAAATATGGGTTTCAAGTAAAGGAAGGCTCCTGCATGGTCACAAGCTGGCTGGCGGTGGCAATTGTGGTTGCCTGAATTCTCATTAACATGTCAGAGAAAGGAAATCTCTTCCTACCAGTGGAAGGAGCAAGGAACTCCTGCCTTATGCGAATTGACCCCCTCTGCTTTATGTGGCTACCATTTTTTGTATTAGGACTCAGTCTGGCCTTCCCTACCATGTCCCCAACTCCTGTCCCAGTTAAAAGGCAATTAATGGTCTAATAGGAAGTCAAAAAAAAAAAAAAGTCAAGGGTCAGAGGCTTGGCTCAAGCTGAAGACCACACAGCGAGCATGAAGCCCAGATTTCATAGCCCAGCACCTCCAAAGGAAAAAAATAAAAGGCAGAAGAATCAGGATCTTTTCACCAAGCTGATTCTGAGGATATATGTTGGTCCTTAAGATCCTAAAAGCAGGGCAAGTGTCTTATCCTATGCATTATGTGCAGTACCTGCCATCTAAGTTAACTATGAATGAATGAAGAAACATCAAACATTTTCATAACTGAGAAAAGTGAGAGTCAGTGAGTTTCACTAGTCAAGAGCCAACATGTAACAAGATGAGTTTTGTGTTTGATGCAGGGTCTTTCTGTATAGCTCAAGCTCAAGATTCTCCTGCCTCAGCCTCCCAAGTACCGAGACTACAGATATGCACAACCAGGCCCAGCACAAGTTTCTGATTTAGGACTAACACCAGTGCTCATGTGACTTCAATTATACTCCATCATTCTTTCCTCCTGTTTTGCCTTTTTTTTTTTTCCATTGACTCTTTCCTCTCAGCCTTTAGATATCCTCAAATGTCTCCTTTTTAACAATAACTCTATCAGTTTTTTTATTGTGTTTCCCCTACAACTTTGAGATTTCTCTTTCACAAAGAAGTTTCTTGGAAATGTATTTCTTTGCTGTTGCCTTTCCCTCAGTTTTCATTCACACTCATTGTTATGGAAATCATCTTAAGATGGTCTACAGTTCCTCTTCCACCTCCCAGTAGGGCCTTCTCAGACCGGACTCCACCTGCTCCTTGGTGCCTATGGAGTTCTACTCCGTGGCTCTGTCACCTGCCGAACTTAACTTTTTCTCTTTCTGTGACCATCGGCGGCCTCCAAAGCCATCTTTAGGTCTTAGTTTGAGGTTCCTTTTTTTCTTTTGGTGGTATTGAGGTTTGAACTCAGGGCTTCACACTTGCTACGCAGGTGCTGTACCACTTGAACCACTCCACTAGCCCTTTTTTTGTGTTGGGGATTTTCAGGATAGGGTCTCGGAAGCTATTGCTGACTTTGAGCCGCAATCCTCCTGATCTCTGCCTCCTGAATAGCTGGGATTACAGACATGAGCCACCAGTGCCCAGCTGTCTCTTCATTCTTGATCTCTAGAGTCCTACTAAACCACCTGCTATTTACTCAGCGGTGTAATTCACAGGCATCTTACACTGAACTTTAAGGAACTTATCTTGTCACCTCCCCTTATAAATCTACCAATTCCCCTTCCTGCATTCCTTATTTTGGTGGCACTAGCCAAGTCATTCTAGGCTTTTTCACTCTCTGTCATCACAAAACATGACTCCATGACCAATGCCATCAGTTTCACTTCCTTTCACATCAGTTGACGTCCCCCTCATCTCCATGGTACCCTAGAGGATGGGCACAAAATCTGCTAAGAAGGCTTTCTGCCCCATGCTCGACTGAGCCAGCCTATGCAATACCATAGCCAGTGCCTCTTCCTGAGATGCGAATGAGAACGTGAGCCTTCTTTTTCCTCCCATGACCCAATCCTCACGTGTTCTGCGAGACCCAGGCAGTGACTGCTGTCCACCACTTCTTTAGTCTCATAGTAGCCCCTGACTCTGTCCCACTTTTCGGAACATAATCTGCAGGGCTGCAACCACAGTATCACAATTAAGTGACTACTAAAACGGATCCCTCCTGCCTAGAACTGTTCCTGCTTTCCCTGGAAAATATCTAGCTTTTCCACTTTTTAAAGATTCAGATCCTATCATCACATCCTGCATAAAACCCTTCCGGACCCACTTCTTGCTTTGTGCCAATTCTTTAAAAATATTACAGCAGAGCTGGGCACTG
Organism: Castor canadensis; assembly: GCF_047511655.1. NCBI lineage: Eukaryota > Metazoa > Chordata > Mammalia > Rodentia > Castoridae > Castor > Castor canadensis. The sequence continues at coordinate 176,374,202 of NC_133389.1, read as the reverse complement.
GTGGTTCATGGGTGTAATCATAGCAAGTATGAGGCCCTTAATTCAAACCCAGTACTGCAAAAAAAAAAAAAAACAAAAAAAACCGGAAAACAAAAAAAAAAGAAAAAGAAAAAAATTATAGCAGAGAAAAAAAAATAAAACAATACTATAGCAATTCAGACTAATATTCATTAACTCAGTGAGAATTCACTTAATTCACACTGTACTCAGCACTGTACTAATAGCTAGATTCATGACGATATGTGAGCTAAGCAGAAACCTTAGTAGGCTTCTACGGCCTTTAACCTGTACAAGTATATAAAACTATATACAAGGCTAAATTCCACTCATCATCTCGTTTAATAGGAAAAAATTCTCTCTCCTATCAGTCTCAGTGAGATGCTGAGAAATTGACGTTGCCTACTGCGAGTATGTCAAGAGGTATTTTCTTGGGCCAGTGGAGTGACTCAAGTAGTAGGGTGCCTGCCTAGCAAGCATGTGGCCCTGAGTTCAAACCCCAGTGCCAACAAAAAACAAGAGGTATTTTCTTCAGGGTGTCACTTACTCAAATGTTCATTCATTTAGTTTTGCTTTTATGACCCCAGGTTGTTGGCTGCCACAATTCAGAGTCATTTGGTTGTTTAAGATGGAATTATTTTATCTGGGATAACCTTTATTTGTCCCATTAGTTCTTAAGCTTTCTCCTCAAACTCACCCCAGAAAAAGGTCAGGTTAAGGGGCTTCCTTGGGAAAGAAAAAGGCAGATCTGAGAACAGGATGAATAACAAAGCAAAAATTGGGAAAGGTTCTTCCAAGTGGAGGAGTGGCATAAGTGAAGGCTGAGCAAAGAACAGAGGTGACACTGGGTGAGTTCAAGAGATGACATTTCTATGGGGATCCTCAAGGCAGAAGGGAGATCTGGCTGTGTCCAGATATAGGTCCCAAGGCCTTGGTTATCTGCTTCCACTTCCCTTCCCCATTCTAGGGCTGCCATGCAAACAGTTTAACTGCTGTTTTACTTCACTTTCATCCTCCCATTCCCAGTTTCTTTTATTATCTCAAAGAAGAATGATCCTGAACTGAAAAATCTTAAAGATGGAGAAGATATATAGGAGGCAATCCAAGTACATTAAAATTTGCACAATATAGAAAGAAACTCAGGATTTCCAGCAGTTATAGGGCATTCCAGAACAGATCAAAAAGGTCAGGGTGTGTTATTCAGGACTGCTGCCATGGAGAGACAGAAACTCAATCCGAGTTTTAGGAAAGCAATCTTGTGGGCTTTTAGAATTTGGGAGGTCAGTGGTGTGGCTGGCTTCAGACACAACAGGAGCCAGAGGTACAAATGACAGCATCAGACCATCAGTCCTTTCTCTTTCCCTCCCCTCCGTTGTTGGACTCCTATCTCAGATTGCAGAAGTACGTTGCTCATAAATGGGAAGCCTGGCAAGAGCCAAGCCTTGAGGAATCCCAAAGAAAATTTAATTGAGGGGGTTGGAGGATGTAGCTCAGTGGTGGAGTCCTTGCTCATCTACCAGGTCCTGGGTTGCACCCCTAGCCCTATAAGATAATAGGGAAATAAATAATTAACTGGGGTCAAAAGATTCCAGGAGTGATTATATGGCTCAGTCTGAATTAACTACCCACATTTGTTTAGGAAGCAGGCATATTAATGATTGGTCAGGCCTGGGTCACATGCCATCAGTGTGGCAGCACCTCAGCAGATCCCTCAAAAGTGGGGAAGTGGAGATGGAAAGAGTGGGGAGGGGCAGGGAATGAAATGAATTCTGGGCAGAAAAAGTCAGTCTAGTTGGCTCAGACTTTGTTGCAGAGGGAAGTGGGACCAAAATACACAGGTTAAATAGCTCACAGGTAAATGGCTCACTAACTATCCTGGAAGGTCTGTGCGTGTTTCAGCTGATTCTTACTATCTTGGTATTGTGTATTAAGTCACTGCAAACACCGAATTAGCAAATTGTGAGCCACTGCCCTAGAGGAAATAAGAGGTTCAGATCCTGCAAGCCTCCAGCCACATTTTCATTAGCTTAGCAGTACGTCAGTGCTCTTGTTCACACACCTTGTTAAGTACGTATTTTTGAGTAACACCAGACCCACAGCCAGCATCCTATAGTTCATGCCCCAAGGAAGCTTTATCTAACATTATTTTTCTGCCACTACTGTCTTCATGTGCTCAGGACTGCTTTGGGGGCCTTGTTAAACAAAAAGGTACCCAACAGGCGCTGGGGGCTGGACCTGTTTTGTTTTTTTTTTGGTGGTACTGGGGCTTGAACTCAGGGCCTACACCTTGAGCCACTCCACCAGCCCTTTATTGTGATGGGTTTTTTGAGATAGAGTCTCCAGAACTATTTGCCTGGGGCTGGCTTAGAACCACCTGATCTCTGCTTCCTGAGTAGCTAGGATTACAGGTGTGAGCCACTGTCACCCAGTTAAGTCTCTTGATTTTTAAGCAAAATTTAAAAGAGACCAGCTTGAGGGAAGAGGACAAAGGCAAAATCAAGGAGGCAAGAGCCAGCTTCTTGAGCACAGGACAAGAAGGGACCAAGTATGACTTTTTTTTTTCTTTTTTTGTACTGAGGCTTGAACTCAGGGCATACACCTTGAGCCACTCCACCAACTCAATTTTTGATGATAAGGTTTTTTGAGATAGGGTCTCATAATCTCATAAAATATTTGCCCAGGCTGGCCTCAAACTGCAGTCTCCTGATCTCTGCCTCCTGAGTAGCTAGGATTATAGGCTCAGTAAGCCACTGAGGCTTGGTAGAATCTGACTTCTTAAGGGGCAAGATGAAGAATTCCAAAATGAGTCTTTGGTCATGTCCAACTATGTGTTCTTTTCAGGCTGAGTCTTTCTATTCTAGGTGTTCATTTATTAAGTTAAATAAATCTCTCCGCTTCCAAACAAAACCTCATTAGTAGTAAGAATAATAACAAACACATCAGCACTGACTACCTGCCAGGTGTTATTCCAAGTTTCTTTACAGTTAAGAGCTCACTTCTTCTCAAACAGGTCACCCACTATGAGGTATTACTGGACCATTTTTCAGATGAAGACACAGAAGAAAACAGCGCCTTGCTTGTGGTTCAACTAGTAGATGCCTGTCGAACCACCATGCCACATAGAGGCTGGTCATGACTGACTTCCAAACCCTCCTTTACCTCATATAGCTGCCTCCCTTCTTCACTCCCACTCTGTAGCCTTGCCAATATGGCTGACCGCTTTTCAACTAAAATAGAGCAACAATAAACCACATTCACCTTAATTTTTGTCTTCAGTTTTTTTCCTGAAGAGAAAAAAATCAAGGATTTTAGCTGTCTAAACCTTTTTCAGACTGTAGCTCACAAATCCCTCAATTCTTAAAGTTTCTTTTCTGAATAAATCCAGCTGAATCCTTCTTTCTTCATTTATTTATTTGACAGCACTGAGGCTTGAACTCAGGGACTCACGCTTGCTAGGCAGGCGCTCTACCACTTGAGCCATGCTGCAGGGCCCGTTGCTTACTTTTTTTGCAGTGTTGGAGAGCAGACCCAGGACCTCATAAGCTAGGCAAGCTCTGACCTATACCCCCGGGCCACTACCTTCTTCATCATTTTATACTGAGGTGCCAGTTTTGCTAGCTTCAACTGTCAGAAGATTATTTTTCTGTATTTAAAATAGTACCATGGGGCTTTTTGCCTGAGGCTACTGCTTTGGGTTCCTCAAGTTGAAAGGGGTGATTCGATCTACACGGTGGTATCTATAAAACCACTGTAAAGTCATAAATAAATAAATGCAAATATTTTAATGCAGAACGTAAACTTGCCTAGACCACATACACAAATGTCTTCTGTTTGCTAGCTTTATTTTAGATTTCTTTCACTTCAGTTCTCAAGAACAGTTTCTTTTTTTTTTTTCTTTTTCTTTTTTGGTGCTGGGATCGAACCCAGGGCCTCGTGCATGCTAGGCAAGCACTGTACCACCAAGCTACATCCCAGCCCCTTCAACAACAGTTTCTAAAATGGAGAAGACAGGAGAGGAAAGCGGGAAGAATGTCACTCAGCAAATACAATAAAGAACCCACAACAAAACAACACTGAGAATGCCGTGTGGCTTCCTGGACCTTAGGGAATGAGGTTTTGGAAAGCATAACTTCCTTGGGAAAATCAGGCCTCTGTTACCACAGAAGGCAGAGGTCGGTAGAACACCAGCTCCTACATAGGAGGCAGACAGGCGATATGTGGGCTTGACTGTGCGCAGTGACCAGGTCAGCTGTGAAAGCTCCCTCGCAGAGAGTGGTGACTGAAGGCCAACATCAGCTTCTCTCTCAGGAGGAAATGGGTCTTGAGGTCCAGAACTGAACCACTGGTAGGGGTGGCAGACATGGAAGAAGATGGAAGTGGCCTCGTCCTATGGAGGAGCAGCAAGCAGGCCTGAGATACCTCTGCTGCTGAGCAGACCTGGAACCTCCAGGACCTCCCTACCTGGCTGGTCCTGTGTCTTCTGCGAGCTACTAGGCCTACAGCTGATCTGTGAAGCTTGATCAGCTGCCAAGCCTCCTCATCATGGTGATCCCATCAATGCACCAGGAACTTTAGGGAAGACAAAGAGAAACAACGACAAAACAAAATTGAGGACTGGAGGCATGGCTCACGTGGTGGAGTGCCTGCCTGAGGTCCTGAGCTCCACAGCAGAGTTGCAGATGCTCTGGAGGGGTCCACGCTGGGCCTGGGGTCGGCAATGTGGCACTGCCTTCCACTATCCATTCCACTCCTCAGTCCCGATTCTATTTCTGAGTAACCAGAAGAGATCTACACCCACACTTCCCCACTTTTTTTTTTTTGGTGTGTCGAGGATTGAACTCAGATTCTGGCACATGGCAAGTAGGCACATTTTTTCTTCTTTTGAGACAGGATCTTGCTACATTGCCAGGCTGGTCTTGAACTTGCTATATAGCTTACTAACTCTGGATCCTCCTGCTTCCTGAGTGTTGGAATCACAGGCATGCCTTACTATACCTAGCAAAGTTAGAATTTTTTTTTTTTTTTCAGTACTGGGGCTTGAACGCAGGGCCCACACCTTGAGCCACTCCATCAGCCCTTTTTTGTGATAGTTTTTTTTTTGAGATAGGGTCTCACAAACCATTTGTCTGGGCTGGCTTTGAACCACAAAGCTCCTGATCTTTGCCTCCTGAGTAGTTAGGATTACAGGCGTGAGCCACCAGCGCCCAGTCAAAGTTAGATTTTTTTATAATAGTATCTGCTCACTATGAAGTTAAAAATAACAAGAAAATTAGCCTCATTTTAAAAAAGCTCTGAAATTAGGCAATGAAATATAGATGAAAATTGGTAATAGTGTTACTCAGCATTAGCAGTCAGTTTACACATTTTATTATAAAATAACACTCTGGCTGGGCCCCGGTGGCTCACACCTGTAATCCTAGCTACTTGGGAGGCTGAGATCATAGTTCAAGGCCACCCCAGGCATAAAAGTTCGAGAGACCCTCTTCTCCAAAATAACCACAGCAAAAAATGGACTGGTGGCATGGCTCAAGCAATAGAGCATCTGCTTTGGCAAAGCCTGAAGCCCTGACATCAAATCCTGTCTATCAAAAAAAAAAAAAAAAAATCTTTGCCCTAATAGAGCTCATCCTTTACAGGATGGAAGATGGGCAATAAACAAAACAAACAACACAACAACAAAAACTCTGATCCATATGCATAATCATGAATGTTTTCCACAATATATCAAATGTGGTCTTTTAAAAATGGTAACCTGATCACATTTTACCAACTAAAATGGTATCAGCTGTAAGTTGCATCATTGTTTTACATATAACCCAGAAAGAAAAAAAATGCCAAAGTTTAATTTCAGAGATACTAAAAAGTAAAAAAAAAAGTGTGTCTCACAATCGTTAGGTTATGATATTCAAAGCCAGCCATGGTGGCATATACCTGTAATCCCGGAACTCTAGAGGCTGAGGTAGGAGGATTGTGAGTTCTAGGCCGCTCTGTGCTGCACAGGGAGATCCTGTCCCAACACAACACACACACATACTCACTCAAGCTGGGTACAAGCGGCTCACACCTGTAATCCTAGCTACTTGGGAGGCTGACATTAGGAGGATCACTGTTGGAGGCCAGCCTGGGAAAATAGTTCTCGAGACCCTCATCTCCAAAATAACAGAGCAAAATGAACTGAAGGTGTAGCTCAAGTGTGAAGCCCAAGTTCCACTAAAACAAAATAAAAAACAAATACACAAACAAAACCCACTCCCACAAACCAAATACCTGGGGGTCTAGGTATTTGAAAACTATTACATTGAAAATTCCTTATTACATACAAATACACGCTCTAGCTCGCTATTATCACAAGGGGGTCAATTTGTTTCTGTGAACTGTGTTCCCAGATTTTGTGCTAAGCTGGTACATCTGAGACTTCCATGATTTTCAGGTTTACCCTCTGCTCCAATTATACTTGTTTTGTATAGACATGAATCCAATAGAGCTGGTCAGAACTCAGCTTTCCCAATGAGACTCTTGTAAGAAATTCTACCATACTCAACAGTGATGTCACAGGCTTTTCTCTGTGGCCTGCACCAAAACATGTTCATCTAGAACTTGGAAGAACCAGTTGAGGTGTTAAAATGTGGCATGCAACATTTCTGAGGATGTAGGTATTCCTATTGCATTGCAATATTTACTAATTTCAGTATTGGCGTTTGAACTCAGAGCTTCACACTTGCTAGGAAGGTGCTCTTGAGCCATTCTGCCTGCCCTTTTTTTGTGTTGGGTATTTCCAAGATAGGGTCTTGAGAAGACCAGCCTGGGCTGGCTTTGAATTGTGATCCTCCTCCTCTGTGCCTCCTGAGTATCTAGGATTACAAGAGTGAGCCAGCAGTGTCTGGCTGTATTATTAATTTTAAGTGAGTTAAAAATATTTCCAGGAAAAAAAAATATTTCCAGGAGGTGTAGCTCAAGAGGTAGAGTGCCTATTTTGCAAGTGTGAAGCCCTGAATTCAAACCCAGTCCCACTAAAAAAACAAAACAAAACAAAAAACCCCAAAAAGCCAGGTGATGGTGTCTCACACCTGTAATCCTAGCAACTCAGGAGGCAGAGATCAGCAGGATCAAAGTCCAAAGCCAGTCTGGACAAATAGTTTCACGAGACCCTGCCTCAAAAAAAAAAAAAAAAAACAAAAAAACAAAAAAACAAACACACATCACAAGAAAAGGGCTGGTGGAGTGGCTCAAGATGTAGACCCTGAGTTCAAGCCCCACTACCGAAAAAAAAATTTCCAAAGAGAAGGTTTGGATAAAGGCCCTGGATTCAATCCCCAGCTGCAGCAGTACAAGCAGGCAGCTCAAGTAATCTCACAAGCACATTTATTTGCAAAACTAAAGAATGATTTGTAAACTGCTCACTACTCAGTTTGTTTTGTTTCTTTTCAGATGGGGGTCTTGAGAACTACCTTCCTGGCTGGCTTCCAACAGTGATCCTCCCGATCTTAGCCTCCCAAGTAGCTAGGATTGCAGATTGGAGCCTCCAATGCCCAGCTTAGTTCTTGATTTGCCAGACACCTCTTGACCTTTGCTCTGTGGCCCCAGGCCCCACTTTACATCCTGTAATAGCACATTATCTTTCACCAGTGCCAGGACAAGAGCTGCCCCATCGTTTAGCTTGTCTTATTTCTCTGCCCAGAGTGCCACCCCTTTGTCTTCTTAGCACACATCCGGTCCTAGTGAGGTCCCTCTCTGACCACTGCTGCCAACTCACCATTCTCTCCTATGCTCTCACAGACTTGGCTTCCTCTGTTCTACTGTGTCTGTTTTCGAGCTAGACTACGAGATTCCTGAAGGAGGCAGCTGCACTTTGGACTTCTAGTACAGTCTGAGACTCAGTGTGCAGCAAGTACACCAAGAGGATCAGGGTTCTAGGTTCCAGATCAGTGAGACATAGCTAGACCCCATCCCAGCCAATAAAAAGCTGGGTGTGGTGGCACATACCTCTCATCCCACCTACTTGGGAAGCATGGTTTAGGTCAGCCAGGACATAAATTCGAGACTCTATTAAAAAAATAGCTAAAGGGCTGGGGGAGTGGCTCATGTGGTATTGAACCTCAAACGCCAATACTGCCAAAAAAAAAAAAAAAGCAAAAATACAAGACCAGCCTGGGTCTTGTCCCACAGAGTCCCTGTCTCAAACAAACAAAAGCAAAACAATATCCCACCCAAGAAAAACCCAAAACATATAGCAAACATATTTTATGATCAAATATGGAAAGCCCTAAAAATCTAACAAAAAACTTAAGATTTCTACATTGCAACTACAAGAGATCACTGAGCAAAATTAAATACTTAAAGATTTCTAAAAGAAGGGTTATGTCTGTGGCTTGGAAACAATATTAAAAGATGTAGGGATGGCAGAGTAGCTCAAGAGGTAAGAGTGCCTGCCTAGCAAGCGTGAGGCCCTGAGTTCAAACCCCAGTAAGGCCAAAATAAACAAACAAAATTACAAATGATCATTTAAAATAAAATAAAATAAACGCTGTCAATTCACCACAAAGTCACCTATACATTCATTGCAGTCCCAACCCCAATCTCATTATGTGCTTTTGTGGAAAGTAAGCTGATTGTAAAAAGTAAGTGAAAATAAAATACTTGGGAGATGACTAAAGGGTCACCAGAATCAATCATTTTCATGGGAAAGGTGATGTTTGGCTAGTTTGGTATTGGTATTTCCTTGGTATTTGCTGTTATAGGCCAGGTATCCTGTTGTTTTCCAAGGAGCATTTCAGTGTCAGTTCCTGAAGTGCCTCAGGGAACAGAGGATTCCATGTCACGTGCCTCAGGAAAAGTTCCCAGCTGCAGTCTCCTCTTGGAAATTCACGGTGCACAGTAGGACTTTATTAACATATAGTAATGTAGAAAGTACATCATCGTGACATCTTCAGACATGTATCAAACATCTTTGATCATATTTACTCCCTCTCCCCTCTCTCTTGCCACGTCAAAGTCCCCCTTTCCATAGTAGAATTTTAAAGATGAGAGATTCCTGAGAAAAGCAAAAACAATTCTGCTTCCTCCAGGAGTTTCCAATCTTACTTTCTCATGAAACTGCTCTCTGAAAAACATTGGCCTGGAGTGCTTTTTGCATACATTTGGTTCTCTGTTTGCAAAGCAGCCGGGGTGGTTCATTTTACAGATGAAGCAGGTGAAGATTCCCACCAGGTCATCTAGGTGCCAACACAGTGGCTTTGATGCAAACTCAACTATTCTAAAGAAAAACCTCCTAGTGCTTTTTCCTGTATCAAACACCACTTTCATGTGAAAGAGCATTTGGGGATCTCTTAGACTAGTAACCTTATTATTTAATGAGGCAGCTGGGGCCCAATGAAGTGCCTTGCCTCAGGGTCAAGCACTGGCACACTGGCAGGAGGAATGAAAGGCCCGTGACTCAGTGACTCCCAATTAAGTGCTCTTCTGCCCCACACAGTCATGCAGCAAACCTGTGGCAAGACCAAATGAACTGCTCATCCACCTGGAAGGAGTTCCTACCTGGGCGGGGTGAGGGGGAGTGTCTGACCAGGTGTCACCTACTTCTGAAATGAGGATTCAGGAGTCTCTTGATGACTAGTTACTCTACGGAAAAGCAGTGACTATTGTTATTTTCAAGAGTTTAATCACCTTATGTGTATCACCTCATCCCTCTTGTCCCCAGAGTGCCACATGCCACTTAAAAGGAATTTAAATTTTCTGATTAACACCGATTTCGCAACTCTAATTAGGCACATCCTGGAGTGTTACGGGGCTGGGAATCATTTTTCCAAAGCGTGTCAGACGTGAGGAATTGAAGAATAACGCAGTTTATCATACACACCTGGCCCAGCCTGTGGGTTAGGGAAGGGTGTGTTTACTGCAGTTGCTGCTGTTAGGAGCAGCAGGTGAAGATGTGGAGGACAGTAGGAGGGAAAAGCAAAACACACCTGATGTGGGCGGAGCGGAGCAGGGCAAGGTTCTCAGGTGCAGTGAAGAAGGGGGAAAAGCTGCCTTTGGAGGGCAGGCGGCGAGGAATAAGGGCCAGGGAGAGGCAGACAAAAGATAGCAGGAAGAGAAATGAACATGCCTGGCCATCGAAAGGAGTGGCAGCACGTCTCTCTGCGTGAAACATTTGGGCTGTGGCTGGTGGCAAGTGGGCAAAATGGACACCTTAGCTTAGAAGTCTGCACACTTCCTTCAGTGGGCAACGAATGCTCCCGTAGGGACAAGGAACCAACAGGCAGAAGCAAAAAAAGGACTTACACTCCTTCCTCTCCTGTCCCTCCTTTATGACCATGGCTCTTAGGGACCTGATATGTGTGTAGAGTGGAGCTCCAGGGAGGAGAAAGCATGACTAAATCCTGGGTCCTCTTGGGAAGTACCATCCTGATGTCAAGTTGACTGCACCCAAATGTACAATCAAGTGTTTATTCAGTATGACTTCATTTGCTTGAGAAACTTTTACTTGGGGGTCAAATCAAGCTATTTAGTGAGCCACCTTTGTCTTCATTTATTTTCCACATCTGTTGTATTTTTTCCTCCTCACTAGGACTATTTCACACTCAACAAGGCAAGATAGAGCAACCCTTCATTTCTTAAAGTACTGCCTGTATTTTAAAAAGTTATAGACAGGTGTGGTGGTAAACACCTGTAATCCCAGTACTTGGGAGGCAGAGGTAAGAGGATCACAAGTTTGAGGCCACCCTGGGCTACACAGACCCTGTTTTCACACTTCCCCCCGCCCCCCAGGTAAAATAAAAAGTCAAGTCAGGAGTTTCTAGACTCTAAAACGGCCTTAAACTTTTAAAGTAATCATTAACCCATTTGCACTGTCTCTAAATTTCCAGAATTAGAATTGTTTCCCTCCTACAAAATCAGCAGTTTTGGTGTCCAGCAATCAATGCTGCCCTAACATTCACACTTTGGCTAGAAAAATAAATGCCTCCCGGGGAGAATTCAGATCGCGAACATAGAAAGTAAAAGCAGTTCATTACTCTGTCCCTCTACCATTTACCTGACGATTCACGAACGCGCATTTAAAACGACTTCTGTTTTCCTTTCTTATTT